>NW_027527386.1:284065-333545 GCF_008692635.1 Crocuta crocuta
GGCTGGCCCACCCCCCCAGCTCAGCCCCGCTCATCTGGAGACCTCTGTCTCCCCGCAGGGTACTCCCAGCAGCTGGCCTTCAGACAAGACAACGCGGCTTTCTCGGCCTTCCTGAACCGGAAGCCCAGCACCTGGTGAGCGGTTCTGGCACCCCACAAACAGAGCGGCCTGGGGCGGTCCCAGAGGGTCTCGTCCAAACAGCCCTGTGCTCTGGACCCTCGGCCTGCAGAGACAAGGCGCCCACCCTGAGCTGCCAAGTGGCCAGCAGACATTAAGCGCCCCCTGTGGCGAGGCTGGGACCTGACTGGGGTGGGGGAGCTGGGTGAACCTGGTAGGCCCCGCCCCTCCCGTGCTCATTGGTTGATTGGAATGCCCGTCTCTGGATCCCGGAGGAGATTGGCTCACGCTTTGTGCCCGCCCACAGGCTGACAGCCTACGTGGTCAAGGTCTTCTCTCTGGCAGCCAACCTCATTGCCATCAACTCTCAGGTCCTCTGCGGGGCTGTCAAATGGCTGATCCTGGAGAAGCAGAAGCCTGACGGGGTCTTCCAGGAAGATGGGCCCGTAATTCACCAAGAAATGACTGTAAGAGGCAGGAAATATGGGCAGGCTGGGGGAGGGGTGCCTGGAGTTACAGGATAGACAGGAGAAAGGCTACCCCTTACTCTGTGAGTGTCACTTTCCCATTGCAGAGACCAGAGACCTTCAGAGGCTAGTGTAAAACCGAAGTCCCTCACAGCTATTGTTTTCCAAATGTGGTCCCCAGGCCAGCAACATCAGTATCACCTTCAAACTTGTTAGAAATGCATGTTCTCAAGCCGGACTCTTGAGGCAAGGAATCAGAATCTTCAGAGATGGTGCCTAGGAATCACAATAGCTACAAGCTCCCCTCCCCCCACGATGTGATGCTGATGCTTGCATAAGGTGGAGAACCACTGCCTTAGCCTGACCTCTCAGGCTTCTCCTACTCTCATCGACACACCATCTTTACTGCAAGGAGCCATCCTCTATCTCGCCATAGGGCCTTTGCACATGGGTTCTCATTGCCTGGCATGACACCCCCTATCATCCCCTAGGGAATCTTTCCAGACCTCCCCAACTGAGTCACACTCTACTGTCCATTCTCACGGCCACATCCACTACTCCTCCTGCACAGCACTCAACAATTTGTAATGATGTGCCTACTGGTGAGCCAACTGGTTCATGTCTGGCTCCCTAGATGGGGAGCACTGTGGGGGTGGGACTGGTGTCTGGTTCTCACCCACCATCTTATCCACAGCACCAGCAACGATTGTTGAATGAATGAATACTGAAGAGTGGGGCCCACCTAGGGAGACACTGAGGAGAGACTTGCCCCTGCCTTGACCTGCTGACCTACAGGGGGACTGGTCAGCAATGGGGGACACGCTGGTGATACTATCCTTGTTTCCTGCTTCCTGTTCTAGGGTGGCTTCCGGGAGAATGTGGAGAAGGATGTGTCCCTCACAGCTTTTGTTCTCATTGCGCTGCAAGAGGCTAAAGATTTTTGCAACGATCAGGTCAACGTAAGTGTCCGCCATCCTCTCCTTCCCCCCTCCCCTACCCAGGCACACCCATCTTAGAGGGTGAGGTGTTGCATTCAGGTGATTCCCAGTCCTCCCAGTGCAATAAAAGCCACCACAGCGGCCATAATACCCAGAATACCATAGTAATTCCCAGCATTTTTTGAGCAATTAGCTAAGATAGCTCTTCTAAGAGCTGCACCTGTTGAGTCCTATAATCCTTGTAAGAACCCAAGAGGTAGGGACTCTTATTATCCCCCCAAGTTACACAAGAGAAAACTGAGACACAAGGAGATCTAGGAATGGGTCCTTTCTGCCTGCTTTGCCGTGTGCAGAGACTTTCAGCCAGTTTCAACAAAAGCATCTCACCCTGCTTTCCCCATCACTGCTACTTGATCAGTGCATTGTACCTTGCTGCTTCCCTGAAGAAAAGGCACAACCCAGACCCAAGAACACATCAAGACTATTTTCTTAGTTTGGGAGATCTTAGGAATATTTCCAAGGGGCCCATGACACCAAAAAGGAAATGATTACAAATATTGTCTCTCTCATGGTTGTCTCTTTTTCCGCTGGTTTTGGTTCTGAGGCAGAGAAGCTTAGACGGGCTCCTGAAAGTCACTGTACTTGCTCCCTCTGCTTCTTCCTGGGGTTTGAGAATGGTTTGTTTGACCTTTAGCTTGCAAAGTTGGGGACCCTGGGGACTTACCTTCAGCCAGCTGCCTCTCCCTTCATTGGACTCGCATTAGATGGGAGCAGGCTGTTACCTTTAGGGCCTTATAGGGACCCAGGCTGTTCTGGGTCCAATAATTCCTCTTCCCCTGCCACCCAGCCTGCCTGGCAGAACTTGGCTGCCTTCCTTGGGGAAATAGCCATACCAAAGCTAGAGCTTTTAGATTCCTGTGGGTGGAAGGATTCTGATTGGCCCACCCAGGGTCTGGTGATCATACTTGGGCCAATCAGCTAAGGCCCAGAAGTAGCTCTTTCTGGGCAAATATGGTTGACTCCTCTGTGTCCAGGTGAATGAAAGACAGAAGTTTCTGCAAAAGTCATGGGTAGATGGAGGACAGGCAGCTGGACAGTGAAAGTATTAGTTTCTGCTACAAGGCAACAACTACATTTTCTTCTACAAAATGGCAACACTATACCTGAGTACAGCATAGGCTGTAGAACCAGAATGCTGGGACGCAGATCAAGAGTGTGGTGGGGGTGGGGCACCTGGGTGGCTCAGTTGGTTAAGCGTCAGACTTCGACTCAGGTCATGATCTCACAGTTCGTGGGTTCAAGCCCTCCGTCGGACTCTGTTCTGCAGCTCAGAGCCTGGAGCCTCCTTCAGATTCTGTATCTCCCTCTCTCTCTGACCCTCCCCTGCTTGCTCTCTCTCTCTCTCTTCTCTCTCTCTCTCTCAGAAACAAATAAAACATAAGAAAAAAGAGTGTGCTTTCACAGGGATCAGTCTGTGAAAGCCAACTGTTAAATTTCCCAGATGTTCAGAAGCTAGTGATTAAACACAATCATTCTTTTCTGTTAAATTATGGAAACTTACATTAGACTAAGCATTAAACATTAAAACCAAAGGTAACAGTCAAAACTCATCAATTCCTAATTGTTTTATTACTTTCCTTCATTATCTATGACAAATCTATCCATCTCAAGGTTATTTATGTACTTATATGGTGGAAATGCTGTCTAATTCTCTGCTACTGTCCACCTCCTCCCAACTGTGCATTCAGTGTCTCCATAGGGGTAGTTTGAAATTGCCATGGTAATTGTTACACCAAGAAATTTCTTAAACACTACATATTATGGGGCGCCTGGGTGCCTTAGTCGGTTAAGCGTCCGACTTTCACTTAGGTCCTGATCTCGCACTTCGTGGGTTCGAGCCCTGCTTCGGGCTCTGTGCTGACTGCCAGCTCAGAGCCTGGAGCCTGTTTCAGTCTGTGACTCCCTCTCTCTCTGATCCTCCCCTGCTCACGCTGTCTCTCTCTCTCTCTCCTAGAAATAAATAAAACATTAAAAAAAAAACCCACTACATATTATGTCTTCCTCCATCCCTCATTCTTCTGGGTCTCAATATTGCCAGCATGCAGTGGAGATGTTGAGAAATTAATGCCAACCCTATAGCATCCAAAGTTCATTGATTACCTGTGTAACTGCCATATAGTAAGTGTTAGTTATAAAACTGATGATCAGTTAAACGGTATTCCTAGTGGGGTCCTGAAGCTGGTTCATACTAACTCATGAGTGCCTATCTGCGACATCTATATTCCACTCCATGTTCAGGGCCATTACATTGGTAGCTTGAAATTGGTCATAGTGGGAGCATTTATACCACAGTAATTGGCGGTCAATAAGCCAGACTTCTGCCCCCATACACCGTGGAGAGCTGCTTAAACTGTTACCAAAACACCACTGGCTATATAAACTGTCGCAGGCACATCAAATTCACAGTGTCTAAAATGTCTGGAAAATCCAAAAGAAATAAAAGATCCAAGGGGTGCCTGGGTGGCTCAGTCAGTTAAGCGTCTGACTTCACCTCGGGTCATGATCGCATGGTTTGTGGGTTCAAGCCCCGCATCGGGCTCTGTGCTAACAGCTAGCTCAGAGCCTGGAGCCTGTTTCTGATTCTGTGTGTCTCTCTCTCCCTGACCCTCCCCTGCTCACGCTCTCTCTCTCTCATAAATAAATAAAACATTAAAAAATTAAAAAAAATAAAAGATCCAAAACAAATATATCCCAAGGACAAAAACCATCCTGGTACCTAGGAAGTGGCATTTATTTGATCCTTACCAGCTCTCTGTGGCAGCAATATCCACCTTACCAGAGAACCCAATCTTCTTTCTTACAGAGCCTGGAGCACAGCATCGGTAAGGCAGGAGATTATCTTGAAGCCCACTATAAGAACCTGCAGAGACCATATTCTGTGGCCATTGCTGGCTATGCCCTGGCCCAGTCAGGCAAGCTGGAGAATGACCTCCTCGAAAAATTTCTGAGCACAGCCAAAGGTGAGGGACAGGCTGGTGAAATAAAGAAGAATGCATGGCCAGCGTTTGGGGGTGGTCATCTTGAGCTGGAATGTGTGGCTCTTAGTTGCCCTGGGATGGGCAGCTTCAAGTTGAGCAGGAGTGGATAGTGCTAAGCCCTGCTTGGCAAATGGCTCTAAGATGTGAGAAGTCCTCACTGTAAGCTACACAAGAAGGTAGCATCATTCATTCAACAACAGTGTGTTGAGCACTTGCTGTGAGACAAGTGGCAAGGACGTGGGCTCTGATGTCAGACAGACCCATTTTCAAATCCCCCTCTGCCACATTCTCACTGTGTGCCTTTGTATCACTGACCTTCCCTGGACCCCATCTGAAGATGATATTTACATCATAGGTGGTTGAGAAGATTAAAGGAGTAATGTAAGCAGAAGGTCTAGAATAGAGTGAGAGCTCTATCACTGATGTTATCATCGTTATCTCAAGGGTAATTAGGATTAGATAAGATAATGCCATAGGGAATTTAACACAGTACCTAGCACATAGTGAACACTTAATCATTGGCTCAGGTGAATATACTGCATCAGTTTTGCACCACTCACTGACGTGACATATGTCAAGTAACACATAGGCTGAGGTAGTTTTGCATAATAGAAGTTTGTTATTGGTGGGCAGCTCTCCTCCAGACGCTCATGCAAGCATCCCGGCCTCTATCTTTTCATGGCTCTGCCACCCCAGGGTCCTTGGAATCTACTGCATCTAAGCAGAAGGGGAAACAGTCAGGTGGATTGTGCAAGGGAGGTAGACCAGACATGGAAGCGCCCCCTAACATTGCCAGTGTCCATTCCATCATCCAGAGCTCAGTCATGTAGACATACCTGCCTGCAAAGACATGTGGGCAATGTAATCCAACTCTGTGCCTAGGCAATGAAGGAACTTTTTTTTTTTAAATGTTTGTTTATTTTTGAAGGAGAGAGCACAAGCATGGGAGGGGCAGAAAGAGAGGGATACAGAGGATCCAAAGCTGGCTCTGAGGTGACAGCAGACAGCCTGACGTGGGGCTCAATCTCATGAATCTTGAGATCATGACCTGAGCCAAAGTCGGACACTCGATGGACTGAGCCACCCAGGTTCCCCAGAGGAGGAAATGCTTTTTAGTGACAATCTAGCTCTGCCACAAGTGCCTTCTTGGGCACTGGGGACATCACAGTGACCACAGCACAGCCCCTGCTGTTATGGCTCATGCTCCAGTGGAGGAAAGAAATGAGTTAATAGGTTACTATAGAGCATCATAGTGCTGGCACAGGACAGCACAGGATGTTTTGAGAGATAGAGGGAGGGCTTCGCCCATCTTGGGGTGCCATTGAAGCTGAATTGTGCAGGATGGGATTAACCAGGAATAGATGAGAAAAGGTGCTCCAAGTAGAGGGTACAGAATACCAAAAGGCCCAGGAAGTAAGAATGAGCATGGAAACTTTAGGGAATCTCCTGTAGATCAGTGGGAAATGAGAATTGAAATGGAGGAGTGACAGTTACTGAAAGAAGAGAGTGAGTCAGGAGCCGGCAGAGTGAGGGCCTTGGATGTCACTCAGGACACCTGAACACCAAGAACTCTATCCTGAGTCTTTTTCTGAGTTTTCTCTGAGGCATCTCCAGTGTGGACAGTGCAGTGAGCATGGGATTGGGGGTTCTCTCTACAGAAAGAACAAGGTGGGAAGAGCCTGGCAAGAAGCTCTACAGCGTGGAGGCCACATCCTATGCCCTCTTGGCCCTGTTGTTGCTCAAAGACTTTGACTCTGTACGTCCCGTCGTGAACTGGCTCAATGAGCAGAGATACTACGGAGGTGGCTATGGCTCCACGCAGGCAAGTGACCCCATGTCCCCCAGGCACCTGCATGCCTACCTCCTCTGGCCTCCCATGGCCTCCAAGAGAAGACGCTAAGACTAAGAGGGCAGCCCTTCTGTCCGCAAGCCAGAGTGGCTGGAGTGGATTTTTTGTTGTGAACCCACTGGTGGACTCTAGACTATATTCTGAATGTCTAAACTGTTTGAATCTACTGATATCTAGACCATGTTCTCAATTCCTCCAGGCTTCCAGTGTTAGCCCATAACTTCCTGCGGGTTCTAGACCATGTTCTTGGCTATTCTAGAGCATTATCGAAGCTCTCTGACCCTGGTTGGTGGATTCTAGAATATGGTTTTAATAATCTCGGGCTCCAATTTGACCCCTTTCATTCTGGCAAGCTATCAGTCACATTCCCAGTGTCCCTTTTGGATTCTGGATCATATGGTCAGTGTCTCTAGGCTCAACTTCATTCCTTTTTTTACAAATGAGTTCTAAACACATTTTCAATGACTCTAAACCCTTGTCTTAGACTCGCTCTGGGTGGTACTGGGCCATATTCTCAGTGTTGCTAGATTTTCCATCTTATGTCTGCAGTTCCTGGTGGATTCTAGGCCCCTTCTCAGTGTGGCCAAGCTCTTGGCTAAGCCTCTGTCTCTTGGAGAATGTCTCTAGGACATGTCCTCAGTGTCTTATCCTTATCTTTCTGGGGTAGGGGTTCCTACACTATTGTCTCATTACCCCCCTCCCTCTGACATGAGTCTCTTCCTTCCTCAGTGGGTTCAAACCACTTTCTCAGTCTCCTGGCTCACCTTCATTCTTTCTCATGGGTTCTAGGCCACCTTCATGGTGTTCCAAGCCTTGGCCCAATACCAGAAGGATGTCCCTGACCACAGGGACCTGAACCTGGATGTATCCATTGACCTACCCAGCCGCAGCTCTGCCATCAAGTACACCATCCTCTGGGAATCTGCTAGCCTCCAGCGGTCAGCAGAGGTACAACTGTGTAGCCAAACCCTTGCTGTCCCCCTCCACACCAGCCAGGGTTTCCCGGAAGGCTGGTTCCCAACACCTCTCTCCTCTCTCCTTCCTCCCTGCAGACCAAGATAAATGAGGACTTTGTAGTAACAGCTAAGGGAAAAGGACAAGGCACCTTGTCGGTAAGGAACAGGAACACACACCGGCTTGGCCCACCTTCTCTTGCATCTCTGGCCCAGAGGGACCATCTTTTCAACTCAAGTGGGCTGACACGTCATCGCCCTGCTGTCTCACCAGGTGGTGACAATGTACCATGCCAAGCTCAAAGTCAAACACACCTGTAAGAAGTTTGACCTCAGGGTGGATATACGACGAGCTTCTAAAGATGGTAAAAGAGTAAAGACCCTACATGTGACCCTTCCCCCACCCTCATTCTCGTCTGCCCCCTTCCTGCATTGGGACCCAGGGACACCCCCTCCCATTTTCTGTCTCTGTGTTTCTAGTCAAGAGGCCTCAGGGAGCCCTGGACACCATGATCCTTGACATCTGTACCAGGTAAGTGAGGGATCACTGGGGGTCATTCCTCTGTCGATAGCAAGACTTCTCCTTTCCAAGACCTAATCTTTTCTAAGAGTGCATTTGCATCGGTGTTGTCTGAAGTGGATATCCAGGAGGTGGATACCCCAGGCAGTCCCCAGCCTGCATGGCACCGGAGACTAGCGTCGGCCACATAAGCTGAAACGATACAAGCAATCCTAACAAATCAATGGGAGAGTTACAATTGTTCCATGACCTTTAGAGCATTTATCACAACCTCAAAAACTCTCATCCTGCCAGTTAGAAAGGTACAGAGAAATGAAAATTACAGGAACATGAGAATTTGCTTACTATGCTGTCAATTAAAACATCAGAACACGGAGATACGAGTAATATTTTGTTCTCCTTTGTAAAACACTTACCAAAGTACTGTGCTTCTTCCTTCTGTTTGTATCACTTGGGATAAGGACGGAGCAAGCACTTTTCCTGCGCCAGTGAATTGTCATGCTCCCATCTAACTTACACCAGCTTCTGACATCTAATCTTTTGAGCTGTCAATGTCACAAGGCAGCCAGTCTCTCCAGTGGCAGCAAGGGTGACATTCACACAGTCTGCTGTTTCTTCTCTAACTCCGTTTATGTGCTATTCAAATTTTACCTCCAGCGTCTTCATTTCACTGCTGTGCTTCATCTTGGCTGGCCATTTCCCTCTGCCAGCTGACCAATTTTGTAAAGTGTCATATGGCTTTATTCCTGGGTATAAGGAAGTGCCACTACCACAGGCCTTGCTGTCTGTGCATGAACTGCATAGGCTGCTCAGTGACCCATCACACACACTTTGAAAGACATGACGGGATTGGTCACTGACTGTGATGTGCGTCAAGAGCTGGAGACAAGATTTGTATTTCTACTTTATGCAATTACAACCCCCGTAACCTGGTGCTGGGGACCTGGCGTTTTGAGCTAGACATTGGTACCATTTTCTTGTCTTTATTTTATGGAAGAACTAAGGCATGGAGAGGTCAAGTGACGTATCAAATGCCATATGAAGCTGGGATTTGAACCCATGCAATGGGCTTCAGAGCCTGATATTAGTCACCTTGACCATGACACTGCATTTCCTTTATTCCCTTTGGGGGATGTTTCCTGCAATCTAATATCCTTCTGTCCTCTGTGTGGGAGCCAGGAACCCCAGTCTCTGTTCAGACCCCCTTGTCCAGACACTGACCCCCAGGCCTGACCCTATCCTTGGCCCCAACTGTCCTCTCCCTTCCCTATTCAGGTACCTGGGAGACAAGGATGCTACCATGTCAATCCTGGATATATCCATGATGACTGGCTTTTCTCCTGACACTGGTGACCTTGACCTGGTATGAAGGGCTTGGCCTTGGGGGCTGGCATCTGTGGGCAGAGGCCTCAGGAGGATTTTCACAAGTCCTACCTTTCCCCAGTTGAGCAATGGCATCGACAGATACATCTCTAAATATGAGATGAACAAGGCCTTTTCCAATAAGAACACCCTCATCATCTACCTGGACAAGGTAAGGCTTCCTTTTGGGACTTGATCTCCAGTAGGCTGGCCTCCCTCTGGTCACATCAGGCCCGGGCTAGGGGATGTGGGGTCTGGTGTGTCTGGGTGATGGAGGAAGGGGCATATAAAATAAGGTGGTCAATGAAGGTCATGTCATGTTTTCTAAGCAGCTCACCTTGTGACCATTCTCGTTCCAACCTCATATAACACTTCCTCCACCTTCTCATCAGAGTCCTAAACAACCATTGAAAAGAGCCATTTGGATTTAAAAACTAAAGTGCTCAGAGCTTAAAAGCATTCTCCTTGCTCCACACCCCCTGGCATTTCTCTCCTTTTCATATTTGCTCTCCATCTGAACTTCTCTCCCTGCCTTCCTCTCTAACATAGACTTGAGCTTCCTCCTCTCCCCTACTTACACCTGCCCATTTTCCTATCCTCATATGCCCCCTGCTAACTCCCAATAGGCCCCAAGGCCCCTC
Source organism: Crocuta crocuta (assembly GCF_008692635.1). NCBI lineage: Eukaryota > Metazoa > Chordata > Mammalia > Carnivora > Hyaenidae > Crocuta > Crocuta crocuta. The sequence continues at coordinate 293,951 of NW_027527386.1, forward strand.
ACCCCATATTAGTCAGCAGAAGTAACACTGGCTGCTGTAATAAACCTCCTGAGAATATGAGGGTCCCAACACAAGAGTGTTGTGTTTCCCACTCAGGTAAAGTCCAGTTGGGAGGCTATGGAAAGGGTTTTCTGCTCCACACAGTCGCTCAGGGATCCGTGCACGTTCCTTCTTGGGGCTCCTCAATGCCTAGGATCTTAGAGTCCTCTGCTGGACCCCCTCCTTTCTAGAAGAAAAGAGGATTGTGCATGAGCTGGGGTTTCAACCTTACAGGGAAATCGCAGAGCTGTAAAACGCAGTTTCCAAATACACCTGTCTATCACGTATACATATATATGCCTATGTATTTCTGCTTCTCTCTCTTTCTTTGTCTTTATTTTTTCAGGTTAAATGAGATGTCATTTACATATAACATTATTATAAGTTTAAGGTATATGATGTAATGATTCGATGTAGATGCATATTAGGAAATGGCCATCACCATAAGTTTACTTAACAAATCTATTACTTCACCTAGTTTTAAAGTGTGTGTGTGTGTGTGTGTGTGTGTGTGTGTGTGTGATGAGAACTTTTAAGATCTACCCGCTCAAAAAGTTTTTTTTAATTTTTAAATGTTTATTTATTTTGAGAGAGAGGAAGAACACAAGCAGGGGAGGGGCAGAAAGAAGGAGAGACAGAATCCCAAGCAGGCTCCGAGCTGTCAGCCCTGAGCCTGATGTGAGACTCAAACTCATGACCCCGTGACATCATGACCTGATCTGAGATAAAGAGTCAGATATTTAACCAACTATGCCCTCCTGGTTCCAACCCTCAAGAAGAATTCATACTGTTAACTATGGGTGTTTTTATGGGCAGAGATAGCAGTCCGATGGCCAGAACTCCATCACACGACCACACTGAACTAGGAAAGGAAGCTGACAGGTATAATCTAGCTGCGAGCCTTGGAGAAACAGGAAATGGATGTGTTGAAGTGCTCATAAATCTTTTGCTAGAGACTCCTGCTCCCTACCCGTATCCCATCTTGCTCCTCCAGTTTCTCCACCACTGCTCCAACCTCTAGTACCCTATGCTGGGCTCCATTCCGTGTACCCCACTGACCAGCATCCTCCTTCCCCCAGATCTCACATGAGCAAGAGGACTGTCTGACCTTCAAAGTGCACCAGTATTTCAACGTGGGCCTTATCCAGCCCGGGTCGGTCAAGGTGTACTCCTACTACAACCTGGGTGAGCAGCCCCCCTAGGGCCAGGGGGGCCTGGGGATCCAGGGATTCTGTGAAGCGGGGGTCTGAGGGTCCCAGGGTTGGGGACCTGGCCTCTCCAGGTCTGAGGGACTGCAGTTGGGAACCCGAGCCCCCTGGGTCTCTGGGCTGGAGGCCCCAGCCCTCTGACACCTCCCTGCCACTCTGCCCACAGATGAGAATTGCATCCGGTTCTACCACCCAAACAAAGAAGACGGTTTACTGAGCAAGCTCTGTCACAAGGACATGTGCCGCTGTGCTGAGGGTGGGTGCAAAGGAGCCAGGAAGGGGTGGACACCCTCCCCGGATCCTCCTCCCATGGGGGTGGCCCGAGTGGGCTCTGAGCCCACACCCAGTGCACAGCCAGAGGGATGGGCCCAGGGGTGGCGGGTCCTGGACAAGACGTGTGATGAAAGCATGTCCCCCACTCATCCACCGCGCAGAGAACTGCTTCATGCACCAGGTGGATGAAAAGATCACCCTGGACGAGCGTCTGGACAAGGCCTGTGAGCCAGGAGTCGACTACGGTGAGTGGACGCGTGTGTGAGCAACACTACGTGGGGCCGTGGTTGTGTGAGTGACTGGCTGTAAGTGCCCATGGGNCCCGAGCCCCCTGGGTCTCTGGGCTGGAGGCCCCAGCCCTCTGACACCTCCCTGCCACTCTGCCCACAGATGAGAATTGCATCCGGTTCTACCACCCAAACAAAGAAGACGGTTTACTGAGCAAGCTCTGTCACAAGGACATGTGCCGCTGTGCTGAGGGTGGGTGCAAAGGAGCCAGGAAGGGGTGGACACCCCCCCCGGATCCTCCTCCCATGGGGGTGGCCCGAGTGGGCTCTGAGCCCACACCCAGTGCACAGCCAGAGGGATGGGCCCAGGGGTGGCGGGTCCTGGACAAGACGTGTGATGAAAGCATGTCCCCCACTCATCCACCGCGCAGAGAACTGCTTCATGCACCAGGTGGATGAAAAGATCACCCTGGACGAGCGTCTGGACAAGGCCTGTGAGCCAGGAGTCGACTACGGTGAGTGGACGCGTGTGTGAGCAACACTACGTGGGGCCGTGGTTGTGTGAGTGACTGGCTGTAAGTGCCCATGGGTGCGTGGGGCTATACTTCAGATTGTAGTTGTGGATGGTGTGTGTGTGTGTGTGTGTGTGAGCGCACGTGTGTAAATGTGTTGTGAGGGGCCATGATTGCATGGGGATCCATGGTAATGAGTGGGCTGGGTGTGTGCAAGTGTGTGAGTAGACATGGTCGTATGCACAGTGGTGTGTGTGACATTGTAGTTGTGCCGAACCATGGAGAGATGAGACAGTGGTTGCGGGTGACAGTGGATGGGAGGTTATGCCTAGGACTCCCCGTGTGGGTGACTGTGAGGGTGCACGTGGCTGTGTGTGTGGCTGTGTGAGATGGTGGTTGTAGGACCATGCGTGGTGGGTGTGTTACTTGGGGGCAGGGACTGGGGCACGTCTGGCTGTGACCCTGCGTGTATCTGCTTCGAGACACCGTATGGCCAGGTGCGCTTGCAGGTGAGGGTGCCCCACAGCCACCCTTGCCTGTGACCCCCCGCCGTGCTTCCCCTCCTCCCCCCATCAGTGTACAAGACCCGGCTTCTCAAGAAGGAGCTGTCAGAAGACTTTGACGATTACATAATGGTCATCGAGCAGGTCATCAAATCAGGTCAGCTCTGCAGTCCATCTTCTGTCTTCCACTTCCTTCTTGCTGGGTCCCTCCCTTCCCCCATTCAGCATCCCTGTCCCTCCCATCCAGGCTCTGATGAGGTGCAGCCTGGACAGGAACGCAGGTTCATCAGCCACATCAAGTGCAGAGAAGCCCTGAGGCTGCAGGAAGGGAAACACTACCTCATGTGGGGCCTCTCTGCCGACCTGTGGGGAGAGAAACCCAAGTGAGTGCCCGCCCTGTGCATGGCCCCCACGGTGGGTCACCCCATCCTATGCTTCCCCTGCCATGCTCCTCACCTGCCTCCCTCCCCCCAGAATCAAGTACATCATCGGGAAGGACACCTGGGTGGAGCTGTGGCCAGAGGCCGACGAATGCCAAGATGAGGAGAATGAGAAGCAGTGCCAAGACCTGGCCAACTTCACTGAGAACATGGTTGTCTTTGGCTGTCCCAACTGACCCCCCAGAGCCCCCCAATAAAGCTTCACTTAGAGTTCACGTGTCTCTGAAATTTGGGAGGTCTTAGAGAGGGAAAGAGGCAGCTGTGATCCCCTGCCCACTCCCCTGCAACTCGGCTCCATCCGCAGGAAGACCTACCTGATGCCCACCCCTTCCTTCCTGTGGACCACCCGCAACTTTGCTTCCTCCCCCAGGGGGCACGTGTCCCCCTGCACCTGCACATAGTCTGAAGAGAGCCTGCATCTTCCCTTGAGCGCTTGCCTACTTGCTTTCTTTCCACCTGCATCCTCACATGTGTGTTCTCTGTCTCTTCATCAGGGTCCTCACCAGTACCTTTACCTACATCCTTCTGATCCACTGTGTTGATACCAGCATCCTCACATGCTTTACCTGCTCCCCAACAGCTACACTACTCGTGAGGGCTCCAGAGTCCTCCCCTCCACACCATCATAGCCACCTGGATCCTCCCCTCCTCTCCTTCATCACCACCTGGACCCTCTGCCTCCTCAGCTTCATCCCCACCTGGATCCTTCCCTTCTCACCTTCATTCCCACATGTATCTTCCATCTTTTCATCTTCATCCTCACCCGGATCCTCCCCTCCTCACCTTACTCCCCACCTGTATCCTCTGTGTCCTCACCTTCATTCCCACCTGGATCCTCCCCTCCTTGCCTTCATCCCCACTTGGACCCTCAGCCTCCTCACCTGGATCCTCCCTTCCTCACCTTCATCCCCTCCTGGACCCTCTCTTCCTCACATTCATGCACACCTGGACCCTCTGCGTCCTCACCTTCATCCTTACCTGGATTCTCCCCTCCTCTCCTTCATTTTCCCCTGGATCCTCCCCTCCTCACCTTCAATCCTACCTGGATCCTCCCCTCCTCACCTTCATCTCCACCTGAAACGTCCCTTCCTCACCTTCATCTCCACCTGGAGCCTCCTCTCCTCACCTTCAACCCCACCTGTATCCTCCACCTCCTCACCTTCACCTCCACCTATTCTCACCTTCTCCCCACTTGCCCCTCAACTGTAGGGCTTGTGCAACTCCATTTGGTACTTTGCCTCCATTCCACGGGTCTGTGCGCAGGAGGGGGCGTTAATGGACAGGCTAAGGGAAGTTTCCACTGGAGATAAGAGTGAGCCACAGAGGGGAAGGCTTGAGTCAGAGATTTGGCAGAGTGCGGTGCAGAGGGGCTATGTGGTCACAGCATCACCAGAGCTGCATGGGGGCAGCAGCCACAGGCAAATGGTTTCACTGGCTGCCTAGAGGACCTTGGCCCCTGGATGCCTCTTCTGATTAATAACACCACTGGTACCTCTAGGTCTATCGAGGGTGGGATCCATTTTCTGGACTAGATGAGGTCATCATGGGAAAAGTTCTGAGACTGGCAGTCACCCATTTCCCCTAAGACCCCCAGTTTCTGTAAACGCCATCTCCCATGCCCAGGAATATGGGGGGAAATACACTCACAGCCACCCCTGCTCCCTCCAGTCCCTGGTAGGCAGGCACCTCTGTCAAGAGGAGAAAATCTCACCACTCACCAGGTGTCCCAGCCGAACTCTGGCAGGATGCCTGCCTGCCCGCTTTTATGTCCTTCTTGTCATGTTTCTTCATGCTGATTTCCCGTTTCTTCTGCCCTAGTATTCATTTTGTTCCTTTTTTTTTTTTTTTAAACACATCAGATATTGTTTTGTTTGGCCACCTGTGGTTCCAGACTGTGAATGGTACAGACATGATCTCTGAAACTCACATTCTAAAGACAGCGTGGAGTTGATATCAGACAGTTAAGGTGTCCAAAAAGGAAAGGAGAACAAGGCAACACAAGAAAACCTGCTACTTTGGGCTACCACTATTATTTAGATCAAATAATGGTCATGTGATGTGTCAACCTAGCTAGGCTATGGTTTAGTCAAACACCTGTCTACATGCTGCTGCGTACGTAGATCTTAGATGTGATTCACACCTGCAATCATTTGACTTTCACATTACCCTTGATAATTTTGGTGGGCCTCGTCCAATCCGTTGAAGGGCCAAAGAGGAAACAAAAATAAGTTTTCTGAGGCTGAAGGAATTTGAGATAGCAGCATAAAAATTCTGAGTTTCTAGCCTTTAACCTCAAAACTGTAACTTCAAATTTAAATGAATCGCCAGTCTGCTAGCTTGTCTCGTGGATTTTGGACTTGCTAAACCCCATAGTCACATGAGCCAATTCCTTAAAATATATATATACATAGTGTGTGTGTGTGTGTGTGTGCGTGCATCCAGATCCTCAATAGATAGATAGATAGATAGATAGATAGATAGATAGTAGATACATAGATATACAGATGATTTATAGTAGGAAGTAGATAAATGGATGGATTTATGGATGGATGCCTGGATGGATGTGGATGGATGGATGGATGGATGGATGGATGGATGGATGGACAAATGGGTGGATGATGGATGCCTGGATGGATGTGGATAGATGGACGGATAGAGTGGAGATATGTTACTGCTTCTTTCCCTGGAGAGCCCTGATTAATCCAGATGTTCAGGGAATACAGGGATACCTTCTGGGAGGAGGGAGTTCTTGAGCCAAGACAGAGATGACAGGGGAAGCCAGCCATGGAGGATCTGGAAAAGATTGTTCCAGATGGAGGAAACAGTATGTGCAAAGGCCCCAAGATGCCTGGGGTCAAGTGAGCATTGGAGTATGGACTTTAAGATAGTGAAGACCATTTAGTGTCTGCTCTGGGCACTCAGGGGAAGGCCCACTTTTTATACCAGGAGCCAGATAGTAAATATCTTAAGCTTTGAGGGCCAAGACAAAATTGAGGAGATAATGAAGGAACTTATAAAACAAGAGAGGAAACTTGTGCCCCGCCATGCCTTCTTTATGAGGGGTGGGCCACCCCGGGTGGGGGGGGCATCTTTTGGCTCAGTTGCTGGTGCCATTTCTCTCCATGATAAGTGATTCATCCGGCGGTGCAGTTTGGAGGTCCAGGCAGGTGGAGGCAGTAAGGGGGGGACACCAAGGTCAGTTTCTCTCTGATCCAGTGACACCCAGATCCCAGCCAACCTTTCCATCCCAAGGTCTAGTTTCTCTTCTGGATGAGCTGCTCAAAGGCAAGGCGGCTTGTTGAGTCACCAACCCCCAGAATGAGATTCATTGACTCAGTGCCCTGTAGATACCAACACAGGATACTCCTGCATGTAGGTGGCAGCCAGTATGACCAGCACAGGGCATGGAAGTGGTGAGATCTTGGCTGTCAGTCAGGAAGTGGGGAACAGGCAGACAGGGACGCCCTGGCAGGTATCTGCAGCTCACTAAAGTGCCTTACCCTGAGAGCCTCTCCTGTGCAGACAGAGGGGGACGGCCGGATTCGGCCCACAAGGTGGAAGGTGCAAACCCCTGTGCACTCCATGGGGAGCCATTGCAAGATTTTAAGCAGGGAAGAGATGAAGGCTGATTATGCGTTTAGAAAGCTGATGGTAACAATTCCAATCCCAGCTATATATACCCAAAACATGGAATGTGCGAGCATGCTCATAGCAGCACCTTGTCCAGTAGCCAAAAGGTGGAAGCAACTGAAGCATCCCTCAGTGCATGAATGGGTAAGCAAACTGGGATGTGAACATACACTAGCACATTCCTCAGCCCTAACAAGGAAGGACCTGGGTGAAACCTGAAAACATACTCAGTGAAGGAAGCCAGACACAAAGGACCACATATTGTGTATTTCCACCTTCATGAAATATTTGAACTATTCAGGACAGGTAACTCCATAGAGGAGGAAAGCTGACTAGTGGTTGCCAAGAGCTGGGAGGCCTGGGGGATGGGGAGTGCTTTATAGGTATGGGCTTACCTTTTGAGGCACTGAAAATGTCTGGGGACCAGAGTTGTCTGACTTTGGAAATGTCCTAAATGCCGCTGAACTGCTTACTTTAAAATGGTTCTTTTTATGTTATGTGAAGTTCACCTCCATAAAATACAATAAAACAATAAAATAAAATAAAGGAAAGGAAACAAGCAACTTCACACTAGGTAGAGGGCAGAATATGAATTATGAGGTGGCAAGAGGTAAAGGGAACGTCAAGCTGGAAATCATTGCAAGGGTAGGGGCGCCCGGGTGGCTTAGTCGGTTAAGCGTCCGACTTTCGCTCAGGTCATGATCTCGCGGTTTGTGGGTTCGAGCCCCGCGTCGGGCTCTGTGCTGACTGCCAGCTCAGAGCCTGGAGCCTGTTTCAGTCTGTGACTCCCTCTCTCTCTGACCCTCCCCTGCTCACGCTGTCTCTCTCTCTCTCCTAGAAATAAATAAAACATTAAAAAAAAGTTTTTTTTAAAAAAGAAATCATTGCAAGGGTCAAGGCAGAACTGAAGGATGTCCTGGTGTGTTAGAGCACTCCGGCTGCTGCAACAAGACGCCCTACGCTGGGGACCCCAAACAGCAGACACGTATTTCTCACGGTTCTGGGGGCTGGAAGTCTGAGACCGAGGTGCCAGCTTGGTCGGGTTCTGGTGAGGGCTCTCTTCCTGGCTCACTGGCAGTGGCCCTCTCACTGGGTCTTCAAAAGTCTTCAAATGGCAGAGAAAGAGAGAGAGAGATTATCTCCACTTAGGGACACTCATCCCATTCAGGAAGACTCCACCCTTGGGACCTAACCTCCTTCCCAAGGCTCCACCTACAAATACCGTCACACAGGTGATTAGAACATCACCAACTGAACGGGGGGAGTGGTAGCAGTGGGTATGGAAACAGGTGGCTGGGGTAAGATCTGACTTTGGGATTGAATCGCCAGGGCTTGCTGAAAGGTGGGATGTGAGCGAGAAGAAAAAGAGAGGGCTGCTCAGGCCACTTCCGGGTGCCCCCAGGACGCCTTCCAAGTTTGGACTTAACCTAGTTAGCCTAGAGGCTGGTGGTTCCATCACCTGACCGAGTTCCAATTTAAACTTGCATGCGTGCATGCACACACACACACTCACAGGCACACTCATCCACACGCACACACATCCACATATGCAGGTGTATATGTGTCTGCATGCACACACATCCACATATGCAGGTGTATATGTGTCTGCACCTGCACACACCTGCATGCATGCACCTCATGTACATCACACACACACACCTACATGCACACACCTGTACACACCTGCACACACACTCATGCACACCACACACGCACCTACCTGCACATGCCTGTACACACCCACACACGCACCTACATGCACACACTGTACACACCTGCATGCATGCACACCACACACACATCTACATGCGCACACCTGTACACACCTGCATGCATGCACACCACACACACGCACCTACATGCACACACCTGTACACACCACACATGCACTCACCCACATGCACACCCCCACGTGCATGCACACTCATGCACCCCACTCATGCACATGCACCCGCATGCACACACCTACACACACCCACATGTGTGCATAGGTGCACATACACACATGCCTACACCTGCACACATCTCCGTGCACACATATAGCACACACAGGTACACACACACACTGAACCCAATATACACACTTGGACATACACACACACACACACACACACACACACACAAAGCACTCTTGTATTTTGCACTTCCCTAACAACCATCTCAAACCCTATATAGTATTTTCTTCTTCACTGGGCTCCTCGTCTCTCACCTCATTAGAACAGGAGCCCCTTAAGACCAGGGACATTTGTCACTCTTGTTCACGCTGTGGCCTCAAACCTAGAACAGTGCCTGGCACACAGAGATGATCTACAAATATTTGGTCATGGAGTGACCAAAGGCTGAACCCCAGGACCCGCGGGTGCCTGTCTGCAGCGTGCGAAGCCCAGGAGCGTTGGGCAATTGTGGTTTCCTCCCTGCCCTCAGGGACCAGCCGTGCTAGCCCAGCCCTGAGGCGCCTCGAGACCTTGTCTGCTCAGGCATGGAGGAGACGGTTGTGCGGATCTAACATTCATGGTGGACGGACAGACAGACATCCCATTCACGAGGTTGGGGCACAGCCGCCGGTGAGGACAGCCGTGCAGTGTGGCCGCTGGGCCTGGCCTTCCTGCTGCAGCGCTGGAGGTTGGGGGAGATGGTCACACCGCTGCTGGTGCATGGGGTCTCGGGGCTCGTGGCAGGTGGGTCTCCTATGTCACTGTGCATGTCTCTGTGCACGTGTGTGCAGGACAAGAGACAGACTAAGTGTAGCCCAGGGCATGTCAATTCACTTCTCTGACCTCAGTTTCCTCATCTGTAAAATGGGCATAAAATTTCATTCCCTGTGCCCACTTCACAGGGAATGAAATACGATATTGTGTGTGTACATCAGCTGGAAGAAGTGACTTGCAGCAGGGAGGCCACAGACTGCAGGGGTGCTGACAACAGACAGACAGACTGGGATGGTGAATGCAGGGGAGAGGGAGGAAGATGTAGGGATCTGGCTTAGGGGCCTGGTGGGGCTGTCACCAGAATAAGGTGAGGAGGAAGAGCAGGTGTTGGAAACAAGAAACATACAGTCCATGTGCAGTGAGTGTGCACCACGTGCGGGGCACCAGCCTGAGCCTACTGCCTGCCCCAGGCCACTGGCTTCTCACCCCAACACTCAGAGGGACGTTCATGGCTGTGAATGTCCAGTTTGCCAATTAGGAACTCAGGTAGGGAGCAGGCAGAGCTGCAAGCTGACCCTGCATCCTCCGGGGGGGGTCCCCGGCACACAGGCCTTCCTGAAGTGGAGTGGTGCAGGGGAGGGGCGGGAAGGAGCCATGAGGCAGATCAGATTCAACCAGGCCAAGTTTACCTTCCAGTTAATGAGTAATGAGTAGCTGGAGAAGAGGAGGACTGGCCATGGGTCCTGGAGGGAAATTCTCAGAAAGCAGTGTAGCAAGGACCCCGTTCTGGCAGTTGGGGTCAGGAGGGGAGGGGGGAGTACCTGCTGCTCCCAGGCCTGGCACTGCCGCTGAAGGATGGGGGGAGGGGGTGCAGCAGGGAAGTCACTGCACTCAAGGGGGCATAAAGTGGGAGAGGGGTACCCGGGCTCCCCCCGACCCAGAAATCACGCCCACTTTCTTCCCCTTCTTCTCTCCTTCCTCCAGCTGGGGTGACCAGACGAAACACAGGACCCCAGTTCAACTGGAATTGCAGGCACACAGCAAACCCTTTGTTGGGGTTAAGTGCCTCCCAGAGACCCCAGTTAGCCTCTCCCCAGGCAGCCTGGCTCTCCCGCCCTCCATACCTGGAGTGCCGGGCAGGGCGCGCCAGCTAACGGGAATCCCATCCTCCAGGCCTCCTCCTCCCTCTCCCCTGCTGGCTTATCTTGCCTGCCATCCTTCTCCACACTTCTGGGCACTAACAGGCACAGAGATGGCCTCATGGGAAGGGACCGGTAAACACATACACGGCCAAAACCAGACTGGGCGCCAGGCCCAGCTATCTAGGGTGGGGAGCTCTCTGGCCCTCAGTGTTCCTTCACCACTAAGTATGTGTAACAGGGAAAGGTCTTTGTTCACCAACTGACCTTGACCCTGAGGAGACCATGGCAGGGGGAAGGTGTGTCCATGCTGCTGGAGGGCATGCCCTCGGGTTAGTTACCTCAGGACACACTGGCCCCAGGGATTGAAGAACTTGGGAAATGGTATTGAGAAATCTGGGGCAGCTCCAGGAGGGGGAGGCCACGGAGCTGTGGGCGGGGCTGAGGCCGGAGGCGGGGAGGCGGGAGCCAGATAAAAGGCAGCCTCCAACAGCCTCTGCTCATTCCCTCCCAATCCTCTCCCTCACCCCTCTGTCCCTCCACCTTCCCTGCACCATGGGGCCCGCCTCAGGCCCCAGCCTGCTGCTGCTGCTCACCAGCCTGCCCCTGGCACTGGGGGACCCCATGTGAGTGGTCATGCCCCTTCCCCAAACCAGGCTACTTGTGAGGTGGGAGTGGCATTTATGGGTTCAGGTCCCAGTAGAATCCAGGGTGCACATGGGTCTGTGGAGGCAGGGGTCAGCGGGTTGGGATGTGAATCCATTCCGGCTGCCTGTGAGCTCGTGGTTTCGTGGGTTGGGTGTTTGTGGCATTCGGGGTAGTGACGGGAGGCGGATGTTTCTAGAACCAGGGGTCTGGAGGTCTGGTGCATATGGTGTGTTCAGTGATTCTGTGCCTGCGGTGATTTGGAGGGCTCGTAATCTGACTTCACAGGATTTGGGAGCTCCGTGATGTGTGGGTGAGGGTGGGACCCTGGGTCCCTAGGAGGGCAGCTCCATCCTGCGCTCCACCGGCTCCTGCAGGTTCTCCATGATCACCCCCAATGTCCTGCGGCTGGAGAATGAGGAGAAGGTACTGCTGCAGGCCCATGACTATTCAGGGAATGTTGCAGTCACGGTCAGCGTCTACGACTTCCCGGCCAGGCTGCAGGAGTTGTCCAGAGGGAACACTGTTCTGACCAGAAACAACGGCCACATGAGCACAGTCAGCATCAAGGTGGGTACACCTGCTGATGTCCCTCCCCTCTCTGTGACTCCTCCTTCAATTACCCCCCCATCCTGAGCCCCTAGCTTTGACCTCTCTCCTGCCCGATGTTCTCTAAGCCCCCATCTGATCCCCCTTCTCATCCCCCCTCTGATCCCTACCCGCCTCTTGCCCTTACTCCCCCCCAGCCCCTCTCTGCCCCCACCTCTCCACACCAGCCTCCATGCAGTACTGCGGGCAGCNGACGTTATCGTCACCATCCAGGTACCAGCCAGCCGGGGCCCCTGACATGCCCCGAGCGGAGACTCGGGGAGAGACAAAGAGATAGAGAGAGACAGAGAAAGAGACTACAAAAAAGGCAGGACTGCAGAGGCCTAAAGGCACAGAAATGTATAGAGTCACAAACACAGAAAGAGCCCTGGACACAAGACAGAGATGCAGGGATGCCGGTGCAGTGAGGCTTCTGCTGGTGGATTCTGGCTCCAGACAAACCTCTGGGGACGGTGTGACTCTGGACAGGTCACTTCTCTTCCTGGGCCTCAGTTTTCTCAGCTGAAGACTGGGATAACAGATAAAAACTCTATGTAGTCCATTCCCACTACTGCAGTCAGGGGGTGCGCTTGAGATGCAACTGAGGTCCCACCCTCCTCCACCTGGAGCCCTCCAGAGGTTCTCACCTCCTTGGGGTTTTACCCTAAGTCTTCCCAGCACTCCCCAAGGCCCTGCAAGGCTTTCCCTGTCCTCCCCTCCTCTCCCTCTTCCCCTCACTCTGCTCTAGCCACATGGGCCTCATTGTTTTACTCCAACTGCCATGCACGGCCTGCCCCAAGACTTTTTTGCACAGGCTGTTCCCTCCTTACCCAGAAAACCCTCTTCCTCCAAATACCCACACAACTTCCCCCATCACGGCCTTCAAATCTCTGCTCAGATGCTAACGATGGCCCATTTTCACAGAGAGGCCTCTCTGAGCAACCCCTCCCCCGCCCCGATTCCACTCTCTTCTCTACCTGGCATCTATCTCCTTTAGGCATCCTATAAATTGGATTTGTTCATTTAGATTCCACAGAACCTAAATTCTATACAGGAAGGGATTTTTAGCTCTTTGCTGAGGGCTTTATCTTCTGAACCCAGTACCATCCTTGGCATATGGGAGCTAATAAAAATTTACTGAGAGAACAAAGGAAAGGGGTGGGAGGGGGGAGGGAGAATGGAAGGAGGAAGTGAAGGACCGAGGGAAGAGNTCCCTCACCGGAGCCCCTCCCCCTCTCTGAGCCTCCTTTCCTCCCCCAGATAAGTGACGGCACTGGGGATGCCAGGCTGGAACGAAAGGTCCTGCTGGCCGGGGTAGAACCCTCCAGAGCAGATGCCCTGGTGGGGAAGTCGTTGTACGTGTCCGTCACTGTTATCTTGCACTCAGGTGAGGCCCTGTCTGAGGAAAGAGACCCAAATGAGGGGGAGGCCCAGTCTGAGGGCAGAGGCCCAGAATGGAGGTGGGACCCAAACTGACAGAGGAGGCCAGTCCGATGCAGGAGGCCCAGGCTAAGGTGTGGTCCACCTGGAGGGGTGGCCCCGGAACCTGTCCTCATGGCTGGCCCCCTCAGGCAGCGACATGGTGGAGGCAGAGCGCAGCGGGATCCCCATCGTGACCTCCCCCTACCAGATCCACTTCACCAAGACGTCCAAGTTCTTCAAACCAGGCATGCCCTTTGACCTCATGGTGAGACCCGGGGTGGGGCTGCACCCTCCACCCTGCTCCTGAGCACCGGCCACGCCTCTGGGTCCACCTGAACCCTCTCCAGCTGCCCCTGCACTGCACCCACAGGTGTTCGTCACCAACCCCGATGGCTCCCCAGCATGCAATGTCCCCGTGGTGACCCAGTACTCCAAAGGTTACTCCCTCACCCAGGCTGACGGCGTGGCCAAGCTGATCATCAACACACACAAAATCTATACGTCCCTGCCCATCACCGTAAGTCCTTGGCCCCCTCGAGCCCCACGCCCACGAGATAGGGGACTCTCTTNCTGTGCCAAGACCTTCCTGGACTGTTGCAACTACGTCACCCAGCTGAGGCTCGGCCACAGCCGCAGCGCCCACCTGGGGCTGGCCCTGAGTGAGTGCCCTGCCTGTAGGCCGGCCTGAGGGGGAGGCCTGGTCAGAGAGGGCAGGGCCTGGTCAGAGGGGGGAGGCCAGCCAGACGGGGGAGGCTCATCAGAAGGGGCAGAGCCTGGATTGAGGGAGGAAGGCCTGTTTGAGGCGAAGGCCTGGTCTGAGCAGGGAAACTGGCCACAATGGGAAGGTTTGATCAGAGTTGGGTGGGGATGTTCTGAGTTGGGTGGCTCTGTCAGAGCAGGGAGGGCCTGGTCTGAGGGAGGAAGGCCTGGTCTGAGAGGGCAGGACCTGTTTCAGGGATGACAACCTATGTGAGGGGAAGGGTCATGTGTGGGTGTGTGGATACTTCTGTCTGAGGGAGGAGGAGGCCGTGTCTGAAGGGCGGGATGCTTCTTTGTGATATGAGGTTTTACTTCATCTTTACCAAAGAAAAATCATTTATGCTGCTTTCCAAAGAGGTGCCTAACTCTATGCCTAACAACATCTGTTGATTCATTTTCATTCGTTTATTCACCCACTCGTGCAATCATACATTCATTCATTCATTCACTTATTCATTCAGTTCTGGATAAGTGTATACACTTGAAACTTTACGTCTCAGGCCAAATAAATCTTTTTCCTTGTTGTTGTTTTGTTTTGTTTGCTTTTTGTTGTTTTTTTAAATTATTTTTTTCTTTCATGATTTATTGTCAAGTTGGTTTCCATATAACACCCAGTGCTCATCCCAACAAGTGCCCTCCTCCATGCCCATCACCCCCCTCCCCCCCACCCCCATCAGCCCTCAGTTTGTTCTNAAGTTCTCTATTCTATTGCATTGGTCTATGTGTCACTTTTTGTGCCAATACCATATTATCTTGATGATGACAGCTTTGTAGTAGAGGCTAAAGTCTAGGATGGTGATGCCTCCCATTTTGGTTTTCTTCAGTATTACTTTCTCTATTCGGGGTCTTTTGTGGTTCCATATCAATTTTAGGATAGTTTGTTCTAGTTTTGAGAAGAATGCTGGTGCAATTTTGATTAGGATTGCATTGAATGTGCAGATTGCTTTGGGTAGTAATGACATTTTAACTATATTTATTCTTCTAGTCCATGAGCATGGAATGTTTTTCCATTTCTTGGTGTCTTCTTCAATTTCCTTCATAAGTTTTCTATAATTTTCATCATACAGATCTCATATCTTTTATTCCTAAGTATTTTATGGTTTTTTGTGCAGTTGTGAATGGAATCAGTTTCTTGATTTCTCTTTCTGTTGGTTCATAATTGGTGTATAAAAATACAACCGATTTCGGTATGTTGATTTTGTACCCTGCAACTTTGCTGAATTCATGGATCAGTTCTAGTATGCTTCTGGTGGAGTCTGTCAGGTTTTCCATGTAGAATATCATGTCATCTGTGAAAAGTGAATGTTTGCCTTCATCTTTGCCAATTCTGATGCCTTTTATTTCTTTTTGTTGTCTGACTGCTGATGCTAGGACTTCCAGCACTATGTGAAACAACAGTGATGAGAGTGACATCCCTGTCATGTTCCTGATCTCAGGGGGAAAGCTCTCAGGTTTTCCCCATTGAGGAGGATGTTAGCTGAGGACTTCTCATAAATGGCTTTTATGATGTTTAAGTAAGTTCCTTCTATTCCAACTTTCTTGAGGGTCTTTATTAAAAATGAATGCTGTATTTTGTCAAATGCTTTTTCTGCATCTATCAACATGATCATATGGTTTTTATCTTTTCTTTTGTTAATGTGATGTATCACATTGGTTGATTTGTGAATATTGAACCCATCCTTTATTCAGGAATGAATCCCACTTGATCATGGTGGATAATTCTTTTAATATGCTGTTGAATTCTATTTACAAGTATCTTATTGAGGATTTTTGCATCCGTATTCATCAAGGATATTGGCCTGTAGTTCTCTTTTTTGCTGGACCTCTGTCTGGTTTGGGAATCAAAGTGATGCTGGCTTCGGAACGAGTCCAGAAGTTTTCCTTCCATTTCTACTTTTTGGAATAACTTGAGAAGAATGGGTATTAACTCTGATTTAAATGTCTGGCAGAATTCCCCAGGGAAGCCATCTGGCCCAGGGCTCTTATTTGTTGGGAGATTTTTGATAACTGATTCAATTTCTTCACTAGTTATGGGTCTGTTCAGGTTTTCTATCTCCTCCTGTGTGAATTTTGGTAGTGTGTNGTTGTCTGACTGCTGATGCTAGGACTTCCAGCACTATGTGAAACAACAGTGATGAGAGTGACATCCCTGTCATGTTCCTGATCTCAGGGGGAAAGCTCTCAGGTTTTCCCCATTGAGGAGGGTGTTAGCTGAGGACTTCTCATAAATGGCTTTTATGATGTTTAAGTAAGTTCCTTCTATTCCAACTTTCTTGAGGGTCTTTATTAAAAATGAATGCTGTATTTTGTCAAATGCTTTTTCTGCATCTATCAACATGATCATATGGTTTTTATCTTTTCTTTTGTTAATGTGATGTATCACATTGGTTGATTTGTGAATATTGAACCCATCCTTTATTCAGGAATGAATCCCACTTGATCATGGTGGATAATTCTTTTAATATGCTGTTGAATTCTATTTACAAGTATCTTATTGAGGATTTTTGCATCCGTATTCATCAAGGATATTGGCCTGTAGTTCTCTTTTTTGCTGGACCTCTGTCTGGTTTGGGAATCAAAGTGATGCTGGCTTCGGAACGAGTCCAGAAGTTTTCCTTCCATTTCTACTTTTTGGAATAACTTGAGAAGAATGGGTATTAACTCTGATTTAAATGTCTGGCAGAATTCCCCAGGGAAGCCATCTGGCCCAGGGCTCTTATTTGTTGGGAGATTTTTGATAACTGATTCAATTTCTTCACTAGTTATGGGTCTGTTCAGGTTTTCTATCTCCTCCTGTGTGAATTTTGGTAGTGTGTGTGTGTGTTTAGGAATTTGTCCATTTCTTCTAGGTTGTCCAGTTTGTTGGCATATAATTTTTCATAGTATTCCCTGATAATTGCTTGTATTTCTGAGAGATTGGTTGTAATAAATCCATTTTCATTCATGATTTTGTCTATTTGGGTGCTCTTTCTTTTCTTTTTGAGATGCTTGGCTAGAGGATTGTCAATTTTGTTTATTTTTTTCAAAAAACCAACTCTTGGTTCATTGATCTGTTCAACTGTTTTTTTGGATTCTATATTGTTTTATATTGTTTTATTTCTGCACTGATCTTTATTATTTCTCTTCTTCTGCTTGGTTTTGGGCGCTCTTGCTGCTCTGCTTCTAGTTCCTTTAGGTGCACTGTTAGATTTTGTATTTATGCTTTGTCTAGTTTCTTGAAATATGCCTGGAGTGCAATGTACTTTTCTCTTAGGACTGCCTTTGCCGCATCCCAAAGAGTTTGGATTGTTGTATTTTCATTTTCATTTGTTTCCATATATTTTTTAATTTCTTCTCTAATTGACTGATTAGCCCATTCATTCTTTGTAGGGTGTTCTTTAACCTCCATGTTTTTCGAGGTTTTCCAGATTTTTTCCTGTGATGATTTAAAGTTTCATAGCATTGTGGTCTGAAAGTGTGCATGGTATGATCTCAATTCTTTTATATTTATTGAGGACTCCTTTATTTCCCAGTATGTGATCTATCTTGGAGAATGTGCCATGCCCACATGAGAAGAAAGTGAATTCCATAGCCTCAAGATGTAGAGTTCTAAATATATCTGTCAAATCCATCTGGTCCAATGTGTCATTCAAGCCATTGTTTCTTTAGTGATTTTCTGTCTAGTTGATCTATCCATTGCTGTAAGTGGAGTACTAAAGTCCCCTAGTATTAGCACATTCTTATCCATAAGATTGTTTCTGTTTGTGATTGTTTTATGTATTTGGGTGCTTCCGAATTTGGTGCATAGACATTTATAATTATTATCTCTTCCTGATGGATAAACCCTGTAATTATTATGTAATGCCCTTCTTCATCCCTTGTTACCGTCTTTAAAGTCCAGCTTGTCTGATATAAGTATGGCTATGCCAGCTTTCTTTTGACTTCCAGTAGCATGATAGATATTTCTCCACTCTTTACTTTCAGTCTGAAGGTGTCCTCAGGTCTAAAATGAGTTTCTTGTAGACAGCAAGTAGATGGATTTTGTTTTTGTATCCATTCTGCTACCCTATGTCTTTTGATTGGAGCATTTATTCCGTTTACATTCAGTGGTATTATTGAAAGATATGGGTTTAGAGTCATTGCATTCTCTGTAGGATTCATGCTTGTGGTGGTGTCTCTGGTACCTTGTGTCCCTTGCAACATTTCCCTCATAGAGTCCCCCTCAGGATTTCTTGTAGGGCTGGTTTAGTGGTGATGAATTCTTTCAATTTTTGTTTATTTGGGAAAACCTTTATCTCTCCTTCTATTCTGAATGACAAGCTTGCTGGATAGAGGATTCATGGCTGCATATTTTTTCTGTTCATCACATTGAAGATTTTCTGACAGGTCAAATAAATCTTACACCAAGAGAAATTTCTCTTACAAGGATCCCATTGAAAGCAGAACCAGCGTCCCCCCCTCCCCCCAAGGCGGCCCTGACAGAACTGACGGGAATCCTACCTGCTATTTGCTCAGAGGCTTTGAGCCCAGTGAGGCCTGATCCCTGCTTTTTAAAGATGCTTTTTTATGTGTCTTAAGTAGAGAAAGGCCTTTCTGCTAGGATGGGCGCAGTGGAAACCAAACCCACAGCGAGCCCACCGAGCCAGGGGCGGCTTGGCACCTTGCGTGAGGGTCACCCTGGCAGTTTCCCCGCTTGACCCACCTGGTCCCGATTGCTCTTTTTAACCACTGTGTGCAAGAGCGGCGGCTGCTCCGCTGACCCTTCTCACTGGCCGTTTGAACACTTATCTTGCACATCGTTTTCGTGGGGGACCAGAAACGGTGTCATTCAAATTGGGCTCCAAGAACAAAGGCCAGTGCGAGCAGCTTGTGAAACCGAGAGAAATTTCCTTATCAACCACAGGATGAAAAATCACAACACAGAACCTCTTTGCTTAAAAACTAAGGAAGACGGGGAAACATCCCAGCAGCAGGCTGCCCAATCCAAGCAAACATACTCATCTTTTTTGGGTTTTGTCTTTAAAGGGTCTCAAACAGTAAAAGGAGAAATGGGCATTGAACCTTTTATCCTTCTGAACCGTTTAAGACTCCACCACCCCTAATTAGCTGTGTATGGAATTTCTAGAAGCAAAGATATTCTCCCACAAAACCACAGCACAGTCATCAGAGTTAGGATATTAATGGTGACTCGTTACCACCTCCAAACCCTCCAACCCCACTCAGGTTTGCCAGTGGTTTCCCTTTGGCTTGGTGGTCTGGTTTGTTTGGGTCCTTTATAGGAAAAGGTTCTGGTCTAGGAACAGACGTCGTATTTACTGGTGGGGTCTCCTTAGTGTCCTTGGATCTGCTCAACCCCTGGCAGTGCATCCGTCTTTTAGTGACTTTCACGTCCAGCTGTTGGGGGGCTGTCCTGCGGTTGGGCTGGCTCCATGCGTCCTCATAGTGACCTCCAGGCTTTGCATTTGGGGGCAGCACTGTCACAGAAGAGACATTTGGATTCTCAGTGAATCATATCAGGAGCCTAAAGACATTGATTCATCCGTTGTTGGTGCCGTGAGCCCTGATCACATGATTAAGGGGCCGTCTGCTGGGTCCCTCCACTGTGGACTTCCTCTTTATTCCTGTATAGTCAATGTTTAAACCTCTTTTTGCTATCAGATCATTGCAAAATTTAAGCCAACGGAAATTTCCCCCACAATCAGTTTTTACGTAGCGTGTATGACAGCAGATGTGGACTTCTTATAGAGTAACACATACCTTTAATGCACATTTATGTTTTATTTTATTACTTATTTTTTAAATTTATTGCTTAGGAATATGCAGTACCTATTAAAGGCAGACATTCCCAGGGAACAAATATTTTTGAATTATTTTAGCTGGAAGGATAGCACTTCTTCCACCACCGCCCCCCCAAAAAAAAGACACAAAGATTCCCAATACACATGAGCAAAGGGCTGTATCTTCAGTTTGTGCAAATTATTCTAACCTAGGCTTGCTGTCTTCTGCTCCAGCGACCTACAGACTTGCTTTCTCAAGGAGGAAAATTACACAAAAGTATCCAATCTACTGGGATATAGCTTACACAT
Source organism: Crocuta crocuta (assembly GCF_008692635.1). Taxonomy (NCBI): domain Eukaryota; kingdom Metazoa; phylum Chordata; class Mammalia; order Carnivora; family Hyaenidae; genus Crocuta; species Crocuta crocuta. The sequence continues at coordinate 314,049 of NW_027527386.1, forward strand.
GCTCAGGTGTTTTCTCCCCTAGCTTTGTGTAATTTCTTTTTTAAAAAATATTTTTTATATAAATATATGTCAATACAGTGTAGCCTTGGCTGCAGTAATGGATTTCTGTGATTCATCACTTACGTACAACCTCCAGTGCTCATCCCAACAAGTGCCCTCCTCAACCCCCATCACCCATTTTCCCCATCTCCCCAACCCCTCACTCCCATCTATCCCCAGTCTGCTCTCTGTATTTAAGAGTCTCTTACAGTTTGCCTCCCTCTTTGTATCTTGTTTTTCCTTCCCTTTCCCTATGGTCTTCTGTTAAGTTTCTCAAAGTCCACATATGAGTAAAATCATATGGTACCTGTCTTTGACTAATTTGCTTAGGATAATACCCTCCAGTTCCATCCACATTGTTGCAAATGGCAAGATTTCATCACCAAGTAGTATTTTATTCTCTATATCTATCGCCATCCATAAGTTTGTGAACATTCAGGATCTTTCCATAATTTGGCTGTTGTTGATAGCGTGACTGTAAACCCTGGGGTACATGCGCCCTTACAAATCAGCACTCCTGTATCCTTTGGATAAATTCCTAGGGGTTCTATTGTTGGGTCATAGTGTAAATGTAATTTTAATTTTTTGAGGGAGCTCCATACCATTTTCCAGAGTGGCTGCACCAGTTTGCATTCCCACCAACAGTGCAAGAGTGTTCCCCTTTCTCCACATCCTTGCCAACATCTGTTGTTTCCTGAGGTGTTACTTTTAGTCACTCTGACCAGTGTGAGGTGGTATCTCAGTGTGGTTTCGGTTTGTATTTCCCTGATGATGAGTGATGTTGAGCATCTTTTCATGTGTCCGCTTACCATCTGGATGTTTTCTTTGGAAAAGTGTCTATTCATGTCTTCTGCCCATTTCTTCACTGGATTATTTTTTTTTTAGATGTTGAGTTTGGTGGGGTCCTTATAGGTTTCAGATATTAACGCTTTATCTGCTATGTCATTTGCAAACACTTTCTCCCATTCCTTCGGTTGTCTTTTAGTTTTGTTAATTATTTCCTTTGCTGTGCAGAAGCTTTTTATCTTGATGAAGTCCCAAACAGTTCGTTTTTCCTTCATTTCTCTTGCCTTTGGAGACATGTTAAGTAAGAGGTTGCTGCGGGAGATGCCAAAGGGATTTCTGCCTGTTTTCTCATGTAGGATCTTGATGTTTTCCTGTCTCACATTTAGGTCTTTCATCCATTTTCAATTTATTTTTGTGTGTGGTGTAAGAAAGTGGTCCAGGTTCGTTCTTCTGCGTGTTGCTGTCCAATTCTCCCGGCACGATTTGCTAAAGAGACTGTCTTTTTTTCCATTGGATACTCTTCCCTGCTTTGTGGAAGATTAGTTGGCCATACATTTATGGGTCCATTTCTGGGTTCTCTGTTCTATTTCACAGGTCAATGTGTCTGTCTTTGTGACAATACCATACTGTCTTGATGATTACCGCTTTGTAATACAGACTTAAGTCCAGGACTGTGATGCCTTCACCTTTGGTTTTTGTTTAGTTTTGTTTTTTTCACCATTGCTTTGGCTGTTTGGGGTCTTTTGGGGTTTCATAAAAATTTAGGATTGTTTGTTCTAGCTCTGTGAAGACTACTGGTGCTATTTTCATTGGGATTGTATTGAATGTATAGATTACTTTGAGTAATATCAACACTTTATAAATATTTGTTCTTCCAATCCATGAGCATGCAATGTTTTTCCATTTCTTTGTGTCTTCTTGTATTTCATTCATATGCTGTCTACAGTATTCAGTGTACAGGTCTTTTACCTCTTTGGTTAGGTTTATTTCTAGGTATTTTATAATTCTTGGTGCAATTGTAAATGCAGGGAAGGGGCAGAGAGAGGAAGGGAGAGACGATCCCAAGCAGGCTCACATGGACAGCGGCGAGCCTGATGCAGGGGTCGAATTCACCAACCGTGAGATCATGACTTGAGCAGAAGTCGGACACCAACCAACTAAGCCACCCAGGTGCTCCAAATTGTGTAATTTCTTTAGTCAGTTTGGGGTGAGACAGAGAGTTATTTGTATGTTTGTATCCCACAGGCACTTTGGTGGATTATTCCACAATATAGGTGGATTTAGGCTTCAGTGGATTTCACCTACTTTGTTACTAGGCAGACCGAGAGCCCCGTTACAATCGCCCCTCGTGTTTTGAGGAAAGCCCAGACAGGGTTGAACCGTATTCTGGCCATACTTCATCTACTCGCTGATGGTGTCAGGCCTGCTCAAAAGGCCACCCCATCTCTGGGGAGACACTCTGAGGAGTCTCTTGAGCCACCTGTTTGCTTGGGGACCACAACCATCAGATGCAGCAGGCGCGGAGCCTGGGAGCCACCATGCTCAGAGACTCACGCAAATGATTTCATTCCTGTGAAAATCAGATGAGGGGGAAATAATATGACCCTGCCTGGACTATTTTTGCCTTTGTACCAACACAGTTATGAAATGTCACTTTTGTGGTGTGGTGTTATCTTTTCTTCGTTTTTATTTATTTTTTAAAAATAGTTTATTGTCAAGTTGGTTTCCATATAATACCCAGTGCTCATCCCCANACTGTGGTGTGTTTTGCTGGTGGGAACCCCTTCAGCTATGTAGAGATAAGTATCTCTGGGTTCAGTGGAGAAAGGGGTCTGTTCTAAACCCAGATTACCCGCTCCTCACCCCGTGCCTCCCAGGTGACTTGGGTGAGACTGAAATCCTGGATGAAGATATTATTTCCCGAAGCCAGTTCCCTCAGAGCTGGCTGTGGCGCATGGAGGAACTCAGAGAACCTGCGAAAGATGGGTAAGGCTGAGATACCCCCACTTCAATCCACCCCCCAGGCCAGCTCCTATAGCAGCCCCGGCTGGACCACTTCATTTGCATGTACCCCATGCCCCTCTTTTCTGGAATCACTGTGCAACCCCACAACCCAGTCTAGAAAAACATCAAGAGTCCATCTACTTCCATGTGCCCCGCCCCCACCCCCCTCCAACCTGCCCCTTGGGGCCCCTCCACACCAGCTCTTCCCCCACATCCCTGACACCTACCTCCTCCTGATGCCCCACTTCTCCCCCATCCAGAATCTCCACAAAGACCATACATATATTTTTGAAAGACTCCATCACCACCTGGGAGATTCTGGCCGTGAGCTTGTCAAACACGAAAGGTGAGAAGTGGTGGTGACCCCATCCTTAGGGGGCAGGGACCCAGGGCCACTGGGCATTTTCTCATCCCATCCAGAGAGATCCCCTATGTCTTGGTGGCTGACACGCTGCTCCCAGGTGACAAGAGAGGGATCAGATCCTACTCTGTGGATGACAAGGCAGTGCTTTTTGTAAATAGATTTTCTTTTGAGAACACTTTTAGGTTCACAGCAAAATTGAGGGGAGAGTACGAGAGTTCCCACATACGTCCAGTCTGCCCACCCCCGACGTACACAGTCTCCCCCATGCTGACATGTACTATCAGCATCCGCACCAGCATGGTGCACTTGTTACCCTGACACGCCTGTCATCACCCCAAGTTCGTCATTGACATGAGGGTTCACTCTTAGCATCGCACGATCTATAGGTTTGGACACAGGTATAAGGACATGTATCTACCATTGTACTATCATACAGAGTAATTTATAACAACAAACACCCTTAGGGGTGATATTGACAGGGTGATGGGTAACTTGATTGAGAAAATATAAAAGAGGAAGCAGGATGAAATGTATGATTGGGACATCAGTGGTTGAATTGTGAAACCTGACAAAAAAAGGTAACCAGGGGGCAGGGGGCCCACTTCAGGGGGAGCTGAGGAGCCCTGGCCTAATGAGAGTGGTCCCAGGGAGGCCTCGGAGCAGGGTGAGGAAAGGGAGGCACTTACTTTAAGCCCAGATGAGTAAAAATTTCATGTGATCATGTTGAAAACATCGATGTGAATGCCAAAAAAAAAAAAAAAAATCCATGATGAACAAATTATCTCCATTGTAAATAGAAGCCAGCACTGGGCTGAGCCATCACCGAGTTTGAGGCAAGAGGGAAAAGGTGTGCCCCCCCACCCCATGCCTGATTCAGGTACATTTTAAAGGTTAATTCTTCCCCTGAGCATTAAAGTAGGTGGGGAAAATACTGAAACATTAAAAAGGAGGTGTGTGAGGGGCCTGGGTTGCTTTGTCAGTTAAGTGTCTCAACTAAGCTCCAATCATGATCTCATAGTTCATGAGTTCAAGCCCCAGATCAGACTCTGTGTCTTACCAGGTATGACTTTTTAAAGTGTATTTATTTGTTTTGAGAGAGAGAGAGAGAGAGAGAGAATGAGATGCAGCAAGAGTTGGAAGGGGCAGAGAGAGGGAGAGAGAATCTCAGGCAGGCTCTGTGGTGATGGCTGCACAGAGCCCAATGCAAGACTCCACCTCATGAAACGATGAGATCATGACCTGAGCTGAAACCAAGAGTCACATGCTTAATTGACTGAGCCATACAGGTGCTCCTTACCCAGGACCATTTTTGACTCCCAGCACATTATCTCATTCAGTGCTCACGAGAACCCTCTGAGGTTGGTACTATTATTTTTCTACAAATGAAGATGCTGAAGCCAGGGAAGGAAAGTCACCTGCCCAAGATCACCAGTGGATGAACCTTTCAGGAATGCTAACTTAGAGACAGAATATATATTTTAGGAAGGTAAATAGTGGAATTCAGAAATTTCAGACTCCTGAGCTACTGTGAATGAACAGTCATCAGGGGTACAAGCAGGGAGCTTCTCAAGCTTAAATGCATGGGTTCAAATCCCAGGTCCTCCCCTAGGCAGCTGTGCAGCCTGAGTCAAGTAACTCACCTTCTGTGTGCATCCATAAAATGGGTGCAATAGAAATAGTAGCCACTGAAAGTATTGTGCAAGGGATTTTATGAGTTAATATATTGTAGCAACATGGATGGATCTTGAGGGTGTTATGCTGAGTGAAATAAGTCAGGCAGAGAAGGCCAGCTACCATATGTTTGCACATATAAGAGGATTAGGAGGAACTTAACGGAGGACCGTGGGGGAGAAGAAGAGGGGAAATGGGGGGAGAGGGAGGCAGGCAAACTATGAGAGACTCTTGAATGTTGAGAACAAACTGAGGACTGATGGGTGTTCGGGGAGAGGGAAAGGGGGATGATGGGCATGGAGGAGGGCACTTGTGGGGATGAGCACTGGGTGTTCTATGGAAACCAACTTGACAATAAACTATTTTTTAAAAAAATGGTGGCTGGCACATTACAGATATTTGATGAGTGTAAGTCATTGGAGCCAAACATATTTTATTTTTTTAATGTTTATTTATTTTTGATATTTCCGAGGGGTTGGTTGTAATAAGTCCATTTTCATTAATGATTTTGTCTATTTGAGTGCTCTCTCTTTTCTTTTTGAGAAGCCTGGCTAGAGGTTTGTCAATTTTGTTTATTTTTTCAAAAAACCAACTCTTGGTTTCATTGATCTGTTCAACTGTTTCTTTGGTTTCTATATTGTTTATTTCTGATCAGATTTTTATTATTTCTCTTCTCCTACTGGGTTTGGGGTGCTCTTCTTGCTCTCCCTCTAGTTCTTTTAGGTGCGCTGTTAGATTTTATGCTTGTGCTTTTTCTAATTTCTTGAAATAGGCCTGGAGTGCAATGTACTTTCCTCTTAGGACTGCCTTTGCTGCATCCCAAAGAATTTGGATTGTTGTATTTTCATTTGTTTCCATATATTTTTAAATGTCTTTTCTAATTACCTGATTGGCCCATTCATTCTTTACTAGGGTGTTCTTTAACCTCCATGTTTTGGAGGTTTTCCAGACTTCTTCCTGTGATTGTGTGAGAGATCATGAGCAGGGAAGGGACAGACAGAGAGGGAGATACAGAACCCGAGGCAAGCCCCAGGCTTTGAGCTCTAAGCATAGAGCTCAATGCAGGGCTCAAACCCATGAACTGCAAGATTTTGTGCCGAAGTCAGGCACTTAACTGACTGAGCTACCCAGGTGCCCCAGTTGTGTGTGTGCTTTTTTAATTAATGGGTTTTCTTAAACAATTTTAGGTTTACAGAAACCATTGAGCACAAAGCACAGAGAATTGCCACTCACTCCTCAATTCCCCCAAATTCCCCTTTTCTGCATTAAGTGGTACATTTGCCACATTTGATGGGACAATATTGATACATTATCATTAACTGCAGTCAGTAGCTTAGGGTTCCCTTTCAGTGATGTACCTTCCGTGGGTTTGGACAAACCAGTGGCGACATGTAGCTGTCCTTCCAGGATCACGGAGAATAGTCGTTTCTCTGCCTTAAACATAACACGGATGGTGTGTCAGAAGTCACTCCGTTTTTGGTTCTCTTTCGGTCCTTCCGTCTTGTTCAAGGGAACAGCGAAGCCTGGTGCACAGGTGCCTTCATCTCCTCTCCAGGTCTTGTCGACCTTGATTAGCAAGGAGAGAGCAGGTCCTGCTTTGCGCAGGCACAGCGCAAGCTAGCCAGTATTTAACAAAACCGTTTTGTTTCTCTGGAGGTAGTCTCTTATTTATGGTGCAAAAGCTGGTTTTTCAAATTAAATATGACTTTAAGAATGTGAAAACGGGGGGTGGGGATGGCGTCTGGTTGGCTCAGTTGGTTAAGCATCCGGCTTTGACTCTGGTAATGATCTCATGGCTCGTGAGTTCGAGCCCCATGTCAGGTTCTGTGCTGACAGCTCGGAACCTGGAGACTGCTTTGAATTCTGTGTCTCCCTCTTTTTCTGCCCCTCCCTTGTTCTAGCTCTGTCTCTCAAAAATAAATGACCATTTTAAAAAATGCGAAAATGAATAGTAAATAATTGCTAACTACCTCCTGTGACTATACCAGATCCCCCAGGAATGATGAATAATGACTGTAGGTTAGCAAATAAGCATTTTCTTCAAGTCTCTATTTTTTTCGCCAATGAATACACGAAAATAATTATTAAATTATAATAAATTTCTTTTTTAGCTGTATTTTTAAAATATTTACAGGGCTCCTGGGTGGCTCAGTTGGTTAAGCATCCAACTTCGGCTCAGGTCATGATCCCACGGTTCGTGGGTTTGAGCCCTGCATTGAGCTCTGTGCTGACAGCTAGCTCAGAGCCTGGAGCCTGTTTCAGATTCTGTGTCTCTCTCTCTCTCTGTCCCTCCCCTGCTCACACTGTCTCTATCTCTCTCTCAAAAATAAGTAAAACATTAAAAAATTTTTACTTAAAAAAAATAAAATATTTACTTATTTTTTGAGAGAGAAAGGGATACAGATAGTGTGCAAGGCAGAGAGAGAGAAAGAGAATCCCAAGCAATCTCCGCACCATCAGCTCAGAGTCTGACACAAGGCTCCAACTCAGGAACCCTGGAGATCATGACCTGAGCCAAAATCAAGAGTTGGACACTTAACCAACTGAGCCACCCAGGTGCCCCAAATTTTAATACACTTCTTGGTGCAACAGTGTTTCTATTTATTTTTTTAGTGTAACATTTTTAAATGATAATACTTTTGCAAATTTTGCTTGAGTTAATCCTTTGCTTGAATATAACCTAGTAGCTGTTGAATCACAAATTAACCATTGCTTTCATCATGATTTTCACTCCCTGTAGATCACTGTCCACCAGAAATATGATATAGCTGTTTGTCGTTTTAAATCTTCTGGTAGCCCCATAAAAAAGGAGGAAGAGAAATCCATTTTTATTATACATTTTCTATAACCAAATATCTCCAAACTATTCAATATGTGGTAAATATTTTGAAAAATATGTTGAAAAATACGTTTAAAAAACCCACCACCACATTCATAATAATGTTATAATAACCATCTATTCATATTTGAGAATAATCTATTAATATCTCAAAATGATGAATGATACATTCTATTTGTTTTACTAAGCCTTTGATGTAGCATATATTTTATATCTGCAGAGCATTTCAATGAGGGGGCTACTCTTTTTCTTTTTTGAGATTTTTTGTTTGTTTGTTTTTTGTTTTTTGCTTTTTTTTAATGTTTTATTTATTTCTAGGAGAGAGAGAGAGTGAAACAGCGTGAGCAGGGGAGGGTCAGAGAGAGAGAGAGTCACAGACTGAAACAGGCTCCAGGCTCTGAGCTGGCAGTCAGCACAGAGCCCGACGCGGGGCTCGAACCCATGAACCGCGAGATCATGACCTAAGCGAAAGTCAGAAGCTTAACCGACTAAGCCACCCAGGCGCCCCAATCTTTTTTGAGATTTTAATTTTATTTGTAAGTCATCTCTTCACCCCCCACCATGGGGCTCAAACTCATGAGCCTAAGATCAAGAGTCATGCTCTCCACCGACTGAGCTAGTCAGTGGAAAGGTGTCCCTAGCCTTTCAAAGGAAATATTTTTATCTGTATTTTAGAATTTGTAAAATGTACAATTGAAAAGGTAGATTGACATATCCAATGTCTTCCAAACATATGTTAAAAAGTTTTCTGAGCTAGCCACATTCCAAGTGCCCAGGGACCAGAGAGAGTTCAGGCTACCATTTTGGAGAGCACAGGTATGGACCCTTCAAGTATGCCTTAGCTCTTCCCCCCTGCACACCTACCTATGAATAAAACTACAAGAAGAAATGGAAATCATACATCGCAGTGACTCCCAGCTGCCACTGCTATCGGTAATGTATCACCTTTACAATTGTTTAGCCCACGGGCTTCTACAAACACAGGCTGAGCTTGACACAGCTCCCACAGTCAGGGGTAAGCAGTGAGACCCTGTCCACCTCCTCCCCTTGACACTCCACTCCTGGGCAGGGATCTGCGTGGCTGACCCCTACGAGGTCACGGTGATGCAAGACTTCTTCATCGACCTGCGACTGCCGTACTCTGTGGTGCGCAATGAGCAAGTGGAGATCCGAGCTGTGCTCTACAATTACCAGGATGTGGGGGAGCTCAAGGTGGGTTCCCATGGTGGCAGAGGTATGATGGAGAGCTTTGATGGTTGGGGGGGGTGGACCATGGCACATTCCCCTAATACTCTCTCCCTCACAGGTAAAGGTGAACCTGCTCTACAACCCAGCCTTCTGCATTCAGACCACTGCCAAGAAGCCCTACCAGCAGATTCTGGAAATCCCAGCCAAGTCCTCAGTGGCTGTGCCTTTTGTCATCATGCCTCTGAAGGTCGGTCTACATGAGGTGGAGGTCAAGGCTGCTGTCTATAATCGTTTCATCATGGATGGTATCAAGAAGACCTTGAAGGTTGTGGTGAGTCCATGGGGGCACCTGCAGTCTCTTGTCCTTCGGGAGAGGCTTCTGTGTCCCCATGCTGTCAACCCAGGTTGGAGACCCTGACCCTGAGACACCAGGGGTGTCCAGTGTCCAGCTTAGGAAATTCGGGAGTCCTACAAATTTGGAAGCAAGGCTGGGATTAGGGTGAGTGAGTGAGGAACATTTACGTTTCTACTCTTTCCTAGTGATGAACATTCTCAAATGTAATACGAGATCAAGTCGTCAATAAAAATAAAAGCCTGGGGGTGCCTTGGGTGGCTCAGTGTGTTAAGTGTCTGACTTCAGCTCAGGTCATGATTTTACAGTTCGTGAGTTTGAACCCCGCATTGGGCTCTGTGCTGACAGCACAGAGCCTGGAACCTGCTGAGTTCAGCATCTCTCCCTCTCTCTGCCCCTCCCCTGCCCCAGCTTACTCTGTCTGTCTCACTCTCTCTCTCTCTCTCTCTCAAAGACATAAACATTAAAAAAAATTAAACAAAAAATAAAAGCCTTGTATCACCTTTTATTAATATTTTCAAGCAAAATATGAGACCACATGAGCAACAATATGTTAATGCAATATTGTAAAGAATCAAAATTAATGCCAAAAACTATGATGAACAAAAGATCAAAATTTTAAATGGAGATGGTGGCACGTTGAACCACAATTGGAGCCTGAAGCTAAAGAAAAAATGGAGGCCCCCGTCTGCATCTCTTTTTTTAATGGTCAACATTGTTTAGTGGTTAATTTCCCCCCAAAAGTTAAGGTAGATGAAAAAAATATTGAAACATTGAAAAGCAAATGCTTTAAAACTGAGAGTGTTATTTTACAGTGAAATGTCTTATTTATACTCAAACCAAAATTTATTATAACATTTCTTTCCTGACTTTAATGGAACCAAACCTGAGTATTTTTAAAGATTTTTTCAATTTTTAAAAATATTTATATATATTTGAGACATACATATATCGTGTGACAGAGCACGAGCGGGGAAGGGAATAAGAATAAGAGACAAAGAATCTGAAGCAGGCTCAAGCCTCTGAGCACTGAGCTGTCACGACAGAGCCCAACACAAGGCCCAAACTCATGAACCATGAGGTCATACCCTGAGCCAAAGTCAGTTGCTTAACCAGCTGAGCCACCCGGATGACACAAGATTTTAAAAAATCACCACAGCAAATGTGGGACTCAAACTCCAAGATGAAGTGTCACATGCTCTTCCACCGAGACAGACAGGCACCCCCAGGAGCAGAATCTTAATTATCCCTTTTATCAGGGGTCCCAATATGGCTCAGTGTGGCACCAATGGGAAGAAACCCAAGTAGGGCGCTGGAGACGGCATGGCGCACCCCAGAGCCTATGTGTCCACAGCTTCCCAACTCTGCACTCTCTCTTGCTGGAAGCTTGAAATCTGCCATAGCAGGGATATTCACAGGACGGGAAATGCCAGTGATTCAAATCAGGTTCTTTTCTTCCTGGAGAGCTGATGTCGAATATTTACCAGCATGCCATGGAGGAGACTTGGTCTCCAAAGGAAAATGTTTGCGTTGTTATCACACTAAAGGAGAATGGATGATGGAAAGGGATAAACCACCANGTTGACTGGAATGCCCGTCTCTGGATCCCGGAGGCGATAGGCTCACGCTTTGTGCCCGCCCACAGGCTGACAGCCTACGTGGTCAAGGTCTTCTCTCTGGCCTCCAACCTCATTGCCATTCAGTCCGATGTCATCTGCGGGGCTGTCAAATGGCTGATCCTGCAGAAGCAGAAGCCTGACGGGGCCTTCCGGGAAGATGGGCCCGTAATAGACCAAGAAATGACTGTAAGGAGCACGGGTTTAGGGCAGGCTGGGGAAAGGGTGCCTGGAGTCACAAGATAGGCAGGAGAAAGGCTCCCCCTTACCCTGTGAGTGTCACTTTCCCATTGCAGAGACCAGAGACCTTCAGAGGCTAGTGCAGACTAAAGTCCCTACCCCTTTGGTCTGAAAATATAGTACCCCTCACAGTTGTGGTTCTACAAATGTGGTCCCCAGGTCAGCAGCATCAGTATCACCTTCAAACTTGTTAGAAATGCATGTTCTCAAGCCGGACTCTTGAGGCAAGGAATTAGAAACTTCAGAGATGGCGCCTAGGAATCACAGTAGCTACTAGCTCCTCTCTCCCCACCATGTGATGCTGATGCTTGCATAAGGTGGAGAATCCTTGCCTTAGCCTGACTTTCAAGCTTCCAGGCTCACATCATCCCCCACCCCACCCATACACCATCTGTACTGCAAGGAGCCATGCTCTATCTCGCCACATGGCTTTTGCACATGGTATTCTTACTGCCTGGCATGACACCCCCTATCATCCCCTAGAGAATCTTTCCAGATCTCCCCAACTGAGTCACACTCCCACTGTCCATGCTCACTGCCACATCCACTACTCCTCCTGCACAGCACTCAACAATTTGTAATGATGTGTCTACTGGTGAGCCAACTGGTTCATGTCTGGCTCCCTAGATGGGGAGCACTGTGGGGGTGGGGCTGGTGTCTGGTTCTCACCCACCATCTTATCCACAGCACCAGAAACGATTGTTGAATGAACGAATACTGAAGAGTGGGGCCCACCCTGGGAGACACTGAGGAGAGACTCGCCCTTTCCTTGACCTGCTGACCTACAGGAGGATTGGTCAGCACTGGGGACACACTGGTGATACTATCCTTGTTTCCTGCTTCCTGTTCTAGGGTGGCTTCCGGGAGAATGTGGAGAAGGATGTGTCCCTCACAGCGTTTGTTCTCATTGTGCTGCAAGAGGCTGAAGATATTTGCCAAAATCAGGTCAAAGTAAGTGTCCACCATCCTCTCCTTCTCCCCTCACCTACCTGGGGCACACCCACCTTGGAGGGTGAGGTGTTACATTCAGGTGATTCCCAGTCTTCCCAGTGCAATAACAGCCACAACAGCGGCCACAAGACCCAGAATACCATAGTAATTCCCAGCAGTTTTTGAACAATTGGCTAAGATGCTCTTCTTTTTTTTTTTTTTTAATTTACTTCTGAGAGAGAGAGAGAGAAAGAGACAGCATGAGCAGGGGAGGGTAAGAGAGAGAAGGAGACACAGAACCCGAAGCAGAATCTGAATCCGAAGCGAATCTGAGCTGTCAGCACAGAGCCCAACGTGGGGCCCAAACCCACGAACCGTGAGATCATGACCTGAACCGAAGTCAGACAATCAACTGACTGAGCCACCCAGGCGCCCCAACTAAGATGCTCTACTAAGAGCTGCACATGTTGAGTCCTATAATCCTTGTAAGAACCCAAGAGGTAGGGACTCTTATTATCCCCAAGTTATACAAGAGAAAACTGAGACACAAGGAGATCAAAGAATGGGTCCTTTCTGCCTACTTTGCCATGTGCAGAGACTTTCAGCCAGTTTCAACAAAAGCATCTCATCCTGCTTTCCCCATCACTGCTACATGATCAGTGCATTGTACCTTGCTGCTTCCCTGAACAAAAGGCACAACCCAGACCTAAGAACACATCAAGACTATTTTCTTAGTTCGGGAGATCTTAGGAATATTTCCAAGGGGCCCATGACACCAAAAAGGAAATGATTACAAATATTGTCTCATGGCTGTCTCTTTTTCCTCTGGTTTTGGTTCTGAGGTAGAGAAGCTTAGAAAGACGGGCTCCCGAAAGTCACTGTACTTGCTCCCTCTGCTTCTTCCTGTGGTTTGAGAATAGTTTGTTTGACCTTTAGCTTGTGACTTTGGGGACTCTAGGATCTTACCTTCAGCCATCTGCTTTTCCCTTCCTTAGACTCCCAAAAAGAGATGGAGGTGATGGGGCTGTTACCTTTTGAGACTTAGAGGACACAGTCCATTCTGGGCCCAATAATTCCTCTCCCTGCCACCCAGTCTGCCTGGCAGAACTTGGCTGCCTTCCTTGGGGAAATACCCAGACCAAAGCTAAAGCTTTCAGATTCCCAGGGGGGCTTCTGATTGGCCCGCCCATGGTCAGATGATCATACTTGGGCCAATCAGCTGAGGCCAAGACGTAGGTCTTACTGGGCAAATATGGCTGCTTCCACTGCGGCAGGATGAATGAAAGAGAGGTTTCTGCAAAAGTCAAGAGTAGATGGGGGACAGTCAGCTAGGCATGGGGGCGTGGGGGGCGGTGAGAAGGATTAACTTCTGCTACAAGACAACAACATATTAAGAAAATGGCAACACTGTAACAGGATTCTTGCAGAGAGAGTCATGACATAAATCCTTTTCTTTCCAGGAAGCAACTTTATTCATGCCAGCCTGGCTCAGTTGGGTTTATCCCCTCATAACTGAGCCCCTAACTCCAGGTGGCATAGTGTTTTACATATTGTTTACTTCTTTATCTCCCATATATGGTAACATACTAACATGCAGTCTGAGTAAGTGGTCTCATGTTACAAGGTCCTGAGAGATATCAAGTACTCTCATAGCCAGTTTGCCTTCAGGGATTTTTTTCTTTTAATTCTTTCGGGAGGGTGCCCTATCACAATGCTATCACTGAGTACAGCATAGGCTATAGAACCAGATTGCTGGGGTGCAGATCAAAAGTGTGCTAGAATTGGGATGCCAGGGTGGCTCAGTCAGTTGAGCCTCTGAATTCGGCTCAGGTCATACCACTGTTCTGGAGTTCCAGCCCGGAAACTGTGCTGTATTGGGCTCTGTGCTGACAGCTCGCAGCTTGGAGACTGGAGTCTGCTTCAGATTCTGTCTCTGTCTTTCTGCTGCTGCTGCTGCTCGCTCTCTCTCTCAAATATAAATAAACATTTTTTTAAAAAAGTGTGCTGGTATCAGTCTGTGAAAGCCAACTGTTAAATTTCCTGGACTTTCACAAGCTTGTTGTTAAACACAATCATTCTTTTCAATTAAATTATGAAAACTGACTTTAGACTAAGCCTTAAGTATTAAATGCAAAGGTAATAAACACTCAAAACACATCAATTCCTAATTGTTTTATTACTTTCCCTCATTATCTATGACAAATCTATCCATCTCAAGGATACTTATGTACCTATATGCTATCTAATTCTGTGAAGCTGTCCACCTCCTCCCAACTCTGCATTCACTAACTACACATAGTTTGAAATTGACCATGGTAATATTTAATCAAGAAAGTTCTCAAACACTACAAATCATGTCTTCCTCCACCTCTCATCCCTCTGGGCCTCAATATTCTCATCCGTGCAGTAGAGATGATGATGATGAAAATAATGCCTACACCACAGGATCCTTAAGTTCACTGATGGTCTGTGCCATTTAGTAAGTGTTAGCTATGAAGCTGATTATTAGATAAATGGTATTCCCAGTGGGGTCCTGAAGCTGGTTCATACTAGCTCATAAGTGCCTATCTGCAACATCTAGTCTCCACTCCATGTTCAGGGCCATTATGCTGATAGTTTGAAATTGGCCACAATGGGAGCATTTACGCCACAGTAATTGGCAGGCGATAAAACAGGCCCCCAACTTTGGAGGGCTGGTGTTTTAACTGTTACCAGTATACCACTGGCTATGTAAACTGTCCCAGGCACATCAGAGGTACTCAGCAACAAGGCAGTTCATGGAGACTAAAATGTCTGGAAAAAAAAAAAAGNTTAGCCCATATCTTCCTGTAGATTCTAGACCCGGTTCTCAGTTCCACAAGGCTCCCACTATTAGCTCATATCTTCCATGTCTTCTAGACCATGTTTTCAGTTCCACCAAGCTCCTAGGGTTAGCCCATATATTCCTGTGGCTTCTAGACAAGGTTCTCAGGTGTACCTGGCTCCCAGTGTTAGCACAAATCTTCCTGTGAGCTCTAGACCATTTTTTCAGTTACACCAGATTCCCAGTGTTAATTCCTCTCACTCTGGATTATGGACCATGTTCTTGGATATTCTAGGACATCATCCAAGCCTCTCTGTCCCTGGAAGGTGAATTTAGAGACATAGACTTTAGGCTCGAGTTTGGTCTCCTACTTTCTGGAGAGCTGTCAGTCACATTTTCGGTATCCCTTTTGAATTCTAGCTCATATGTTCAGTTTTCCCAGGCTCCAACTTCATTTAATTTTCATTTTTTTTCCCAAAAATGAGTTCTATACATATTCTCAGTGACTCCAAATCCCTGTCTTAGAATCTACTCTGAAGGGGGCTGGGCACACTCTCAGTTTTGCTAGAGTTTCAGTATTATATCTGAAATTTCTGGTGGATTCTAGACTTGTTCTCAGTGTGCCCAAGCTCTTGTCTAAGCCATTGTCCCTTGGAGAAACGAGACCATGCTCTCAGTGTCTAACAATGCCTAATCTTATCCTCACTCTCTGGGGTGGGGGGTCCTACACTATTGTCTCAGTACCCACTTCCTCTAATCTGAGTCTCTTCCTTCCCCAGTGAGTTCTAACCACTTTCTCAGTCTCATGGCTCACCCTAATTCTTTCTCATGGGTTCTAGGCCACCTTCATGGTGTTCCAAGCCTTGGCCCAATACCAGAAGGATGTCCCTGACCATGAGGACCTGAGCCTGCAAGTGTCAATTGAATTGCCCAGCCACAGATCTGTCATCAGGTACAGAATCCTCTGGGAATCTGCAAGCCTCCAGCGGTCAGCAAAGGTACAACTGCCCAGCTAAACCCTTGCTGTCCCCCTCCACACCAGCCAGGGTTTCCCAGAGGCAAGAGATGTGGCAGATGACTGTTGCAGCCAGGGGAATGCTTGGTTCCCAACACCTCTCTCCTCTCTCCTTCCTCCCTGCAGACCGAGAAAAATGAGGACTTTGTAGTAACAGCTAAGGGAAAAGGACAAGGCACCTTGTCGGTAAGGAACAGGAACACACACTGGCTTGGCCCACCTTCTCTTGCATCTCTGGCCCAGAGGGACCATCTTCTTCNCTTCATCTTGGCTGGCCAGTTCCCTCTACCAATTGGCCAATTTTGTAAAATGTCTTGTGGTTTATCCCTGGGTATAAGGAAGTGCCACAACCACAGGCCTTGCTGTCTGTGCATGAACTTCATAGGCTGCTCAGTGACCCGTCACACAGAGGCTTTGAAAGACATGGCATGATTGGTCACTGACTGTGATGTGTGTCCGTGATTTGTACGACTATTAGTGAATCTAGAGCTAGAGACAGGATTTGTATTTGTACTTTATGCAACTACAATGCCTATAACCTGGTGCTGGGGACCTGGCCTTATTGAGCTAGACCATATGGTAACATGCTCTTGTTTTTATTTTCTAAAAGAGCTAAGGCATAGAGAGGTCAAGTGACTCATCAAATGCCATATGGAGCTGGGATTTGAACCCATGGAAATGGGCTTCAGAGCCTGAGCTATTAGTCACCTTGACCATGACACTGCCTTTCCTTTATTCCCTTTGGGGAATGTTTCCTACAATTTAATATCCTTCTTGCTATGTGGGAGTCAGGAACCCCAGTCTCTGTTCAGACCCCCTTGTCCAGACACTGACCCCCAGGCCTGACCCTATCCTTGGCCCCAACTGCCCTCTCCCTTCCCTATTCAGGTACCTGGGAGACAAGGATGCTACCATGTCGATCCTGGATATATCCATGATGACTAGCTTTTCTCCTGACATTGGTGACCTTGACCTGGTATGAAGGGCTTGGGCTTGGGGGCTGGCATCAGTGGGCAGAGGCCTTAGAAGGATTTTCACAAGTCCTTACCTTCACTAGTTGAGCAATGGCGTTGGCAGATACATCTCTATGTGTGACCTGAACAAGGCCTTTTCCAATAAGAACACCCTCATCATCTACCTGGACAAGGTAAGGCTTCCTTTTGGGACCTGATCTCCACTAGGCTGGCCTCCCTCTAGTCACACCAGGCCCAGGCTAGGGGATGTGGGGTCTGGTGTGTCTGGGTGGTGGAGGAAGGGGCATATAAAATAAGGTGGTCAATGAAAGTCATCTCATGTTTTCTAAGCAGCTCACCTTCTGACCATTCTCATTCCAACCTCATTTAACACTTTCTTCCTCCACCTTCTTCTCATCAGAGTCTTAAACAACCATTGAAAAGAGCCATTTGGATTTAAAAACTAAAGTGCTCAGAGCTTAAAAGCATTCTCCTTGCTCCACACCCCCTGGCATTTCTCTCCTTTTCATATTTGCTCTCCATCTGAACTTCTCTCCCTGTCTTCCTCTCTAACATAGACTTGAGCTTCCTCCTCTCCCCTACTTACACCTGCCCATTTTCCTATCCTCATATGCCCCCTGCTAACTCCCAATAGGCCCCAAGGCCCCTCACCCCATATTAGTCAGCAGAAGTAACACTGGCTGCTGTAATAAACCTCCTGAGAATATGAGGGTCCCAACACAAGAGTGTTGTGTTTCCCACTCAGGTAAAGTCCAGTTGGGAGGCTATGGAAAGGGTTTTCTGCTCCACACAGTCACTCAGGGATCCGTGCACGTTCTTTCTTGGGGCTCCTCAATGCCTAGGATCTTAGAGTCCTCTGCTGGACCCCCTCCTTTCTAGAAGAAAAGAGGATTGTGCATGAGCTGGGGTTTCAACCTTGCAGGGAAATCGCAGAGCTGTAAAACACAGTTTCCAAATACACCTATCACGTATACATATATATGCATATATATTTTTGCTTCTATCTCGGTCTTTATTTTTTCAGCTTAAATGAGATGTCATTTACATATAACATTATTGTAAGTTTAAGGTGTATGATGTAATGATTTGATGTATGTGCGTATTGGGAAATGAAAACCACAATAAGGCTACTTAATACATCTATTACCTCACATAGTTTTAACGTCATTGTGTGTTGTATACGATGAGCACCTTTTTTTAGTATAAATTTGACAATTGTCAAGTTGGCTAAGATATGGTGTATACAGTATACTCTTAGTTTTGAGGGTATATTCCCGAGATTCATCATTTAAAGACAACACCTAGTGTTCATTCCATCAAATGCCCTCTTCAATGGCCATCACCGATTTCCCCCTCTCCCCCGTCCCTCTTCATCAACCCTCAGTTCTCTGTATGTAAGAGTATCTTATGGTTTGCCTCCCTCCCTCTCTGTTTGTAACTATTTTTTCNAGCCAGAGGGATGGGCCCAGGGGTGGCGGGTCCTGGACAAGACGTGTGATGAAAGCATGTCCCCCACTCATCCACCGCACAGAGAACTGCTTCATGCACCAGGTGGATGGAAAGATCACCCTGGACGAGCGTCTGGACAAGGCCTGTGAGCCGGGAGTCAACTACGGTGAGAGGGCGCGTGTGTGAGCAACACTGTGTGTAGCCGTGGTTGTGTGAGTGACTGGCTGTAAGTGCCCATGGGTGCATGTGGCTATACTTTGGATTGTAGTTGTGGATGATGTGTGTGTGTGTGTGTGTGTGTGAGCGCACGTGTGTAAATGTGTTGTGAGGGGCCATGATTGCATGGGGATCCATGGTAATGAGTGGGCTGGGTGTGTGCAAGTGTGTGAGTAGACATGGTCGTATGCACAGTGGTGTGTGTGACATTGTAGTTGTGCCGAACCATGGAGAGATGAGACAGTGGTTGCGGGTGACAGTGGATGGGAGGTTATGCCTAGGACTCCCCGTGTGGGTGACTGTGAGGTGCACGTGGCTCTGTGTGTGGCTGTGTGAGATGATGGTTGTAGGACCATGTGTGGTGGGTGTGTTACTTGGGGGCAGGGACTGGGGCACGTCTGGCTGTGACCCTGCGTGTATCTGCTTGGAGACACCATATGGTCAGGTGCGCTTGCAGGTGAGGGTGCCCCACCGCCACCCTTGCCTGTGACCCCCCANAGTGGTGTGTGTGACATTGTAGTTGTGCCGAACCATGGAGAGATGAGACAGTGGTTGCGGGTGACAGTGGATGGGAGGTTATGCCTAGGACTCCCCGTGTGGGTGACTGTGAGGTGCACGTGGCTCTGTGTGTGGCTGTGTGAGATGATGGTTGTAGGACCATGTGTGGTGGGTGTGTTACTTGGGGGCAGGGACTGGGGCACGTCTGGCTGTGACCCTGCGTGTATCTGCTTGGAGACACCATATGGTCAGGTGCGCTTGCAGGTGAGGGTGCCCCACCGCCACCCTTGCCTGTGACCCCCCACCGTGCTTCCCCTCCTCCCCCCATCAGTGTACAAGACCCGGCTTCTCAAGAAGGAGCTGTCAGAAGACTTTGACGATTACATAATGGTCATCGAGCAGGTCATCAAATCAGGTCAGCCCTGCAGTCCGTCTTCTGTCTTCCACTTCCTTCTTGCTGGGTCCCTCCCTTCCCCCATTCAGCATCCCTGTCCCTCCCATCCAGGCTCTGAT
>NW_027527386.1:334756-336119 GCF_008692635.1 Crocuta crocuta
GTGTCTCTGAAATTTGGGAGGTCTTAGAGAGGGAAAGAGGCAGCTGTGATCCCCTGCCCACTCCCCTGCAACTCGGCTCCATCCGCAGGAAGACCTACCTGATGCCCACCCCTTCCTTCCTGTGGACCACCCGCAACTTTGCTTCCTCCCCCAGGGGGCACGCGTCCCCCTGCACCTGCACTGCACCTGCACATAGTCTGAAGAGAGCCTGCATCTTCCCTTGAGCGCTTGCCTACTTGCTTTCTTTCCACCTGCATCCTCACATGTGTGTTCTCTGTCTCTTCATCAGGGTCCTCACCAGTACCTTTACCTACATCCTTCTGATCCACTGTGTTGATACCAGCATCCTCACATGCTTTACCTGCTCCCCAACAGCTACACTACTCGTGAGGGCTCCAGAGTCCTCCCCTCCACACCATCATAGCCACCTGGATCCTCCCCTCCTCTCTTTCATCCCCTCCCCATCTCACCTTCTCCCCATTCTCACCTGGATCCTCCACCTCCTCACCTTATCCCCACCTGGGCCCTCCACCTCCTCACCTGCATCCTCACTTCCTCACCTTCATTCTCACATGGACCCTCCCCTCCTCACCTTCGTCACCCGTTTTCATCTTCTCCCCACTTGCCCTTCATCTTCAGCTCATTTATAACTCCATTTGCTCCTTTCCCTGCATGCAACATAGGCTGTGCCCAGGAGTGGGTGACAAGGGTCAGGCATGGTGAGGTTTCTGTTGGGGTTCTGAGGGAGCCGGCGGGGGATGGGGGGCAGGCTTGAATCATCGATCAAGGGCAGAGTGCGGGATTGAGGGGGCATTGTGGTCACAGCATCACCAGAGCTGCGTGGGGGCAACACCCACAGGCAAACGATTTCACTGGCTGCTGACAGGACCTCTGATCCCTCTTCTGATTAATAACACCACTGGTACCTCTAGGTCTATGGAATGTAGGGCCCAATCCCTGGGCTAGATGAGATCATAATAGAAAAAGCCCTGAGCCTGGCAGTCGCCACTTCTCAGTCCATTTTCCCTAAGAACCCCGAGTCCTGTGAACCCTACCTCCGCATTCCATGAATATGGAGAAATAGATTCACAGCCACTCTGCACCCTCCAGCCTGCCAGGCACCTCTGTCAAGAGACTCAAAAATCCTCATCACATTCTAGGTGTCCCAGCTGATATCTGGGTCAGGATGCCCGCCTGCCTGCATTTTTATGTCCTTCTTGTCATGTTTTCTTCATGCCTATTTCCCCTTTCTTCTGCCCGGGGATTCATTTTCTTTCTTTCTTTCTTTCTTTCTTTCTTTCTTTCTTTCTTTCTTTCTTTCTTTCTTTCTTTCTTTCTTTCTTTCTGTCGTTCTGTCGTGTTT
>NW_027527386.1:336858-338182 GCF_008692635.1 Crocuta crocuta
TTTCTTTCTTTCTTTCTTTCTTTCTTTCTTTCTTTCTTTCTTTCTTTCTTTCTTTCTTTCTTTCTTTCTTTCTTTCTTTCTGTCGTGTTTTTTTATTTTTATTTATTTATTTTTCCTTCATAGTTCATTGTCAAGTTGGATTCCATATAACACCCAGTGCTCATCCCAACAAGTGCCCTCCTCCATGCCCAATACTCCCCAGCCCCTATCCCCCCCCCGCCATCAGCCCTCAGTTTGTTCTCTGTATTCAAGGGTTTCTCATCGTTTGCCTCCATCCCTCTCCCCAACTATTTTCCCCCTTCTCCTCCCCATGGTCCTCCGTTAAGTTTCTCCTAATCCTCCTATAACTGGAAGCATATTGTATCTGTCATTCACTGTCTGACTTATTTCACTCAGCATAACACCCTCAAGTTCCATCCATGTTGCTACAAATGACCAGATTTCATTCTTTCTCATTGCCATGGAGTATTCCGTTGTATAGATAAACCATATCTTCTTGATCCATTCGTCAGTTGTTGGACACTTAGGCTCTTTCCATGTTTTGACTATTGTTGAGAGAGCTGCTATGAATCTTGAGGTACCTGTGTCCCTATGCATCAGCACTCCTGTATCCCTTGGGTAAATTCCTAGCACTGCTATTGCTGGGTCATAGGGGAGTTCTATCGTTAACTTTTTGAGGAACATCCACACTGTTTTCCAGAGTAGCTGCACCAGTTTACATGCCCACCAACAGTGTAGGAGGGTGCCCATTTCTCCACATCCTCGCCAGCATCTGATTTGTTCATTTTAGCCACTCTGACCGGCATGAGGTGGTATCTTAGTGTGGTTTTGGTTTCTATTTCCCTGATCAGGAGGGATGCTGAGCATCATTTCATGTGTCAGTTGGCCATCAGATGTCCTCTATGGAGAAGTGTCTGTGCATATCTTCTGCCCATTTCTTCACTGGATTATTTGTTTTTCGAGTGTGGAGTTTGGTGAGCTCCTTATAGATTTTGGATACTAACCCTTTATCTGATATGTCATTTGCAACTATCTTTTCCCATTCCGTGGGTTGCCTATTAGTTTTATTGATTGTTTCCCTTGCTGTGCAGAAGCTTTTTATCTTGATGAGGTCCCAGTAGTTCAGTTTTGCTCTTGATTCCCTTGCCTTTGGAGATGTGTCTAGTAAGAAATTGCTGCGGTTGAGGTCAAGGAGGTTGTTTCCTGTTTTCTCTTCTAGGGTTTTGATAGTTTCCTGTCTCACATTCAGGTCCTTTATCCATTTTGAGTTTATTTTTGTGTATGGTATGAGAAAATGATCTAGTTTCATTCTTCTGCATGTTGC
>NW_027527386.1:341965-346748 GCF_008692635.1 Crocuta crocuta
TTTATCCATTTTGAGTTTATTTTTGTGTATGGTATGAGAAAATGATCTAGTTTCATTCTTCTGCATGTTGCTGTCCAGTTCTCCCAGCACCATAGTTAAAGAGGCTGTCTTTTTTCCATTGGATACTCTTTCCTGCTTTGTCAAAGATTAGTTGGCCATACATCTGTAGGTCCAATTCCGACTTCTCTATTTTGTTCCATTGGTCTATGTGTCTCTTTTTGTGCCAATACCATACTGTCTTGATGATGACAGCTTTGTAGTAGAGGCTAAAGTCTGGGATGGTGATGTCTCCCATTTTGATTTTCTTCTTCAGTATTGCTTTCTTTATTCAGGGTCTTTTGTGGTTCCATACAAATTTTAGGATAGTTTGTTCTAGTTTTGAGAAGAATGCTGGTGCAATTTTGATTGGGATTATATTGAATGTGTAGATTGCTTTGGGTAGTAATGACATTTTAACTATATTTATTCTTCTAGTCCATGGACATGGAATATTTTCCCATTTCTTTGTGTCTTCTTCAGTTTCCTTCATAAGCTTTCTGTAGTTTTTATCATATAGATCTCTTATATCTTTGGTTAGGTTTATTCCTACGTATTTTATGTTTTTTTGTGCAATTGTGAATGGGATCAGTTTCTTGATTTTTCTTTCTGTTGCTTCATTATTGGTGTATAAAAACGCAACCAATTTCTGTACATTGATTATCTACCCTGCAACTTTGCTGAATTCATGGATCAGTTCTAGTAGGCTTCTGGTAGAGTCTGTCGGGTTTTCTATGTAGAGTATCATGTCGTCTGCAAAAAGTGAAAGTTTGACTTCATCTTTGCCAATTCTGAGGCCTTTTATTTCCTTTCGTTGTCTGATTGCTGATGCTAGCACTTCCGGCACTGTGTTAAACAACAGTGGTGAGAGTGGACATCTCTGTCGTGTTCCTGATCTCATGGGGAAAGCTCTCAATTTTTCCCCCTTGAGGAGGATGTTAGCTGAGGGCTTCTCATAAATGGCTTTTATGATGTTTAAGTAAGTTTCTTCTATCCAGACTTTCTCAAGCGTCTTTATTAAGAAGGGATGCTATATTTTGTCAAATGTTTTTTCTGCATCTATCGACGGGATCATATGGTTTTTATCTTTTCTTTGGTTAATGTGATGTATCACATAGATTTACGAAAATTGAACCAGCCCCGTAACCCAGGAATGAATCCCACTTGATCATGGTGGATAATTCTTTTTCTGTGCTTTTAAATTAGATTTGCAAGTATCTTGATGAGGATTTTTGCATCCATATTCATCAAGGATATTGACCTGTAGCTCTCTTTTGTAAATTTTTATTTTAATTAAAAAAAAATTTTATATAGTTCTTCTATTTATTGAGACAGAGAGAGACAGAGCATGAGCGGGGGAGGAGCAGAGAGAGAGGGAGACACAGAATCTGAAACAGGTTCTAGGCTCTGAGCTGCCAGCACAGAACGCGATGCGGGTTCAAACCCACGAACCACAAGATCGTGTCCTGAGCCGAAGTCGGACCCTTAACCGGCTGAGCCACCCAGGTGCCCCATGTAAGTCTCTTTTTTTGCTGGGTCTCTGTCTGGTTTGGGAATCAAAGTGATGCTGGCTTCGTAGATTGAGTCCGGAAGTTTTCCTTCCATTTCTATTTTTTGGAATAGCTTCAGAAGAATGGGTATTAACTCTGATTTAAATGTCTGGTAGATTTTCCCAGGGAAGCCATCTGGCCCAGGGCTCTTATTTGTTGGGAGATTTTTGATAACTGATTCAATTTCTTCACTAGTTATGGGTCTGTTCAGGTTTTCTCTCTCTTCCCATGTGAATTTTGGTAGTGAGTGTGTGTTTAGGAATTTGTCCATTCCTTCTAGGCTGTCCAGTTTGTAGCATATAATTTTTCATAGTATTCCCTGATAATTGCTTATATTTCTGAGAGACTGGGTGTAATAAATCCATTTTCTTTCATGATTTTGTCTATTTGGGTGCTCTCTCTTTTCTTTTTGAGATGCTTGGCTAGAGGATTGTCAATTTTGTTTATTTTTTTCAAAAAACCAACTCTTGGTTTCATTGATCTGTTCAACTGTTTTTATTTGCTGTTTTGATTTTATATTGTTTATTTCTGCCCTGATCTTTATTATTTCTCTTATTCTGCTGGGTTTGGGGTGCTCTTGTTTTTCTCCTTCTAGTTCCTTTAGGTGTGCTATTAGATTTTGTATTTGTGCTTTTTGTAGTTTCTTGAAATATGCCTGGAGTGAGATGTTCTTTCCTCTTAGGACTGCCTTTGCTGCATCCCAAAGAGTTTGGATAGTTGTATTTTCATTTTCATTTGTTTCCATATATATTTTTAATTTCTTCTCTAATTGCCTTATTGGCCCATTCATTCTTTAGTAGGATGTTCTTTAACCTCCATGTTTTTGGAGGTTTTCCAGACTTCTTTCTGTGATTGATTTCAAGTTTCATAGTATTGTGATCNTTATTTCTGCCCTGATTTTTATTATTTCTCTTATTCTGCTGGGTTTGGGGTGCTCTTGTTTTTCTCCTTCTAGTTCCTTTAGGTGTGCTATTAGATTTTGTATTTGTGCTTTTTGTAGTTTCTTGAAATATGCCTGGAGTGAGATGTTCTTTCCTCTTAGGACTGCCTTTGCTGCATCCCAAAGAGTTTGGATAGTTGTATTTTCATTTTCATTTGTTTCCATATATATTTTTAATTTCTTCTCTAATTGCCTTATTGGCCCATTCATTCTTTAGTAGGATGTTCTTTAACCTCCATGTTTTTGGAGGTTTTCCAGACTTCTTTCTGTGATTGATTTCAAGTTTCATAGTATTGTGATCTGAAAGTGTGCATGGTATGATCTCAATTCTTTTATATTTATTGAAGGATGCTTTATGTCCCAGTATGTGATCTATCTTGGAGAATGTGCTATGCACACGAGAAAAACGTGAATTCCATGGCCTCTGATGTAGAGTTCTAAATAGATCTGTCAAATCCATCTGGTCCAAAGTGTCTTTCAGGTCCATTGTTTCTTTAGTGATTTTTCTGTCTAGTTGATCTATCCATTGCTGTAAGTGGAGTATTCAAGTCCCCTGCTATTAGCATATTCTTATCCATAAGATTGTTTCTGTTTGTGATTAATTGTTTATGTATTTGGGTGCTCCCGTATTCAGTACATAGACATTTATAATTGTTAGATCTTCCTGATGGATAGACCCTGTAATTATTAAATAATGTCCTTCTTCATCCCTTGTTACTGCCTTTACTTTAAAGTCCAGTTTGTCTGATATAAGTATGGCTACACCAGCTTTCTTTTGACTTCCAGTAGCATGGTAGATATTTCTCCATCCCCTTACTTTCAATCTGACGGTGTTCTCAGGTCTAAAATGAGTCTCTTATAGACAGCAACTAGATGGATTTTGTTTTTGTATCCATTCTGCTACCCTATGTCTTTTCATTGGAGCATTTATTCCATTCACATTCAATTTTATTATTGAAAAAACATGGGTTTAGAGTCATTGCATTCTCTGTAGGATTCATGCTTGTGGTGGTGTCCCTGGTACCTTGCGTTCCTTGCAACCTTTCCTTCAGAGCGTCCCCCTCAGGATTTCTTGTAGGGCTGGTTTAGGGTGACGAATTCTTTTAATTTTTGTTTATTTTGGAAGACTTTTATCTCTCATTCTATTCTGAATGACAAGCTTGCTGGATAGAGGATTCTTGGCTGCATATTTTTTCTGTTCATCACATTGAAGATTTCCTGCCATTCATTTCTGGCCTGCCAGGTTTCAGTAGATAGGTCTGTCACCACTCTGATAGGTTTCCCTTTGTATGTTAGGGCCCTTTTCTCCCTAGCTGCTTTCAGAATTCTCTCTTTGTCCTTGTATTTTGCCAGTTTCACTATGATATGTCGTGCAGAAGATCAATTCAAGTTAGGTCTGAGGGGAGTTCTCAGCTATAATTTGTTCAAGTACTTCTTCAGCGCCTTTCTCTCTCTCTTCTTCTTTGGGGATTCCTATGATATGGATATTATTCCGTTTGATTGTATCACTCAGTTTTTGAACTCTCATTTCGTGCTTCTGGATCAGTTTGTCTCTCTCTTTCTCAGCGTCCTCTTTTTCTATAATTGTGTCTTCTAATTCATCTATTCTCCTCTCTGCCTCTTCAATCCGTGTACGCCTCTATTTTATTATGTACCTCATTTATAGCATATTTTAATTCATCACAACTATTTTTAAGCTCCATAGTCTTTGTAGCAATAGCTTCTCTGATGTCTTCCATGCTTTTTCCAAGCCCAGTAATTAATTTTATGACTATTGTTCTAAATTCTTGTTCAGTTATGTTGCTTATATCTGTTTTAAGCAGTTCTTTAGCTGTCACTTCTTCCTGGAATTTCTTTAGAGGAGAGTTCTTCCATCTCATCATTTTGACTAGCTCTCTGTCTCTTATTAGTTTTCAAAGCTTGTTATGCGCTCTGCACCTGCAAGTACTGCTATACTACAGAAGGCTAATTGACTGTCTAGGGCCTGTCCATTCAGGAAGTGTTCTTTTAATGTTGTCTCTTGGTCTCTCTTATTGTTTGGTTATTTTATTTCCCTATTTGTAGTGGTATTTGGGACTCTCCACCATGTGTACTTTGGCTTGTTTCTTGAGGTAGTCCTGGAAAAGGAAACAGACAAACACACAGGGAACAAGGGCACGCAAACACACAGACAAATCCATCAAATAAACAAACTGAAAGGGAAAAAGAAAATAAGAAAAAGAAGAAGAAGAAAATAAAAAAAGCAAAAAAAAAAAAA
>NW_027527386.1:347749-350510 GCF_008692635.1 Crocuta crocuta
AGCCATCTGGCCCAGGGCTCTTATTTGTTGGGAGATTTTTGATAACTGATTCAATTTCTTCACTAGTTATGGGTCTGTTCAGGTTTTCTCTCTCTTCCCATGTGAATTTTGGTAGTGAGTGTGTGTTTAGGAATTTGTCCATTCCTTCTAGGCTGTCCAGTTTGTAGCATATAATTTTTCATAGTATTCCCTGATAATTGCTTATATTTCTGAGAGACTGGGTGTAATAAATCCATTTTCTTTCATGATTTTGGCTATTTGGGTGCTCTCTCTTTTCTTTTTGAGATGCTTGGCTAGAGGATTGTCAATTTTGTTTATTTTTTTCAAAAAACCAACTCTTGGTTTCATTGATCTGTTCAACTGTTTTTATTTGCTGTTTTGATTTTATATTGTTTATTTCTGCCCTGATTTTTATTATTTCTCTTATTCTGCTGGGTTTGGGGTGCTCTTGTTTTTCTCCTTCTAGTTCCTTTAGGTGTGCTATTAGATTTTGTATTTGTGCTTTTTGTAGTTTCTTGAAATATGCCTGGAGTGAGATGTTCTTTCCTCTTAGGACTGCCTTTGCTGCATCCCAAAGAGTTTGGATAGTTGTATTTTCATTTTCATTTGTTTCCATATATATTTTTAATTTCTTCTCTAATTGCCTTATTGGCCCATTCATTCTTTAGTAGGATGTTCTTTAACCTCCATGTTTTTGGAGGTTTTCCAGACTTCTTTCTGTGATTGATTTCAAGTTTCATAGTATTGTGATCTGAAAGTGTGCATGGTATGATCTCAATTCTTTTATATTTATTGAAGGATGCTTTATGTCCCAGTATGTGATCTATCTTGGAGAATGTGCTATGCACACGAGAAAAACGTGAATTCCATGGCCTCTGATGTAGAGTTCTAAATAGATCTGTCAAATCCATCTGGTCCAAAGTGTCTTTCAGGTCCATTGTTTCTTTAGTGATTTTTCTGTCTAGTTGATCTATCCATTGCTGTAAGTGGAGTATTCAAGTCCCCTGCTATTAGCATATTCTTATCCATAAGATTGTTTCTGTTTGTGATTAATTGTTTATGTATTTGGGTGCTCCCGTATTCAGTACATAGACATTTATAATTGTTAGATCTTCCTGATGGATAGACCCTGTAATTATTAAATAATGTCCTTCTTCATCCCTTGTTACTGCCTTTACTTTAAAGTCCAGTTTGTCTGATATAAGTATGGCTACACCAGCTTTCTTTTGACTTCCAGTAGCATGGTAGATATTTCTCCATCCCCTTACTTTCAATCTGACGGTGTTCTCAGGTCTAAAATGAGTCTCTTATAGACAGCAACTAGATGGATTTTGTTTTTGTATCCATTCTGCTACCCTATGTCTTTTCATTGGAGCATTTATTCCATTCACATTCAATTTTATTATTGAAAAAACATGGGTTTAGAGTCATTGCATTCTCTGTAGGATTCATGCTTGTGGTGGTGTCCCTGGTACCTTGCGTTCCTTGCAACCTTTCCTTCAGAGCGTCCCCCTCAGGATTTCTTGTAGGGCTGGTTTAGGGTGACGAATTCTTTTAATTTTTGTTTATTTTGGAAGACTTTTATCTCTCATTCTATTCTGAATGACAAGCTTGCTGGATAGAGGATTCTTGGCTGCATATTTTTTCTGTTCATCACATTGAAGATTTCCTGCCATTCATTTCTGGCCTGCCAGGTTTCAGTAGATAGGTCTGTCACCACTCTGATAGGTCTCCCTTTGGATGTGAGGGCCCTTTTCTCCCTAGCTGCTTTCAGAATTCTCTCTTTGTCCTTATATTTTGCCAGTTTCACTATGATATGTCGTGCAGAAGATCAATTCAAGTTAGGTCTGAGGGGAGTTCTCTGTGTCTCTTGGATTTCAATGTCTGTTTCCGTCGCCAGATTGGTGAAGTTCTCAGCTATAATTTGTTCAAGTACTTCTTCAGCGCCTTTCTCTCTCTCTTCTTCTTTGGGGATTCCTATGATATGGATATTATTCCGTTTGATTGTATCACTCAGTTTTTGAACTCTCATTTCGTGCTTCTGGATCAGTTTGTCTCTCTCTTTCTCAGCGTCCTCTTTTTCTATAATTGTGTCTTCTAATTCATCTATTCTCCTCTCTGCCTCTTCAATCCGTGTACGCCTCTATTTTATTATGTACCTCATTTATAGCATATTTTAATTCATCACAACTATTTTTAAGCTCCATAGTCTTTGTAGCAATAGCTTCTCTGATGTCTTCCATGCTTTTTCCAAGCCCAGTAATTAATTTTATGACTATTGTTCTAAATTCTTGTTCAGTTATGTTGCTTATATCTGTTTTAAGCAGTTCTTTAGCTGTCACTTCTTCCTGGAATTTCTTTAGAGGAGAGTTCTTCCATCTCATCATTTTGACTAGCTCTCTGTCTCTTATTAGTTTTCAAAGCTTGTTATGCGCTCTGCACCTGCAAGTACTGCTATACTACAGAAGGCTAATTGACTGTCTAGGGCCTGTCCATTCAGGAAGTGTTCTTTTAATGTTGTCTCTTGGTCTCTCTTATTGTTTGGTTATTTTATTTCCCTATTTGTAGTGGTATTTGGGACTCTCCACCATGTGTACTTTGGCTTGTTTCTTGAGGTAGTCCTGGAAAAGGAAACAGACAAACACACAGGGAACAAGGGCACGCAAACACACAGACAAATCCATCAAATAAACAAACTGAAAGGGAAAAAGAAAATAAGAAAAAGAAGAAGAAGAAAATAAAAAAAGCAAAAAAAAAAAAA
>NW_027527386.1:350552-369172 GCF_008692635.1 Crocuta crocuta
TGTACCCTGCAACTTTGCTGAATTCACGAATCCGTTCTAGTAGGCTTCTGGTAGAGTCTGTCGGGTTTTCTATGTAGAGTATCATGTCGTCTGCAAAAAGTGAAAGTTTGACTTCATCTTTGCCAATTCTGAGGCCTTTTATTTCCTTTCGTTGTCTGATTGCTGATGCTAGCACTTCCGGCACTGTGTTAAACAACAGTGGTGAGAGTGGACATCTCTGTCGTGTTCCTGATCTCATGGGGAAAGCTCTCAATTTTTCCCCCTTGAGGAGGATGTTAGCTGAGGGCTTCTCATAAATGGCTTTTATGATGTTTAAGTAAGTTTCTTCTATCCAGACTTTCTCAAGCGTCTTTATTAAGAAGGGATGCTATATTTTGTCAAATGTTTTTTCTGCATCTATCGACGGGATCATATGGTTTTTATCTTTTCTTTGGTTAATGTGATGTATCACATAGATTTACGAAAATTGAACCAGCCCCGTAACCCAGGAATGAATCCCACTTGATCATGGTGGATAATTCTTTTTCTGTGCTTTTAAATTAGATTTGCAAGTATCTTGATGAGGATTTTTGCATCCATATTCATCAAGGATATTGACCTGTAGCTCTCTTTTGTAAATTTTTATTTTAATTAAAAAAAAATTTTATATAGTTCTTCTATTTATTGAGACAGAGAGAGACAGAGCATGAGCGGGGGAGGAGCAGAGAGAGAGGGAGACACAGAATCTGAAACAGGTTCTAGGCTCTGAGCTGCCAGCACAGAACGCGATGCGGGTTCAAACCCACGAACCACAAGATCGTGTCCTGAGCCGAAGTCGGACCCTTAACCGGCTGAGCCACCCAGGTGCCCCATGTAAGTCTCTTTTTTTGCTGGGTCTCTGTCTGGTTTGGGAATCAAAGTGATGCTGGCTTCGTAGATTGAGTCCGGAAGTTTTCCTTCCATTTCTATTTTTTGGAATAGCTTCAGAAGAATGGGTATTAACTCTGATTTAAATGTCTGGTAGATTTTCCCAGGGAAGCCATCTGGCCCAGGGCTCTTATTTGTTGGGAGATTTTTGATAACTGATTCAATTTCTTCACTAGTTATGGGTCTGTTCAGGTTTTCTCTCTCTTCCCATGTGAATTTTGGTAGTGAGTGTGTGTTTAGGAATTTGTCCATTCCTTCTAGGCTGTCCAGTTTGTAGCATATAATTTTTCATAGTATTCCCTGATAATTGCTTATATTTCTGAGAGACTGGGTGTAATAAATCCATTTTCTTTCATGATTTTGTCTATTTGGGTGCTCTCTCTTTTCTTTTTGAGATGCTTGGCTAGAGGATTGTCAATTTTGTTTATTTTTTTCAAAAAACCAACTCTTGGTTTCATTGATCTGTTCAACTGTTTTTATTTGCTGTTTTGATTTTATATTGTTTATTTCTGCCCTGATCTTTATTATTTCTCTTATTCTGCTGGGTTTGGGGTGCTCTTGTTTTTCTCCTTCTAGTTCCTTTAGGTGTGCTATTAGATTTTGTATTTGTGCTTTTTGTAGTTTCTTGAAATATGCCTGGAGTGAGATGTTCTTTCCTCTTAGGACTGCCTTTGCTGCATCCCAAAGAGTTTGGATAGTTGTATTTTCATTTTCATTTGTTTCCATATATATTTTTAATTTCTTCTCTAATTGCCTTATTGGCCCATTCATTCTTTAGTAGGATGTTCTTTAACCTCCATGTTTTTGGAGGTTTTCCAGACTTCTTTCTGTGATTGATTTCAAGTTTCATAGTATTGTGATCTGAAAGTGTGCATGGTATGATCTCAATTCTTTTATATTTATTGAAGGATGCTTTATGTCCCAGTATGTGATCTATCTTGGAGAATGTGCTATGCACACGAGAAAAACGTGAATTCCATGGCCTCTGATGTAGAGTTCTAAATAGATCTGTCAAATCCATCTGGTCCAAAGTGTCTTTCAGGTCCATTGTTTCTTTAGTGATTTTTCTGTCTAGTTGATCTATCCATTGCTGTAAGTGGAGTATTCAAGTCCCCTGCTATTAGCATATTCTTATCCATAAGATTGTTTCTGTTTGTGATTAATTGTTTATGTATTTGGGTGCTCCCGTATTCAGTACATAGACATTTATAATTGTTAGATCTTCCTGATGGATAGACCCTGTAATTATTAAATAATGTCCTTCTTCATCCCTTGTTACTGCCTTTACTTTAAAGTCCAGTTTGTCTGATATAAGTATGGCTACACCAGCTTTCTTTTGACTTCCAGTAGCATGGTAGATATTTCTCCATCCCCTTACTTTCAATCTGACGGTGTTCTCAGGTCTAAAATGAGTCTCTTATAGACAGCAACTAGATGGATTTTGTTTTTGTATCCATTCTGCTACCCTATGTCTTTTCATTGGAGCATTTATTCCATTCACATTCAATTTTATTATTGAAAAAACATGGGTTTAGAGTCATTGCATTCTCTGTAGGATTCATGCTTGTGGTGGTGTCCCTGGTACCTTGCGTTCCTTGCAACCTTTCCTTCAGAGCGTCCCCCTCAGGATTTCTTGTAGGGCTGGTTTAGGGTGACGAATTCTTTTAATTTTTGTTTATTTTGGAAGACTTTTATCTCTCATTCTATTCTGAATGACAAGCTTGCTGGATAGAGGATTCTTGGCTGCATATTTTTTCTGTTCATCACATTGAAGATTTCCTGCCATTCATTTCTGGCCTGCCAGGTTTCAGTAGATAGGTCTGTCACCACTCTGATAGGTCTCCCTTTGGATGTGAGGGCCCTTTTCTCCCTAGCTGCTTTCAGAATTCTCTCTTTGTCCTTATATTTTGCCAGTTTCACTATGATATGTCGTGCAGAAGATCAATTCAAGTTAGGTCTGAGGGGAGTTCTCTGTGTCTCTTGGATTTCAATGTCTGTTTCCGTCGCCAGATTGGTGAAGTTCTCAGCTATAATTTGTTCAAGTACTTCTTCAGCGCCTTTCTCTCTCTCTTCTTCTTTGGGGATTCCTATGATATGGATATTATTCCGTTTGATTGTATCACTCAGTTTTTGAACTCTCATTTCGTGCTTCTGGATCAGTTTGTCTCTCTCTTTCTCAGCGTCCTCTTTTTCTATAATTGTGTCTTCTAATTCATCTATTCTCCTCTCTGCCTCTTCAATCCGTGTACGCCTCTATTTTATTATGTACCTCATTTATAGCATATTTTAATTCATCACAACTATTTTTAAGCTCCATAGTCTTTGTAGCAATAGCTTCTCTGATGTCTTCCATGCTTTTTCCAAGCCCAGTAATTAATTTTATGACTATTGTTCTAAATTCTTGTTCAGTTATGTTGCTTATATCTGTTTTAAGCAGTTCTTTAGCTGTCACTTCTTCCTGGAATTTCTTTAGAGGAGAGTTCTTCCATCTCATCATTTTGACTAGCTCTCTGTCTCTTATTAGTTTTCAAAGCTTGTTATGCGCTCTGCACCTGCAAGTACTGCTATACTACAGAAGGCTAATTGACTGTCTAGGGCCTGTCCATTCAGGAAGTGTTCTTTTAATGTTGTCTCTTGGTCTCTCTTATTGTTTGGTTATTTTATTTCCCTATTTGTAGTGGTATTTGGGACTCTCCACCATGTGTACTTTGGCTTGTTTCTTGAGGTAGTCCTGGAAAAGGAAACAGACAAACACACAGGGAACAAGGGCACGCAAACACACAGACAAATCCATCAAATAAACAAACTGAAAGGGAAAAAGAAAATAAGAAAAAGAAGAAGAAGAAAATAAAAAAAGCAAAAAAAAAAAAACCCACAAAAGACAAAGGACAGTCTAAAAGCATAAAACCAGAATTCTCAGCTACAAATAGAGAGCAGGGTGTATACAGTGCTGATGGAAGAGCATATACACAGAGATGAATGTCAGGGCAGGGAGAAAGCAAAATTGGACAATGACCAGGCAGAGAGACTAAGAGGCTTAATTCAGAGAGAGAAGGAGGTAGGAAGCAAGAAGAAGGAAACGAAGATAATGTTACTCAGAGAAACTATATAGTCTGATTACTCCAGAGAGAGAGCGCTAGAAAGGTAGCAGTGGAGGTGTAGCATATACATCTAGAGAATGGATTAAATGTGACTGCTTAAGCACACAAATGACCAGAGTGCCCAGTCCAGCAGAGGGGAGGGATATGAATGAGACAAGGTGAAAATATATCTGAATAGAAAGAATTGACCTAGAATTAATCACAGCAGTGCATCCATGTTGGTCTTGCCCTGGGCTCTGGTTTAAAAAAAAAATAAAAAAAAAAAGGAGCTATCTAGCGGGGATGGCTGTGGTTTGGTGTAGGCAGGTCTTAGCCTCCACTGTGGTCCTGCTGGCAGCAACCTGAGGCCCCACCTTGGTGGTTGTGGGTAGTAAAATGGCGGCGCCCCAGTCCCCTCTGGAACCAAGTGCTGCAAATCACTCCCTTGGTCTGATCCCCCTGTGCCATGGGTGCAGCTGAGGTGGGCCGTGTTCTACGTCCCAAGCCAGACCTCATTTCCGGGTCCCAGTCCCTGTGTTTTGTTGATACCGCCTAATACACAGTCCCGCAGGTCGGCCGCTTCCCCGCCACTGGGATCCAGCCGGGAGGGCAGCAGAGCAGTTTCTCCTGGCGCCGCCTGTGACTGGGGCACCCAGCTCAAAGTCAGCACCCCAGCTAGAACTAAGAACACTCTCCGTCCTGAGCCAAGGTTTTTCTCTTCTCCGGGGACAGTTCTATGAGCAGTTTTAGCCTCTCTTTCTTTTCCCCTCGACTCACCACGGCTCCCCGTGAAGAGGGCCCCCCTCCTCCCTCCGTGTCTCTGGTCCCAGCCCATTTTTATCTTTCCCAGTTCGCACTCACACACTTATGAGGTTGCCATTCCAGTGTACTCTCTTTTCTTCCCAAACTCTTGTGGTTCAGTGTCCTATGGCTTCAGGACTTCTCTGTTTGAGAGATGGGAGCAAATGAAATGCCCCCCACTTTTTTTTTTTTTAACACATGGGGTATTATTTTGTTTGGGAGCCTGTGGTTCCAGACTGTGAATGGCACATACATGATCTCGAAACTCACATTCTAAAGATAGCATGGAGTTGACTTCAGACAGTTGAGGTGTCCAAAAAGGAACAGAGAACGAGGCAGCATGAAAAAACTTGCCTACATGGGGCCACCACTATTGTCATTTAGATCAAATACGTCGTTTTATGTGTCAACCTAGCTAGGCTATGGTTTAGTCCAACGCCGGTCTACATGCTGCTGCATAGGTAGATCTTAGATGTGATTCACACCTAGTTAGTTGACTTCCATGTTCCCCTTGATAATGTAGGTGGGCCTCATCCCATCAGTTGTAGGGCAGAAGGGGGAAAAAATCGGTTTCCTGAGGTAGAAGGTTTTCAAGATAACAGCATAGAAATTCTGCCTGAGTTTCTAGCCTTTAGACTCAAAACTATAACATCAACTCTTAATTAAATCTCCAGGCTGATGACTTGTCCATGGATTTTGGACTTGCTAAACCCCAGAGACACATGAGCCAATTCCTTAAAATAAATTCTGTGTGTGTGTGTGCGTGTGTGCGCGGGCGCATGCGTGCGCATGCACAGATAGTTCAATAATACATAGATAAATATATATATAGAGAGAGATGATAGATACATACATGATAGATAATAGACAGTAGATGGATTGATGGTGGATCAATGGTCAGACAAATGGATGAGTGGGTGGATGGATGTCTGGATGTATGTATGTGTGTATGTATGGATAAATGGATGTATGGAAAATTGGAGGGATGGATGGATGGATTGATGGACGGACAAATGGATGAATGAATGGATGGACAGATGGATGGATGGATCGATGCGTGTATGGAGGGGTGGATGGGTGGACGGACAAATGGATGGATGGATAGATGGATGGATGGGTGGGTGCATGGATGGGTGGATGGAAGGATGGGTGGATGGACAGATGGATAAATGGATAGATGGATGGGCAATTGGACAGACGGATGGATGGATCAATTGATCGATTGATGGACAGCTGTATGGATGGATGGATGAATGGATGGAATGATGGATGGATGGATGGATGGACAGATGGACTGATGGATGGATGGACAAATGGGTGGATGATGGATGCCTGGATGGATGTGGATAGATGGACGGATAGAGTGGAGATATGTTACTGCTTCTTTCCCTGGAGAGCCCTGATTAATCCAGATGTTCAGGGAATACAGGGATACCTTCTGGGAGGAGGGAGTTCTTGAGCCAAGACAGAGATGACAGGGGAAGCCAGCCATGGAGGATCTGGAAAAGATTGTTCCAGATGGAGGAAACAGTATGTGCAAAGGCCCCAAGATGCCTGGGGTCAAGTGAGCATTGGAGTATGGACTTTAAGATAGTGAAGACCATTTAGTGTCTGCTCTAGACACTCAGGGGAAGGCCCACTTTTTATACCAGGAGCCACATAGTAAACATCTGAAGCTTTGAGGGCCAAGATAAAATTGAGGAGATAATGAAAGTACATATAAAACAAGAGAGGAAACTTGTGCCCCGCCATGCCTTCTTTATGAGGGGTGGGCCACCCCGGGTGGGGGGCATCTTTTGGCTCAGTTGCTGGTGCCATTCTCTCCATGATAAGTGATTCATCCGGCGGTGCAGTTTGGGGGTCCAGGCAGGTGGAGGCAGTAAGGGGGGGACCCCAAGGTCAGTTTCTCTCTGATCCAGTGACACCCAGATTCCAGCCAACCTTTCCATCCCAAGGTCTAGTTTCTCTTCTGGATGAGCTGCTCAAAGGCAAGGCAGCTTGTTGAGTCACCAACCCTCAGAATGAGATTCATTGACTCAGTGACCCGTAGATACCAACACAGGATACTCCTGCATGTAGGTGGCAGCCAGTATGACCAGCACAGGGCATGGAAGTGGTGAGATCTTGGCTGTCAGTCAGGAAGTGGGGAACAGGCAGACAGGGACGCCCTGGCAGGTATCTGCAGCTCACTAAAGTGCCTTACCCTGAGAGCCTCTCCTGTGCAGACAGAGGGGGACGGCCGGATTCGGCCCACAAGGTGGAAGGTGCAAACCCCTGTGCACTCCATGGGGAGCCATTGCAAGATTTTAAGCAGGGAAGAGATGAAGGCTGATTATGCGTTTAGAAAGCTGATGGTAACAATTCCAATCCCAGCTATATATACCCAAAACATGGAATGTGCGAGCATGCTCATAGCAGCACCTTGTCCAGTAGCCAAAAGGTGGAAGCAACTGAAGCATCCCTCAGTGCATGAATGGGTAAGCAAACTGGGATGTGAACATACACTAGCACATTCCTCAGCCCTTACAAGGAAGGACCTGGACACTAGGTAGAGGGCAGAGAATGAATTACGAGGTGGCAAGTCGTAAAGAGAACGTCAAGCTGGAAACCATTGCAAGAGTCAAGGCAGAACTGACGGATGTCCTGGTGTGTTAGTGGACTCCGGCTGCTGCAACAAGACGCCCTACGCTGGGGACCCCAAACAGCAGACATGTATTTCTCACGGTTCTGGAGCCTGGAAGTCTGAGACCGAGGTGCCAGCTTGGTCGGGTTCTGGTGAGGGCTCTCTTCCTGGCTCACTGGCCGTGGCCCTCTCACTGGGTCTTCAAAAGTCTTCAAATGGCAGAGAAAGAGAGAGAGAGATTATCTCCACTTAGGGACACTCATCCCATTCAGGAAGACTCCACCCTTGGGACCTAACCTCCTTCCCAAGGCTCCACCTACAAATACCGTCACACAGGTGATTAGAACATCACCAACTGAACGGGGGGAGTGGTAGCAGTGGGTATGGAAACAGGTGGCTGGGGTAAGATCTGACTTTGGGATTGAATCGCCAGGGCTTGCTGAAAGGTGGGATGTGAGCGAGAAGAAAGAGAGGGCTGCTCAGGCCACTTCCGGGTGCCCC
Organism: Crocuta crocuta; assembly: GCF_008692635.1. Lineage (NCBI taxonomy): Eukaryota > Metazoa > Chordata > Mammalia > Carnivora > Hyaenidae > Crocuta > Crocuta crocuta. The sequence goes on from NW_027527386.1 coordinate 358,464, forward strand.
CAGGACGCCTTCCAAGTTTGGACTTAACCTAGTTAGCCTAGAGGCTGGTGGTTCCATCACCTGACTGAGTTCCAATTTAAACTTGCATGCGTGCATGCACACACACACACTCACAGGCACACTCATCCACACGCACACACATCCACATATGCAGGTGTGTGTGTGTCTACACGTGCACACACCTGCATGCATGCACCTCATGCACACCACACATCCACACCTGCATGCACACACACACCTACATGCACACACCTGTACACATCACACACGCACTCATGTACACACCTGCACACTCATGCACACCACACACGCACCTACATGCACACAGCTGTACACACCTACACACACACCACACATGCACACTCACCCACATGCACACCCCCACGTGCGTGCACACTCATGCACCCCACTCATGTACATGCACCCGCATGCACACACCTACACACACCCACATGTGTGCATAGGTGCACATACACACATGCCTGCACCTGCACACATCTCCGTGCACATGTACACAGAGCATACGCATGCGCACACACACACTAGACCCAGTATACACACATGGACACACACGCACACACACACAAAGCACTCCTGTATCTTGCGCTTCCCTAACAACCATCTCAAACCCTATACGGTATTTTCTTCTTTACTGGGCTCCTCGTCTCTCACCTCATTAGAACACGAGCCCCTTAAGACCAGGGACATTTGTCTCTCTTGTTCACGCTGTGGCCTCAAACCTAGAACAGTGCCTGGCACACAGAGATGATCTGTAAATATTTGGTCATGGAGTGAATGAAGCAGCCACAGGGAAAAGCTGGGGCCTTCCCCCCTCCATCCCTACCTGAGTCACATCTTCAAATGCCCCTGGAAAGTGTGAGAGGCTGTATGAGTGAGAGTGAGATGGGGCCAGCCTGGGGGTGGGGGGACAGGAAGAAGAGGAGGGCCAGTGGGGAAAGGGGAGGGGCTGAATCCCTGCTCTAAAGGCTGAACCCCAGGACCCGCGGGTGCCTGTCTGCAGCGTGCGAAGCCCAGGAGCGTTGGGCAATTGTGGTTTCCTCCCTGCCCTCAGGGACCAGCCGTGCTAGCCCAGCCCCGAGGCGCCTCGAGACCTCGTCTGCTCAGGCATGGAGGAGACGGTTGTGCGGATCTAACATTCATGGTGGACGGACAGACAGACATCCCATTCACGAGGTTGGGGCACAGCCGCCGGTGAGGACAGCCGTGCAGTGTGGCCGCTGGGCCTGGCCTTCCTGCTGCAGCGCTGGAGGTTGGGGGAGATGGTCACACCACTGCTGGTGCGTGGGGCCTCGGGGCTTGTGGCAGGTGGGTCTCCTATGTCACTGTGCATGTCTCTGTGCATGTGTGTGCAGGACAAGAGACAGACTAAGTGTAGCCCAGTGCAGGCCAATTCACTTCTCTGACCTCAGTTTCCTCATCTGTAAAATGGGCATGATAATACGAGTGCCCATCTTACAGGGAATGAAATACAATATTGTGTGTGTACATCGGCTGGAAGAAGTGAGCCTGCAGCAAGGAGGCCACAGACCGCAGGGGTGCAGAGAACGACAGACTGGGATGGTGAATGCAGGGGAGAGGGAGGAAGATGGGAAACCTGGCTTGGGGCTGTCACCAGAACAAGGCGAGGAGGAGGAGCAGGTGTTGGAAACAAGAAACATACAGTCCATGTGCAGTGAGTGTTCACCACGTGCGGGGCACCAGGCTGAGTCTTCTGCCTATCCCGGGCCACTGGTTTCTCACCCCAACACTCAGAGGGACATTCATGGCTGTGAATGTCCAGTTTGCAGATTAGGAACTGAGGCAGGGAGAAGGCAGAGCTGCAGTCTGTCCCTGCATCCTCCAGGGTGGGGGTCCCTGGCACCCAGGCCTCTTTCGAGTGTGAGTGAGGGTGCGATGGGGTCTTGGGGGAATGAACCATGGGGCAGATCAGATTCATCCAAGCCAAGTTTACCTTTCAGTTAACGAGTAATGAGTAAGGGGAGAAGGGGAAGCCTGGATTGCATGGTGGGGGAGGTGCTGCGGACATGGGTCCTCAGGGAAAGTCTCAGAAAACAGTGTAACAAGGACCCTGTCATTGAAGTGGGGAGACAGGAAGGGAGGAGCTGTCCCTGCTACTGGCACCACCTCTGAAGGATGAGGGTGGGCGGTGCAGCAGGGAAATCACTGCAATTGATGTGAGAAATAAGCCCACTGACCCAGAGGAGGGACACAGAGACTCAGAGCACAGTGAGGCAAAGTTTTAACCAACGTTTTTGCAAGAGCGGGTGTCTGATGGTCAGACACACTCAGGACAGTTACAGCAGACAATTTATCTCCCAGCACGGAAGTCCCTCCCCTGATTTCTCATTGGCTGAATACTACAGAGGTTACAGCCTTACCCAGCCGTCGCCTATGCCCATGTAAGCCAAAACGTAGCCTATTGGAACAAATGTCCACTCCCTGAGGTGACTTTAGAAACTTTCAGTCCATCTTTTGTGCTTCGGTGCATGCTCATTGCAAAGACTGTGAAAATAAGCCCGCAAAACGGAAGGGAAGATCCAGAAAGTGAAGTGTTTAAAGGTTTGGGACTCCACTGCGGCACACGGAGAGCTTCTGTACACATTTCCAATAGGTTGTAATCTTATTGTTAATTAGATAGCACAGCTTTTATTTGGTATTTCTGAAAATGAATCATCTCCCTTACTTTCCACAATCTTCTTCTTTTCTAAGTCGATTCCATTTTCATTTATATATCCTTAAGTTTTGAGGTCTTGCTGAAACATATTCAGCAAACCTTGGCCCTCATCTTCAGATTCAGGCTTATCTTTGAATAACAATAGGTTATTTTCGGCATGAGATACAGACATTTGTTTCTTAAGAGGAATCTTACACCCAAGGGGTCTGCTGTGGTCAGAAGCTCCCAGCATTGTTCCAAAATGTATGTGTTTTTTTTTTCACCCAGAGATCTCACATCCTAACCTTTCCCTCTCTGCCTACTGACTCCCATCTTTTCCTATCACCTTTGAACACGTGACTCCTAACCGCCATTAGGAATTTAGATGATGACGGATCTTAATTGCTTCCTGCTGAAAGGGGGTGATGACTAGGGTACGGCAGTCAGGGCAGGTTCAGAGGTTGATCCAGAGGTCTGAAATAATGGGAGGGTATTTGGAACATCTGGGTTAGCAAAATTTTCTTGGATGTGTTATTTTTCTGGCACATGCGGTGGCTCCTACAAATGACCTACAGAAAGAATATTAGACCAACAGGCATTCATATTCCAAATGCGATGGCTCCTACCGAGGAGGTCACCCCATGGGGAGTAAACATGCATTGTAGCATCCGAAATCCCCGACATGTCTACTCATTTTTTTTTAATTTAACTGTAGTTTTTCCCCCCTCTTCCATATTTATTTCGATCTTGTGTTATTGTTGGTTAGAAGAATTAAGCATTTGAACTAGTTTGTGGTTCTCAATCCTCAAATTTTCCTTTGGCCATTCAGTTTCCCTAGGAACAACTCGAGGTGTGTTTAATTTTACTGCAAGGAAAAACTGATCTTCGATGTCCGGATAACTATAAATTTAGGTAATTGTTAATCCATCCTGGAGCTAGTAACACTGTAGTCCCTAATTCAGTCATAATATCTCCTTCTTGCAAGGGAGTGGGCTCCCTGGCATCATCAAAAAAGAACATGAATATAAATCTTCCCATATGCACCTCATTGTCTGAGAGGAAAATTTCACCCTAAGTTTTCTGGAGATGGCTCTAATTGTTACACTGCATTTGGATGGTTGGCTGGGAGTGGAAACAGGAAGAAAAATGTGGCTCCAGTGTCAAGAAGGAACTCAACTTGTTTTCCTTCTATTTCCAGTTACGTGAGACTCTGGGTTTCCAATATTCAGTTGGTTTAGGGGAGCCGCCGTGAAGAGCCCCAGGCCTCATCCGTTCCTTTCAGGGACACTAGTTCTCTGCACCCTTGCAGAGTGAGGTCCCCAAGTGCACTCAGGTTTTCCAGTGACTGTCTCCACACAAGGGGCATGGCTTATGGGATTTTGACTTCTGTTGTCCCCTCTGAGGACATTCTCGTCTCCTGTGCCCTGAACGGCCACATAAATGGCACTTGGTGCCAGGACCTCTGGAAGTCTGGTATGACATAGTAAAGCTGTGATTAAGGCCTTAGTTTTTGTTTTGAGCCTCCTTTCCTGGAGCTTACTCTCCTCTTGATCTCCATCGTAATACACCCAGTTGGCAGCTTGTAAGAGCTCTTCCGGGGTCCCTCCAGGCTGACAGCCAATCTTTTCAGCTTCCTTTGAATATCTGGGGCTGATTGAGTGATAAATTTGTCCTTTAGAATCGTCTCAGGTTCAGGGAGTATCCAGGGAGATAGCCGTGTATTTAATCTTAGCCTTTCCAGGAAGGCCACCAGGCTCTCATCCTGTGTCTGTAGAATAGTGGCTAATTTAGCATAAGTTAAAGGTTTAACCTTAGACCTCCTTTATTTCTCCAAAATACCGGCTTGGAAGTGGCAATGATACCATTCCCCAGTGGGATTAGCCTAGTCCCACTTAGGGTCTTGTGGTGGAACTGCTGAAACCCCTGTAGGGAACTCCCAGTTCCTCCAGTCCCACGATAATTAAGGAGCTGTTCATTCCCCTCTCTCTCAGCCACTGCCAGAACACTAGGCTTCTGTCTCTTTAAGAATCTGATTCAACAAAAGCATTAAATAAAAAACACACCTAATATTCTGAAATGCCTCTAAATTTTCTGATGAACCAGATAATTTACCTATTCTTTTACCTGTCTTAAATCTTGCAATGAAAAAGGTACTTGAAATCTTATCATGGTGGTGCCTCCCTGTGTTTCTTCTTCTGGCACTCTAGCTTCTTGTAGGGGAAACACACCTGCTGTATCACAGGGAGGGCCTGGATAAGGTGGGCACCTGGGAGCAGAAGTGCATGTTTTTAAGGCTGGATATAGAGATCCAGGACCCAAGGAGGAGGAGTTTGAGGTGGAAGACTTCCCTTCCTCCTCCTTTAGGTCTGCTTTGGGTGCAGCAAGGGACTCTCAGCCCCCTCCCTTCATCATTGTGAACCCTGGGAAAGGGTTGCCAATGCGCCAGAATCAATCTTACACATATCTCGATGTTCTCTTAAGGCCCCAAAACACTGAATACAGAGGAACGTCTCCCCATTTCCCCTCATGTTTACAAAACAAGTCAAACTGTAGGATCGCATTATAACTGATATTTCCCTCTGGTGGCCAGGTTTCCTCCTCCAATTGTTGTTGGGGCCAGGCCTCCTCAGTGTGAAAGAAAATAAGTTGCTTTTTCTTTAGCGTTTGTGGATCAAAATCATCCCAACTTTTCAGAATGCATCCCAAAGGAATATTGGCCTCAGTTGGCAAATTGCCCATCTATAGGGAAAAGGAGGGAAAGGTGTTCTTCATCTCAATTTTCTATAGCTGGCCAAGAGTAACCTCATCTCTGCACCTTGGTGCTTTGGCTGACTATGGGGTCAGCAGCCGAAAGCACTTTCAGTCTTGTAAGGTGCTGGGCGTAGTTGTTCTTACCCAGGCTGAGAGCTGAGCCATCTTCCCCGGTTTCTCCTACCTCTCTGTTTCCTGCCTGTGGGGCTTTGGGGGTTTTGACTGTGACCAAGCAAGATTGCCTTTCTCATCAAGGGATGCATTAATTTTATGTTGGCCCTACAGTAATTTATGTATTGATCATAATAAAACTGTTCCTCTTTACAAATATATTTTTATCATTTTTAAAAGTTTATTTATTTGTTTGTTTGTTTATTTATTTTGAGAGAGAGGGAAAGAAAGCAGGGGAGGGGCAGAAAAGAGGGAGAGAGAGAGGATCACAAGCCCAGTGTGGAGCTCGAACTCACAAACTGTGAGATCATGCACACCTGAACCGAAACCAAGAGCCAGAGGCTGAACCGACTCAGCCACCCAGGCACCCCTACAAATATACTTTAAAAGGCTAGTGAAAACCATCCCCCCCTCCTCCAGGTTAGAATCGATCTTTGAGGGGGTAAAAGGGCCAAAGCCACGGTCTATTCTTCTGCATTTTTTTCAGCAATGCAAACACAAGTATGTTCTGGTCATGTGGGGTGTTCATTTTAAGGTCACTAGATTGGTACAAGTTGGCATACACTGGGTTAAGTGTAGCAAAATGGCTCCCACGTATCCCCATAAAAGCCCTTTGTATACCATAGTCATCCATTCCTCATATGGCACAGGTATCCATTCCCTCCGCCTTGATAAACAACATAAACGTGGAGCATTTGGAGGCTGGGGTGAGGACATTGCCATCGTCTCCCCAGCCTTTGGATCCAAGGGGGGGCAATTTCAACCAAGGCTTGAGCAAAACAACTCAAAATCACACTATCCTTTCCTTCCTGTTAAAATCATAGTTCTGTCCATATTTGGGGGGAGACAAAGGAGAAAAAAAAAACTTTACCTTTTTTTAAAAATCAAAAGTAGACCAACCATCCAAGAAAACTTTGTCTTTAACAGAGAGTAAAGCAGAATTTTCATCTTATATCAGTGTACTTTTAAAATCCATTTATTTTAACGTTAGTCTGTCCTGACTACACATAAAATTCCTTTCCAAAGATTTCCCTTCACAAACGTTCCAAAACATTTCTTTGCCTTTAGGTTTTGTCCCAAGCCATTCCTCTCCAAACTACTTGTCTCATTTAGGACAAATTATTTTCTTTTACCTTCAACAAAAATGTATGTCCATTTTTAAATTTTAATTCGTATTTATTTTTAAAAGTTTATTTATTTTTCAGAGAGCGAGAGCACACAAAGGAAGAAGGAGGCAGAGAGAGAGAGAGAGAGAGAAGGGTGGGGAGAGAGAGAATTTTAAGCAGGCTCCACACTATTAGTGCAGAATCCAATGCAGGGCTCAAATTCATGAACCATGAGAACATGACCTGAGCCAAAATCAAGAGTCAGACTCTCAACTGACTGGGCCACCCAGACGCCCCATTTCCATTTTTTAAAATACTTTTTACACATCTACTTTTACATACAAGGTTGCTTTCCTTATTTCCCTCAATCTTAACGACATTTAGCAGAATTTTAACTCTTAGAAATCTTCGTCTTCAGTGAAAATGAAGGAGTTACCATTGTGAACTGTTACAATCGAATTTTTTAGATGGCAAATTTTTGAGTCTATTAAGCACAAAGCATGTTACCAACAGACCCAAATAGCCTTGTTTCTCTACAATAAGAAATTTAAAACAAACCTAAGTTTAGTAATCAATGCTTTAGCATTTTATCTCATTAGATAGCCAATGAATTTAATCCCATTTATCATTCAAGCAGAACTTTAAGGTTTCAGGGTATCGAAGACTTTGAAAGCTATCTTAACAATTATCTGTCCGCGAAACTTTTGAGACAGAGTTGGCTATCATTTTAAGTATTCTTTTTGCTAAGCAATTGCAACAGAGATAACACAAGCTCATTTGACCTTGAGTAAACCTATGTAATAAAACAAAAACATTAAGGCATTAAGACAGCCATGAGTTGGAGGAAGGTCATGTTCTGCGTCTATCCATCTATCGTGGGCTGCAAGCTGTAAGGAGATTTATTTAAGCTACATTCCTCTTGCCTTTGATTCTTCATCATTCCCATCGCAGGGGTCCTCCATTTCCCCCTTTCCTTTCAAACATCTTCTCCACAGTAGTTACCATAATCTTTGCTTTCTGTTTTTGTCTCTCCTCATTCCCCTTTACAAATAAATATCTTTTGTGCCTCCCTGAGCAGTGTTTCTATCTGCTTCTCATTCCATCCATCCATCCCTGCCACATTGGGTCTTCTGGATCTAGGCATAAATTTGATCCCTAAGCCTCTGTAAGAAAGCAGTTGGGGTTTCCTCCTTCTCTTCTTGTGTCTCAAAACCTTTCCTTTGAATACCTTGAATACTGAGAACAAACTGAGGGCTGATGGGGGTGGGGGAGACGGGAGGGGGTGATGGGCATGGAGGAGGGCACTTGTGGGGATGAGCACTGGGTGTTATATGGAAACCAACTTGACAATAAACTATAAAAGAAAAAAAAAACCTTCCTGACATTCTGATATCCTGGAGCTGATTCCCTGATTGTTTTATTAGCTCTCTTAAATTCTGCATCTTAACCCCGTCACCAAGATCATTACTGTCCTAATCAGGGTCTACTTTGGGAAAATTTTGTTCAACTGGCTGAACACCCTGGCCAGCTGTCTGGGGACTTAGGTGCCTTCCTGTGCCAAGACAGACAACTTTTATGAAGACAGGAATAAAGAGAGGACATCAAGTTTCTGGGTCTTATTATCAGAAGGCAGTCTTTCTCCACCTGGTAGAGTAGCCACAGGCTAGAAGATTGCAACCTGAGCAATCGACGTGAAATTGTTTTAGTAAGACCATACCTCTTGAAAAGCCCCTGAAAGGAGAGTAAAGGAAGAAAAGAGAAAGTTTTCACCAACTCAAAGTCCAGGTGAAAAGACTTGAAGCCCCACAATGGGCGCCAAATGATCATATGTTGGAGTTGTGATGGGGGGTTTGGAGCCAATGGCCAAGAAAGAATTCTTAAAGATGTCTTTGTTGCAGAAAACAACAACGACAACCCAAAAATGTGATTTCATTAAAAGATGGGGGCAGGAACCATGGACAGAAAGAGCTGCACTGGGGTTGTGAAGAGTGACGGAATTATATACCTTCAGGTTGGGAGGGGGTTAGGGACAGCATAAGTCTCTAAGGAATTTTGGATGCAAGTTTTCCAGGACCTTGAGGGGCTAGCTGCTGTTAGGAAAATTCACTTATTACCATTTAGTAAAACCTCAGTCAAGAGACCCTTCAGATGTATATTGAGGGCCAAATGCTTCTGGTAAAAATTGCCAATATATACTTGGGGGTTCAAGATACAGGTGGTTTGCAAATGAATTTTTATATGTTTAAGGAAACTTACAAGATCCTGGGAGGTCAGGATAAGGTTAAGCCAAGACATTTTTGTCCCCAGCAAAGTGTCACCATGAAGGCAGCTGAGTGCCTAGACGGAAGTCACTCTGCCGATTTCAAGGACTTATTACTGGGCTGTAGGCAATAAGCAAACTTACTTTTTCATTAACCTTGTTTCCCACATCACCATGGCAAGCACTTAAATGCCCTTACATCTTGATGAGGGTGATATTGGGGCTCCAGGAAATGGAGCCTAGGTTTCTGGAGATTAGACTATGGCTAAAATTGCCTTTTGTTGCAGTTTACTAAGCTATCTGTAAACTGAAGAAGTCTCCTTTGCTGCAGGACTGTGATCTCTATCAGTCAACCATTCCTTTCCTTTCCTTTCCTTTGTTCTTGGGCAGCCAGGATTATTCAAGGACTATCGCACATATCCCACCTGGGATGGGGTGGGTGTTCCAGCTTGTACTTTGCCCTCAGCTTGCCTTATGCTCCCTCTTCAAGTCCACTGCCCCTCTGCACCTGGACTCCCTGGGACCAAACCTTCCTGCCTCCCCACACCCTGTGTGCTGCGTGACTCTGGGTATGGAGTTTCACCCCTGCTCCCGAACGTGTAAGATGGGGTCCCCATGAGGCCACTGAGTATCACACGTGTGATAATGGCGTGAGCCTAACCTTTCGCGGGCTGTCCTGAACCTTCAGGAGTGACCTCAGGTTAGCAGCGCACCTGTGTCCCCACGTGGGCAGCTCCAGAGATGACGTTCTCTCCCCTCTCCCCAGCCCACCTTTCAGGCAGAGTGCCTGTTACCAGACAGTTCTCAGCAGGGGCCACAGGCCTGGGATGATGGGGGGCGGGGGGTGTCAAGGCTTCCTGGAAACAGAAACAAGTATAACGGGGCCCAGATGAATAAATAGCCCAGCCAGACAAGGAAGTGAGAAGGCGTTGCAGACTGAGCAAGTTATGTGAGCAGGGCAGAGAAGCCCAGAATAGCCGGCCAGGCGCACTGCAGGGCTGGCTGGGGCCGAGAGGGCGGCGGGGAGGGTGGGGAACAGCTGGCAGAAGCCTAAAGACAACACTTGGACTTCACGCAAGTGCCTGTGGGAGCCGAGGAGAAGGCAAAGCAGGGAAGGACGTGACCGTAGGAGGTCGGTGCTGAACTCCCTGTGCGTGCAGGGGTGCGCAGGATCACGGCTGTCCACAGATGTCCACATCCCCACCCCCAGAACCTGCGAGGTTGTTACATGACACAGTAAAGGGCACTTGGCAGATGGGATTCAGCTAAAGCCCCTGAGATGGGAGGTGATCCTGGATGACCCATGTCACCACCAGGGACCGTAGGAGAGGGAGGCAGCAGGGTCCCAGTCAGACAAGGAGAGACACAAGGAAACAGGCAGGAGGGATGTGTGTGGGGCTGGAGAAAGCGCCCCTCCCCCCAGCCAAGGAGTGCAGGGGCCTCTAGGAGCCCAAAAAGGCAGGAAGTGGATTCCCAGTTCCCTCCACTGGAGCCTCCCTAAGGAACACAGCCCTGCCCCCACCTTGACTTCAGACTTCAGCCCTCCAGCCTATAAGATAATACATAGGTGTGATTTTAAGCCACCAGGTTTGTGGTCACTTCTTACAACAGCAGTCAGAGACTCCTACAGCTTAGGAGCATGAACCCTGGACCCCCGGCTGCCTGGATTCAAATTGCAGCTCCTCCCACCTAGAGGATCTTGGGCAAGTGGCCAAAGCCCTCAGACTCTTGGTCTGTAAAATAGGGA
>NW_027527386.1:369207-482289 GCF_008692635.1 Crocuta crocuta
AATTTCCTCTCTAATTGCCTGATTGGCCCATTCATTCTTTAGAAGGGTGTTCTTTAACCTCCATGTTTTTGCAGGTTTTTCAGACTTCTTCTTGTGATTAATTTCCAGTTTCAAAGCATTATGATCTGACAGTATGCATTGTATGATCTCTATTCTTTTATACTTATTGAAGGCTTCTTTATGTCCAATAGGTGATCTATCGTGGAGAATGTGCCATGCGCACTTGAGAAGAGAGTGAATTCCCTGGCCTCAGGATGTAGAGTTCTAAATATATCTGTCAGATCCATCTGGTCCAAGGTGTCTTTCAAGTCCGTTGTTTCTTTAGTGATTTTCTGTCTGGTTGATCTATACATTGCTGTAAGCAGTGTATGAAAGTCCCCTGCTATTAGCACATTCTTATCTATAAAATTGTTCCTGGTTGTGATTAATTGTTTTAAATATTTAGGTATTTAAATATTTAAATATTGTTTTAAATATTTNGTCCTTATATTTTGCCATTTTTACTATGATATGTCGTGCAGAAGATTGATTCAAATTACGTCCGAGGGGAGTCCTCTGTGCCTCTTGTATTTCAACGTTTACTTCCTTCCCCAGGTTGGGGAAGTTCTCTGGTATAATTTGTTCCAGGACTCCTTCAGCATCTTTCCCTCTCTCTTCCTCTTCTGGGATTCATATGATAGAGATATTGTTCCGTTTGACTGTATCGCTGAGCTCTCGAACTCTTCTTTCATGTTCCTTGATCAGTTTGTCTCTTTTTTTCTCAGTTTCTTCTTTTTCTATAATGGTGACTTCTAAAGCACTTATTCTCCTTTCTTCCTCTTCAATCCGTGCGTTGCATGCCTCCAGTTTATTATGTTTCTCATTTATCGCATTTTTAAATTCATCGTACCTATTTTTAAGTTCCATGTTGTTTGTAGCCATAGTTTCTTTGATGTACTCTATGCTTTTCTCAAGCCCAGTGATTAATATATGATTATTGTTCTAAAATCTTTTTCAGTTATGCTGCTTATATCTGTTTTGAGCAGTTCTTTAGCTCTCAATTCTTCTTGGAATTTCTTTGGAGGAGAGCTCTTCTGTTTTGTCATTTTGGTTAGCTTTCTGTCTCTTGTTAGTTTTAAAGACTTTTTATGCTGTCTGCACCTGTGAGCGCTGCTGTACCCAAAAGGAGTCTTTGACTGTCCAGGGCCTATCCTTTCAGAAAGTGTTCTTTGAATGGTATCTCTTGGTCTCTTTTGTTGAGACCTTGGTTATTTTATTTTCCTACTCATAGTGGTATTTGGGATTCTCCACCATGTGTACTTTGGCTTGTTTCTTGAGGTAGCCCTGGAGAAGAAAACAGACAGACAAACACACAGGGAACAAAGGCACACAAACGCACGGACAAATCCAACAAACACCCCAACCGAGAGGGAAAACAAAAAAGTAAGGAGAAAAGAGGGAGGAGGGAAGGCGAATAATAGAAAATAAAAATACATAAAAAAGTCAAAAAGAAGAAAGAAAAAGCAAAAAAGAAGAAAGCCAATAGACAAAGAACAGTTTAAAGCATATAACCAGATTTCCCAGCTACAATTAAATATGTGGGTGTATGCAGTGCTGGTTGAAGAGCATAGAGAAACAGAGAGATGACAGGGCAGGGATGAGGCAAAATTGGAAATAGAACGAACAGGCAGAAGGGATAAGAAGCTTTTTTCAAAGAGCAAAAGGGTAGAATATGGTTGCAGAGGTGAGAGAAGGACGCTAGTGTTATCCAGAGAAACTATATAGTCTGATTACTCCAGAGAGAAAGAGATGAAAAGGTAGGTAGGTGTAGAATTTACATCTACAGAATGGATTAAATGTGACTGTTTAAGCAAGCCAGTGACCAGAATTGATCAGGTCAGTGCTCCGATTTAAAAAAAAAAAAAAGGGGGGAGGGCAGCTCTCTAGCAATGATGGGCATGGTTTGATCCAAAGCGTCCAGCGGGAGTTCTGCCTTGACAGCAGTGGGGAGAAGACTGGCGGCGCTCCAGTCCCTTCTTGAGCCCAGCGCCGCACCTTACTTTTTTGGGTGTGTAAACTCCCCGTGCTGGGGGCGCAGCTAAGGTGGGTCGCGCTCTATATCCCAGGCCAGGCCTCGTTTCCAAATCCCAGTCTGAGCACCCGACTGAAATTGCTGTATTCACAAACTCGCAGGCGATACCCTCAGGGCAATTCCAAGCCTCTTGCCTAGACCTGGGGATGGAGCCAGAATCGCTGCTCCCTTCTCCTCCAGGTCAGGGTGGTGAGCAAGGATGGGGGTTCGCCTGGGAGTGCCTCGGGTCCGCTGGAGAGCGGGAAACCGGTCCCTCTGTGTCTCGACACCCGAAACACGAACTTGCGGGAAAATCTCCCAGTTTGAAGCCTTTCGCCTCCCCTCTAGGGATCCAGCCGAGCCAGAAGCACAAAAGCGAGTCGACGCCCGGCCACTCCAGGTCGAGTTGGGGCGCGGGGAGTTGGCGCACACGCAATTATTTTCTCGGAGATTGTTTGGGATAAGTGCGTCTCCTGGAGAGCCGGAGACCGGGTCCCTCTGTGTCCCGAGCGGAGGTCTTTCTGTTCCCCAGTGACAGGGACTGTGTCTTGAGCAGTTTCAGCCTCTCTCTTTCCCCTCTCTCTCCCCTCAGAGGGGGATCGCCCCCATCCCTCTGCATCTCTGGTGCTGGCCCAATTTTATCTTCCCCAGTTCGCACTCACATTAGAAGGTTTTTGGAGTGGACTCTGTCTCCTTTTCCTCCCAAACTCCTCGATTCTGTAAGGGTTTCTATAGCTTCAGGATTTCTCCGTGTGAGATGTGGGGGCGAGTGCAATGTACGGAGCTCCCTACTTCTCCGCCATCTTGCCCCTCTCTTAAGTGCTACATCTGAGTCTTATGAAGACCAGCTCACCAGCATGCATGCATGTATTCCACACCATAATTTTGTAGGGTCACAAAGGTGTGTTTTTACAAGTCCCCAGTTGCTGTAGAGTATNAGCTCTAATGAAACCAGGAAAGGGGGTGGGGGAGGAAAGTGGAGTCAGGGAGCTTTGGGGGACCCTAGGAGGTACACCAACCCCTGCTTGAGAAGTCGAATCTCAGTTCTGGACAGTAAGCAGGTGCTTGCCGCCTCACTCCTTCCAAAGAAGAGGTGATGCAATCAAAGTAGACAGGGTCCAGGTTTGTTCTGTGTCTGCACACCTCCCCCACTCCAGGCATGCAGCCTAGGCCAGGGAAAAGGCATGGTTTACAGGAAATCAGAGCCTGGTTCCCCATTAACACCATGGGACTTTGGCAACCAGGCCTTTCAGAGATCGGGACACCCCCACCCACATACATGTTGCCTCCTGTGACATGGACTTTGCACACCCCTTCTTCCACTGCACAACCTTGCTGGGAATCCAACAGGTGCACATCAAAATGACACCGAGGCAAAAATGCAAAGCTTTGACAACATGCTGTCATGATGAGGCAGTGGGGAAATCCAGCAATTTCCTGCAAGGCCAGAAAGTATGTAATTCAGTACAATCACGGAGGGAAAGACAGCAATATCTTGCAGGGTTACTAATGTAAGTAGCACTTGGTCCAGGGTCATGCCCTTTCACGGCGATGACAGCTGTGAAGTGTGTGCTATGACAGTCTCATCTGACGTGGGGAAACTGAGGTGCAGAGTGGTTATTAATCAAGTGCCCAAAGTATACCACTAATAAGTTCAGAGCTGGAAAGTGATGCAGGCTCAAGACTACTCACTGGAGAGGGCATGGCTTGTAACCAGGGAAGTCTGTCCATTGGGAAGAGGCCGGTTACTTGCACACAATGTAACAGGAGGCAGCTGCCTCTAAGAACAAGGAAGCTCTCTGGGCACTGATAGTAAAGGATCTGGAAGGGATATGGTTTATGAAGAAAGCAAGGTGTGACCCAGGAAGACCAGGAAGAAGAGCATGCAGAGAACCCTGGGAATTTGTGTTTAAAACTTGCAAACACTTAACAATGCATATCTGTGAAAGGAAACAAGGGATTTGGTGGCACTGCGGCATGTGAGACCAGAGTGGCTGGCAACAGGAAGAGAAGGCAAATTGCCTTTTCCTTGTACATATACTTGAACCCTTTAGGTGTTTATATCCTATGACTGTCTTTGCTATTCATACAAAAAATTAAATACAAATGTATACCAATAGTAATAATTTTAATAATATTAATGACAATAATATTCCAACATTGATTTAGACAGAAAATATGCCAGCAATGGGAACTTGCCTCACTGATGAGGAAACCTTTTTTTTTTAACCATTCTAGTCTCACAGGCATCTTGACAAGGGTACATGAAGGGATCTCCAGGTTCCGCTTGTATTAAAACACATGATCACAGGGAGAGTGAACTTCAACACATACTTCAAAGCCCAGCCGAAATGTCCCCTCCTCTCAGAAGTCTTTCCTGACACTCCACAAAGCAGAGTTCTTCACTGGGAAGACACAGCACGGGGACTGGAGTGTCTGGGCTGCCTCTGTCCCCCAGCCTGACCACAGCATGGAAGAGGGGCTCTACCTACCAGCATTGAGATGGGCCCCTCAGAAGGGATTGGTTAAACAATGTACGGCCAAAACCAGACTGGGCGCCAGGCCCAGCTATCTAGGGTGGGGAGCTCTCTGGCCCTCAGTGTTCCTTCACCACTAAGTATGTGTAACAGGGAAAGGTCTTTGTTCACCAACTGACCTTGACCCTGAGGAGACCATGGCAGGGGGAAGGTGTGTCCATGCTGCTGGAGGGCATGCCCTCGGGTTAGTTACCTCAGGACACACTGGCCCCAGGGATTGAAGAACTTGGGAAATGGTATTGAGAAATCTGGGGCAGCTCCAGGAGGGGGAGGCCACGGAGCTGTGGGCGGGGCTGAGGCCGGAGGCGGGGAGGCGGGAGCCAGATAAAAGGCAGCCTCCAACAGCCTCTGCTCATTCCCTCCCAATCCTCTCCCTCACCCCTCTGTCCCTCCACCTTCCCTGCACCATGGGGCCCGCCTCAGGCCCCAGCCTGCTGCTGCTGCTCACCAGCCTGCCCCTGGCACTGGGGGACCCCATGTGAGTGGTCATGCCCCTTCCCCAAACCAGGCTACTTGTGAGGTGGGAGTGGCATTTATGGGTTCAGGTCCCAGTAGAATCCAGGGTGCACATGGGTCTGTGGAGGCAGGGGTCAGCGGGTTGGGATGTGAATCCATTCCGGCTGCCTGTGAGCTCGTGGTTTCGTGGGTTGGGTGTTTGTGGCATTCGGGGTAGTGACGGGAGGCGGATGTTTCTAGAACCAGGGGTCTGGAGGTCTGGTGCATATGGTGTGTTCAGTGATTCTGTGCCTGCGGTGATTTGGAGGGCTCGTACTCTGACTTCACAGGATTTGGGAGCTCCGTGATGTGTGGGTGAGGGTGGGACCCTGGGTCCCTAGGAGGGCAGCTCCATCCTGCGCTCCACCGGCTCCTGCAGGTTCTCCATGATCACCCCCAATGTCCTGCGGCTGGAGAATGAGGAGAAGGTACTGCTGCAGGCCCATGACCTGGACAATAACATTGCAGTCACGGTCAGCGTCTACGACTTCCCGGCCAAGAAGCAAAGGATGTTCAGCGAGACCATTGCTCTGATCAGGGAGAACGACCATTTGAGCACAGTCAGCATCAATGTGGGTGCACCTGCTGATGTCCCTCCCCTCTCTGTGACTCCTCCTTCAATTACCCCCCCATCCTGAGCCCCTAGCTTTGACCCCTCTCCTGCCTGAAGTCCTCTAAGCCCCCATCTGATCCCCCTTCTCATCCCCCCTCTGATCCCTACCCGCCTCTTGCCCTTACTCCCCCCCCAGCACCTCTCTGCCCCCACCTGGGCACACGAGGGAGACCCCCAGGGAGGGACGGGCGCTACTGGCAGGAGGGGCAGGCAGGAGGGGACCCACCAAAAGGCTGGGGCTGAATGTGGGCAAAGGGTCCGAGTTGGCATCTCAACGATTCTCTGGGCCATGCCTAGATCCCGGCCAACCAGGAATTAACATCAGGGAAGGGGAAAAAATTCGTGACTGTCCAGGCGGACTTCGGGGGCACTGTGGTGGAGAACAATGTACTGGTCAGCTTTCAAAGTGGGTACCTCTTCATCCAGACGGACAAGCCCATCTACACCCCAGGCTCCACAGGTGAGGGGCTGGGCGGTGGCTGGAGAGGGCCGGGCAGACTGGGGGGGGGGGGGGCAGGTCCTCACCCACCCCCTCTTTTCTTTCCCCCCATCTTCCAGTCCTCTATCGAATCTTCACCGTCAACAATGATCTACTTCCCGTGGGCCGGACCGTTATCGTCACCATCCAGGTACCAGCCAGCCGGGGCCCCTGACACGCCCCAGGCAGAGACTCAGGGAGAGACAAAGAGATAGAGACAGAGAGAGACTCCGAAAAAGGCAGGACTTCAGAGGCCTAAAGGCACAGAAATGTGTAGAGTCACAAACACAGAAAGAGCCCTGGACACAAGGCAGAGATGCAGGGATGCCAGTGCAGTGAGGCTTCTGCTGGTGGATTCTGGCTCCGGACAAACCTCTGGGGACGGTGTGACTCTGGACAGGTCACTCCTCTTCCTGGGCCTCAGTTTTCTCAGCTGAAGATTGGGATAACAGATTAAAAACTCTATGTAGTACAATCACTCTACTACAGCCAGGGGGCAGGCTCGAGCAGGTCCCCCCCTCCTCCACCCAGAGCTCTCTAGGAGTTCCCACCTCCTTGGGGTAAAAGCCTAAGTCTACCTGGCAGTCCCCAAGGCCCTGTAGGATTTACCCTGGCCCCTGCCTGTCCTCCCCTCCTCCCTCTCTTCCCCTCACTCACTCTGCTCCAGTCACATGGGCCTCCTTATTTTATCTCCAACTTCCATGGGTGAGTTGCTCCAGGACCTTTGCATAGGCTGTTTCCTCCTTAACCAGAAAGCCATCTTCCTACAAATAGCCGTGTGGATTGCTGTATCACTTCATTCACGTCTCTGCTCAGATGCCACTGATGGCCCAATCTCACAGAGAGGCCTCTCTGAGCATCCTGTAAAATTTCAAGCGCCCCACCCCCCCCAACACACACACATCCTCCACTCTCTTCTCTTCCTGTCATCTCCTTTAGGCATCCTATAAATTGGATTTGTTCATTTGCTAACCGCCCCCTCCCCAGACCTCCACAGAACCTAAATTCCATACAGGATGGGTGCTTGGCATATAGTAAGTTCATTAAAATTTACTAGGAGAGGGAGGAAGGGGGGGAGGGAGAATGGAAGGAGGAAGTGAAGGACCGAGGGAAGAGGTAGGTGGTTTTGGAGGTCATCACTGGTGNGCGGATGGGGGCGCACGTGGAGGAGCCGCGCTGGGGGGGGTGGGGTGGAGGTGCGCACGCAGCTCTGAGGGGGTCCTGGGACCAGAACGCAGGGGCGGCGGGGCATGTAGACCTGGGGATGCAGGCCTCCGCGTGACCCCTGCCCGCCCCACAGATCTGGGACGTGGTGGAGAAGGCAGACATCGGCTGCACCGCGGGCAGCGGGAAGGACTATGCCGGCGTCTTCACGGACGCAGGGCTGGCCTTCAGGACCAACAAAGACCTGCAGACTCCGGACAGGACAGGTGAGGGCCGGGGAGGGGGGGCCTCCCCCCAGTCGCTGAGAGCAGGTGGAGGGCACTGTTCTGAGGCGGCAGGCCCTGGCTCCAAGTCCTGCCCCAGCCACCATCTAGCGGATCACTGCTTTTGGAGCCTCAGTTTCCTCATCTGTCAAGTGGGAGCACCAACGCTCCTCCCTCAAGGCTACGGAGAGGGGTACGTCAGGAACCCACAGTCAGGGCTTAATCCGTCTTGTTTGCGTGTCCCCCTCCCCTCAGAGCTGGAGTGCCCCAAACCAGCTGCCCGGCGCCGCCGCTCCGTGATGCTCATGGAGAAGAGGATGGACAAAGGTGAGGGTCCCCGCCCTCCCCCGAACCCTGCCCATCAGGGGCCCAGCCCTGGAGGGAGGAGGGCGGGGCTGGGCTGTGGGGATGTCCTACCTGCTTCGAAGCGGCGGCTGAGGGCCTGACGGCTGTCGTGTCCCCACAGTGGGTCAGTACCCGAAGGAGGTGCGCAAGTGCTGTGAACACGGCATGCGGGAGAACCCCATGAAGTTCCCCTGCGAGCGCAGGGCCCGGTACATCCAGCTCGGGGCCTCGTGCGTGAAGGCCTTCCTGGACTGTTGCAACTACATCACCCAGCTGAGGCTCAACCACAGCCGCAGCGCCCACCTGGGGCTGGCCCGGAGTGAGTGCCCTGCCTGTAGGCCGGCCTGAGGGGGAGGCCTGGTCAGAGGGGGCAGGGCCTGGTCAGAGTGGGGAGGCCAGCCAGACGGGGGAGAACTGGCCTGAGAGACATGGACTGATCTGAGTGTAGACGCCCAATTGGGGGGAATAGGCTAGCCCAGACTTGGGAGGCTCAGTGGGAGGAGGGAGACCTGGTCTGATAGAGAAGGTCATGGTCTGAGGGAGGAGGCCCAGCTAGAATGGAGAGGCTCTGTTAAGGAGGGGAGGCCTGGTCTGACGGAAAAGGGCGTAGTGGGAAGGGACAGGACCTGTCTGAGGGGAAGGGGCCTGTTTGGGGGTCGGATGCCTCTGTCTGAGGGGGAGGAGGGCCAGAGAGGGGAGTGTGCACCCCTCTGTGGAGGAAGCAGAAGCTGTCTGAGGGGAGAGGGGGCCCTGTCTGAAGGGGGAGGATGCTTCTGTCTGAGATGGATTTTTAGCTCTCCTTACCAAAGAAAACCCACAGGGAGCCCACCGTGCCGGGGGCGTCACGGCACTTTGCATGAGGGTCACCCTGGGAGGTCCCCCGCTCAGGCAACTGGTCCCGATTGCTCTTTAACCACTGTGTGCAGAGCGGCGGCTGCTCCGCTGACCCTTCTCACTGGCCGTTTGAACACTTCTCTTGCACATCGTTTCCGTGGGGGACCAGAAACGGTGTCGTCCAAATTGGGCTCCGAGAACAAAGGCCAGTGTGAGCAGCTCGTGAAACCGAGGGAAATTTCCTTATCAACCACAGGATGAAAAGTCACAACACAGAACCCCTTTGTTTAAAAACTAAGGAAGATGCGGAAACATCACAGCCGCAGGCTGCCCGATCCAAGCAAACATATTCATCTCTTTTGGGTTGGGATTTTTGTTGTTGTTGTTGTTGTTTTGGTCTTTAAAGAGTCTCAAACAGAAAAGGGAGAAATGGGCATTAAACCCAATTAGCTCCATGTGGAATTTCTAGAAGCAAAGATATTCTCCCACAAAACCACAGCACAGTCATCAGAGTTCGGACATTAGTGGTGACTTGTTACCACCTCCAAACCCTCCAACCCCACTCAGGTTTGCCAGTGGTTTCCCTTTGGCTTGGGTGGTCTGGTTTGGTTTGGGTCCTTTATAGGAAAAGGTTCTGGTCCAGGAACAGACGTCATATTTACTGGTGGGTTCTCCTTAGTGTCTTTGGATCTGCTCAACCCCTGGCAGTGCATCCGTCTTAGTGACTTTCACGTCCAGCTGTTGGGGGGCTGTCCCGCGGTCTGGGCTGGCTCCATGTGTCCTCATAGTGACCTCCAGGCTTTGCATTTGGGGGCAGCATTGTCACAGAAGAGACATTTGGATTCTCAGTGCATCATATCAGGAGCCTAAAGACATTGATTCGCGCATTGTGGTTCCCTGAGCCCTGATCACATGATTAAGGGGCCGTCTGCTGGGTCCCTCCACTGTGGACTTCCTCTTTATTCCTGTATAGTCAATGTTTAAACCTCTTTGTGCTGACAGATAATGGCAGAATTTAAGCCAAGGGAAATTTCCCCCAAAATCAATTTTTACGTAGCCTGTATGACAGTAGATATAGATTGCTTGTTTTTTAGGTGTTGAGTTTGGTAAGGTCTTTATAGATTTCAGATACTAGCCCTTTTCTGCTATGTCATTTACAAACATCTTCTCTCATTCCATTGGTTGCCTTTTAGTTTTGTTGATTGTTTCCTTTGCTGTGCAGAAGCTTTTTGCCTTAATGGAGTCCCAAATAGTTAGTTTTTCCTTTATTTCCCTTGCCTTCGGAGCCATGTTAAGTAAGAAGTTGCTGCAGGTGAAGACAAAGAGGTTGCTGCCTGTTTTCTCATGTAGGATCTTGATGGTTTCCTGTCTCACATTTAGGTCTTTCATCCATTTTCAATTTACTTTTGTGTGGTGTTAGAAAGTAGTCCAGTTTCATTCTTCGGCACGTTGCTGCCCAGTACTCCCAGCACCCTTTGCTAAAGAGACTGTCTTTTTTTCCATTGGATATTCTTTCCTGCTTTGTGGGAGATTAGTTGGCCATACATTTATGGGTCCATTTCTGGGTTCTGTTCTATTCCACTGGTCAATGTGTCTGTCTTTGTGACAATACCATACTGTCTTGATGATTACCGCTTTGTAATACAGACTTAAGTCCAGGACTGTGATGCCTTCACCTTTGGTTTTTGTTTAGTTTTGTTTTTTTCACCATTGCTTTGGCTGTTTGGGGTCTTTTGGGGTTTCATAAAAATTTAGGATTGTTTGTTCTAGCTCTGTGAAGACTGCTGGTGCTATTTTCATTGGGATTGAATTGAATGTGTAAGATTGCTTCAGGTAGCATCAACATTTTAACAATATTTGTGCTTCCAATCCATGAGCATGGACTGTTTTTCCATTTCTTTGTGTCTTCTTCAATTTCTTTTATAAACTTTTTCTATAGGTGTCAGCATACAGATCTTTTACCTCTTTGGTTAGGCTTATTTCTAGGTATTTCATGGTTCTTGGTGTAATTGTAAATGGGATTTATCCCTTGATTTCTCTTTCTGCTGCTTCATTATCGGTGTATAGAAATGTAACCAATTTCTCTACATTGATTTTACATCCTGCGACTTTGCTGAATTCATGTATCAGTTCCTAGCAGTTTGGGTGGAGTCTTTTGCGTTTTCCAGGTAGAGTATCATGTCATCTGTGAAGAGTGAAAGTCTGGCTTCTTCTTTGCCAATTTGGATGACTTTTATTTCATTTTGTTGTCTAATTGCTGAGGCTACGATGTCCAACACTGCGTTTAACAACAGTGGTGAGAGTTCGCATCCCTGTCATGTTCATGATCTTCGTGGGAAAGCTCTGTTTTTTCCCCACTGAGGATATTAGCTGCGGGCCTTTCATATATGGCTTTGATGATAAGGTATGTTCCTTCTACTCCAATCTTACTGAGCATTTTTATTAACAATGGATGCTGTATTTTGTTAAATACTTTTTCTGCATCTACTTACAGGATCCTATGGTTCTTATTTTTTAATTTTTTAAACATTTATTTATTATCAAGAAACAGAGAGAGACAGGGCATGAGGAGGGGAGGGGCAGAGAGAAGGGGAGACACAGAATCTGAAGCAGGCTCCGGGCTCTGAACTGTCAGCACAGAGCCCGATTTGGGGCTTGAACCCAACAAACTGCTAGGTCATGACCTGGGCCAAAGTCAGACACTTAACTGACAGAGCCACCCAGTGCCCCAGGATCCTATGGTTCTTATCCTTTCTTCTATTGATGTGATGTATCATGTTGATTGATTTGTAAATATTGAACCAGTACTGTAGCCCAGGAATGAATCAGACTCAATCACGGTGAAGAATTCTTTTAATATACTGCTGAATTCGATTTGCTCATATCTTTTGAGAATTTTTACATCCATATTCATCAGAGATATTGGCCTGTAATTTTCCTTTTTAGTAGGGTCTTTGTCTGGTTTGGCAATCAAGGTAATGTTGGCTTCATAGAATGAGTCTGGAGCTTTCATTCCATTTCTGTCTTTGGAACAGCTTCAGGAGAATAGGTATGAACTCTTGTTTTAAATGTCTGGTAGAATTCCTCTGAGAAACCATCTTACCCAGGACTCTTATTTGTTGAGAGATTTTTGATAACCTATTCAACGTCTTCAGTGGTTATGGGTGTGTTCAAATTTTCTATTTCTTCCCTTTTGAGTTTTGGTAGTGCATGGGTGTCTAGGAATTTGTCCATTTCTTCTAGATTGTCCAGTTTGTTGGCATATCATTTTTCATTGCATTCTCAAATAATTTTATTTCTGTGGCATTGGTTGTGTTGCTCCTCTTTCATTCATGATTTTATCTGTTGCGTCCTCTCGCTTTTCTTTTTGAGAAGCCTGGCTAGGGGGTTATCAATTTTATTTATTCTTTCACAAAACCATCTCTTACACTATATCAGAACTATTGATCTGTTCTACTAGGTTGTCTTTTTTTTGGATTCTATGTTATTTATTTCTGCTCTTATCTTTATTATTTATCTCCTGCTGCTGGCCGTGGGCTTTCTTTTTGCTGCTGCCTTTCTAGTTCCTTTAGATGTGAGGTTAGGTTATGCATTTGGGACCTTTCTTGCTTCTTGAGATTGGCCTGAATTGCAATGCATTGTCCTTTTAGAACTGCTTTTGCTGCATCCCAAAGGGTTTGGCTGTCATGTTTTCATTTTCATTTGTCTCCACACATTTTTAAATTTCTCCTTTAATATCCCGGTTGACTCATTCATTCTTTAGTAGGATGTACTTTAATGTCCAAGTGTTTGGGGGCTTTCCATTTTTTTTCTTGTGGTTTATTTCAAGTTTCACAGTGTGATTGGAAAATATTCATGGTATAATCACAATCCTTTTATACTTGCTGAGGGCTATTTTGTGACCCAATATGTGATCTATTTTCAAGAATGTTCCATGTGCCCTTGAGAAGAATGTATATTCTGCTGCTTTGGGATGAAAAGTTCTGAATATATGTTAACTTCATCTGGTCCAATGTGTCATTCAGAGCCATTGTTTCCTTACTAATTTTCTGCCTAGATGATCTTTCCATTGCAGTAAGTAGAGTATTAAAGTCTCCTCCAAGGCAATGATATTACCTATATGTTTGTTTATGTTTGTGATTAATTGATTTCTATATCTAGGTTCTCTCATTTTGGGGGCATAAATATTTACAATTGTTAGTTCTTGATAATGGAACCCTCAATTATGATATAATGCCCTTCTTCATCTCTTGTTACAGTCTTTGTTTTAAAATATAGTTTGTCTGGTACAAGTATGGCTACTCCGGCTTTCTTTTGACATCCAATAGCATCACAGATGGCTCTCCATCCCTTCACATGTCCACAGGTCTAAAATAAGTCTCTTGTAGGCAACATATAGATGGATCTTGTTTTTTATCCATTCTGATACCCTATGTTACCCTATGTCTTTTGATTGGGGAATTTAGTCCATTTACATTTAGAGTGATTATCAAAAGAGATGGACTTAGTGTCATTGTGTTATCTGCAGGTTTCACACTTACGGTGCTGTCTCTGGTCCTTTATAGTCTTTGCTGCTTTCCACTCACAGAGTCCCCATTAGGCTCTCCTACAGGACTGATTTAGTGGTCATGAATTCCTTCAGTTTTTTGGGTTTTTTTCTTAATTCTTTTAATGTTTTATTTATTTCTGAGAGAGAGAGAGAGAGAGTGTGAGCAGAGGAAGGTCAGAGAGAGAGGGAGACACACAATCTGAAACAGGTTCTAGGCTCTGAGCTGGCTGTAAGCACAAAGCCCAACACGGGACTTGAACCCATGAACCGCAAGATCATGACCTAAGCCAAAGTCGGAAGCTTAACTGACTGAGCCACCCAGGCGCCCTGAACTCCTTCAGTTTTTGTTTGTCTGGGAAAGCCTTTACCTCTCCATCTATCCTGAATGACAGCATTCCTGGATAAAGGATTCTTGGCTGCATATTTTTCCTATTCAGCACATTGAATATTTCTTGCTACTTCCTTCTGGCCTGCCAAATTTCAGTGGACAGCTTGCTACTACCCTTTTGTGTCTACTCTTGTAGGCTAAGGCCCATTTTTCCCTAGTTGCTTTCAGAATTCTCTCTTTATCTTTGTATTTTGCCAGTTCCACTGTGATATGTCATAGTGTTGACCTGTTTTGTTGATTTTGAAAGGAGTTCCCTTTGCTTCTAGACTTAGATGCCTATTTCCTTCCCCAGATGAGGGAAGCTCTCAGCCATAATTTATTCAAATAAACCTCTGCTCCTTTCTCTCTCTTCTTCTAGAACTTCCGTGATATGGAAGAAGAATCCATTAGGTCTTTTTCATTTTATGGAATCACTTAGGTCTCTGATTCTCCCCTCATGGCCTAGTAATTTCCTCACCCTCTTTTTTTCAGCTTCGTCATTTCCCATAATTTTATCTTCTATTTCACCTATCCTCTACTCTACTTCTTCCATCCTTGCTATCACTGCAGCTGGGTTATTTTGCATCTCATTTACAGCATTTCTTAATTCATCGTGATTATTTCATAGGTATTTGGTCTCTTCAGCAATAGATTTCTGCTGTCTCCTAGGCTTTTTTCAGGCCCAGCTACCAGTCTTATGACTGTTATTCTAAATTCTCGTTCAGAAATATTCTTTATATCTGTTTGAACAATACTCAACTGCTGTCCTGTTCCCTGAAGCCCCACCGTGTTGATGTTGGGGAGAAATGGCGGCACCCCAGTCTCTCCTCCCCCGCCCCCCACCCGACTGACTGTGTCAAACCATGCTGTTCAGGCTGCCCACGGGGTGGGGGCCGGTTTGTCCACAGCTTCCCGAGCCTCCTAGGCACTCAGCTGAGATGCAAACCCTGATGTCTTAAAGGATTCCCCCTGCCCACCCCTGTTACAGCACGGACCGAGTTCCGGGGTAGAGCCTTTCCCCCCAGCCAACATGGCTGGTGCCTGCAGGGTCTTTTGTCCGGGGGGGGGTGTCACTAAACCCTCCTCCCACAGTACTTGAGGGAGGAGACTGCCCTCTCCCAGTGACCCCAAATATCGCTACTGCCCCCGGGCTGGCTCCCTCCCCACAGCCACACGCACAGGCCAGCTGGGTCAGAAGAAAGTCACGCTGAAATCACAGGACACTTCAGTCCAAGTGTTCTGACCTCAGGACAGCTATGTTTGACAGACAAGGGAAATCCCAGTCCCCCTACTTCTCTGCAATCTTGACTCCTATCTATTTTTTTAAAATTTTTTTTAATGTTTTTATTTATTTCTAGGAGAGAGAGAGAGAGAGACAGCGCGAGCAGGGGAGGTCAGAGAGAGAGGGAGTCACAGACTGAAACAGGCTCCAGGCTCTGAGCTGGCAGTCAGCACTGAGCCCGACGCGGGGCTCGAACCCACGAACCGCGAGATCATGACCTAAGCGAAAGTCGGACGCTTAACCGACTAAGCCACCCAGGCGCCCCGACTCCTATCTATTTTTTAATATTTATTTATTTTTGAGAGAGGGCGAGCACGTGCAAGCAGGGAAGGGGCAGAGAGAGGAAGGGACAGAAGATCCCTAGCAGGCTCACACAGACAGCAGCGAGCCTGATGCAGGGCTCCAAATCACCAACCGTGAGATCATGACCTGAACAGTAGTTGGACACTCAATGGACTGAGCCACCCAGGTGTCTCGTGTTGTATGATTTCTTTAGTCGGTTGGAGGTGAGACAGAGTTACTTGCATGTGTGTATCCCACAGGCACTTTGATGGATTATTCCACAATGTGGGTGGATTTAGGCTTCAGTGGATTTCACCTACTTTGTTACTAGGCAGACCGAGAGCCACGTTACAATCGCCCCTCGTGTTTTGAGGAAAGCTCAGACAGGGCTGAACCGTATTCTGGCCATACTTCATCTACTCGCTGATGGTGTCAGGCCACCCCATCGCCAGGGGTCACCAACAGGTCTGGGGAGTCTCATGAGCCACCTGTTTGCTTGGGAACCACAACCAACAGATGCAGCAGGCACGGATCCTGGGAGCCACCATGCTCAGAGACTCATGGAAATGCTTTCATTCCTGTGAAAATAGGATGAGAGGAAATAATATGACCCAGCCTGGACTATTTTTGCCTTTGTACCAATACAGTTGCAAAATGTCATTTTTAATAGTGTTGGGGGTTGGGGAGGAGCAATAAGGCAAACATGCCTGTGAACCTCCCCCNCCCCCCCCGCCAACCCCCCCTCCCGCCATCATGGACTGTGGTGTGTTTTGCTGGTGGGAACCCCTTCAGATATGTAGAGATAAGTATCTCGGGTTCAGTGGAGAAAGGGGTCTATTCTAAACCCAGATTACCCACTCCTCACCCTGTGCCTCCCAGGTGAGATGGATGAGGATATAATCCCAGAAGAAGACATCATTTCCAGAAGCCAGTTCCCTGAGAGCTGGCTGTGGCGCATGGAAGATCTCAATCAACCTGCGAAAGATGGGTAAGGCTGAGATACCCCCAAATCAATCCATCCTCCAGGCCAGCTCCTATAGCAGCCCAGGCTGGACCACTTCATTTTCATGTACCCCATACCCCTCTCTTCTGGAATCATCATGCAACCCCATAATCAAGCCTAGAAGAAAGTCAAGAGTCCATCTACTTTCATGTGCCCCACCCCCACCCACCTCCAACCTACCCCTTGGGGCCCCTCCACACCAGCTGTTCCCCCACACCCCTGACGTCTGCCTCCTCCTGATACCCCTACTTCTCCCCCATCCAGAATCTCCACGAAGTCCATAAGTATATTTTTGAAAGACTCCATCACCACCTGGGAGATTCTGGCTGTGAGCTTGTCGGACAAGAAAGGTGAGAGAAGGTGGTGGCCCCAAGCTCAGCAGGCAGGCACCCCAGGGCCACTGGGCATTTTCTCATCCCATCCAGAGAGATCCCCTATGTCTGGGTGGCTGACATACTGCTCCCAGGTGACAAGAGGGGTGTCCTACTCTGTGGATGATAAGGCAGTGCTTTTTGTAAATAGATTTTCTTTTGAGAGCAGTTTTAGATTCACAGCAAAATTGAGGGGAAGGTACGAGAGTTCCCACATACGTCCAGTCTGCCCACCCCCGACGTACACAGTCTCCCCCATGCTGACAGCACAGATTTGCAAGAACAAACACCCTCAAAGGGTAATATTGACACGTTGACAGGGTGATGGGTAAATTGATTAAGAAAATATAAAAGAGGAAGCAGGATGAAATGCATGATTGGAACATGGATGGTCAGATTGTGAATCTTGGCAAAAAGGTACAGGGAGGAGGCGACCACAGGGAGCTGGCAAGCCCTGGTCTAACACTGGTGGCCTCGGGCAGGCCCGGAAGCAGGGTGAGGCGAGAGAGGCACTAACTTTAAGAATAGATGAGTAATATTTTCACGTGATCATTTTGAAAAAATCAACGTGACTCTAACAACAAAAATCGATGATGAACAAAATACCTCCATTGTAAATAGAAACCAGCACCGTCAGAGCCATATTGGAGTTTGAGGCTAGAGGGGAAATGTGTGCCCCTGTCCCGTGTGCCTGATTTAGGTACATTTTATTTATTTTTATTTTTTTAATGTCTATTTATTTTTGAGAGAGAGAAAGACAAAGCATGAGTGGGGGAGGGGCAGAGAGAGAGGGAGACACAGAATACGAAGCAGGATCCAGGCTCTGAGCTGTCAGCACAGAGCCCGACGTGGGGCTCGAGCCCACAAACCTGTGAGATCATGACCTGAGCCGAAGTCGGACACTTAACCCACTGAGCCACTGAGGTGCCCCATGATTTAGGTACATTTTAAAGGTTATTTTTTTCCCCCTGAGCATTAAAGGAGTTGAAAAAATATTGAAACATTAAAAAGGAGGGGAAGTAGAAATTTCTTATTCGTGCCAAAGCAACGTGTTTAATAATTTTGTTTTGTTACCATTTATAATAAATTGCACTTTATTATCACTTCCCTTTCCTGACTTCAAGATGTTCAAAATCTGCCTCTTTGCTTGTTTCGTTTTAACGGAAGGAACTGAAACTGGCAGTTTCTCTTGACCGAGTGAGGGCGGCACATGGATTTCTGGGCACAGGGGCTCATGATTTTCCTTTTGCCTGAAACTCCAGAAACAGCTCAGCGCACTTCCGGTTTGTGGCCCCCACCCGTGTTTCAGATCAGAGTATCTTCATATCTCCTCACGGTCCGTGTGTGTATATGAAGGTCCTGTGTGAGGCTTCCTTAAAATCAGAAAAGTTCTTGCAGCTTGAAAAGAGAAAGTTGAAAGCCACAGTTTAGATCTCAGCTACTGAAAGCATGTGCCCTGAACCACTAGTCATCTGGCAAAGGTGCTTTACCTGGGAGTTTGTAGCAATTCAGAATCTTGGACCCCACTCCTGACCTGATGACTCAGAACCTGCATTTTAATATGATCCACAGGGTTGAGGGGGAGGGGGTCGGATGTGTCTGGAGCCTAGAGGAAGCCTGTCCTGCATCTGCACCTCATCACTGACGTCATTCAGGGCTGGATGGCTCTCTACGGATGGCTCTCTGTGCAACATAGGATGTTGAGCAGCATTCGTGGCCTCTACCCGCTAGATTCTGGGGGCACTCCCACCCCGGTTGTAACATGTCCCCAAAATATCCCCAGAAGTTGTCCAACGCCCCCCGGGTGTGATGGGGGCAGCATCGTAAAGGGTCCTGTGGTTTTTCTATTCTGCTCTCTGTACCCTTGTGACGTCTTCCCAATATTGTTGTCTTACCAGGTACGATGTTTTTAAGCTTATTTATTCATTTATTTAGAGAGAGAGAAACAGCGTGATCTGGGAGGGGCAGAGAGAGGGAGAGAGAGAGAATCCCAAGCAGGCTCTGCACTGCTGGCTGCACAGAGCCCAATGCAGACCTCGAACTCATGAAACCGTGAGATCATGACCTGAGCTGAGATCAAGAGTCGGACGCTTAACTGACTGAGACACCCAGGTGCCCCAGTTGATTGTTTTTTTTTTCAATTAACGGGTTTTCTTAAACAATTTTAGGTTTACAGAAACCATTGAGCACAAAGCACAGAGAACTGCCACTCACTCCTCAATTCCCCCAAATTCCCTTTCTAACCCTTTTCTGCATTTGGTGGTACATTTGATGGGACAATATTGATACATTATCATTAACTGCAGTCAGTAGCTTAGGGTTCCCTTTCAGTGATGTACCTTCCGTGGGTTTGGACAAACCAGTGGCGACATGTAGCTGTCCTTCCAGGATCACGGAGAATAGTCGTTTCTCTGCCTTAAACATAACACGGATGGTGTGTCAGAAGTCACTCCGTTTTTGGTTCTCTTTCGGTCCTTCCGTCTTGTTCAAGGGAACAGCGAAGCCTGGTGCACAGGTGCCTTCATCTCCTCTCCAGGTCTTGTCGACCGACTTTGATTAGCAAGGAGAGAGCAGGTCCCGCTTTGCGCAGGCACAGCGCAAGCTAGCCAGTATTTAACAAAACCGTTTTGTTTCCCTGGAGGTAGTCTCCTATTTATGGTGCAAAAGCTGGTTTTTCAAATTAAGTATGACTTTAAGAATGTGAAAACGGGGGGTGGGGATGGCGTCTGGTTGGCTCAGTTGGTTAAGCATCCGGCTTTGACTCTGGTAATGATCTCATGGCTCGTGAGTTCGAGCCCCATGTCAGGTTCTGTGCTGAAAGCTCAGAGCCCAGAGCCTGCTTTGGATTCTGTGTGTGTGTCTCTCTCTGCCCCTCCTCCACTCGTGGTCTGTCTCTCTGTCTCAAAAACAAATAGACATTCTTTTAAAAATTAAGAATGCGAAAACAGGGACACCTGACTGGCTCAGTTGGAGGAGCGTGCAACTCGGGATCCTGGGATTGTGAGTTCGAGGCCCACATTGGGTGTAGAAATGGCTAAAAGATAAACTTTTTTTAAAACTGTAAAAATGACTAGTAGAAAAGAAATGGTAACTACTTCCTGTGAGTATAAGAGACTCCCTGAGAATGATGAATAATGACTGTAGGTTAGGAAATAAGGATTTTGTTTAAGCCTCTATTTTTTTCCACCACTGAAAAATAAGCAAAAAATTTATTAAACTTTTATAGATTTCTTTTTCTTAACTGTCTTTTTTAAATGTTTATTTATTTTGAGAGAGAGAGGGAGAGGGAAATCGTCCAGGGCAGAGAGAGAGAAAGAGAATCCCAAGCAGTCTCCACACCATCAGCTCAGAGCCTGACGCCAGGCTCCAATTCAGAAACCCAGAGATCATAACCTGAGCCGATATCAACAGTTGGATACTTAACCAACTGAACTATCCAGGTGCCCCAAATTTTTTACACTTCTTGGTGCAATAGTATTTTTATTTATTTTTTAGGGTAACACTTGTAATATGATAATGCTTTTATAAATTTTGCTTGCATCAACCCTTTGCTTGAATATAACCTCGTAGCTGTTGAATCACAAATTAACCATTGCTTTTGCCATCGTTTTCACTCCCTGTAGATCAGCACTGTCCACCAGAAATACAATATAGCTGTTCATCATTTTAAATCTTCTTGTAGCCCCATTAAAAAGAGGAGGTAAAATCAATTTTATTATACATTTTCTTTAACCAAATATCTCCAAACTATTATTCTTTCAATATGTGGTAAATGGTAAAAAAAAAAGTTCAAAAATATGTTTAAAAAAAAATCGCAATCATAATAATGTTATAATAATCATCTGTTCATATTTGAGAATAATCTATTAATATGTCAAAATTATGAAAGATACAATTTACTCCTGTTTGTACTAAGCTTTTGAAATCTGGCACATATTTTATACCTGCAGGCATCTCAAGGAGGGTGCTAACCTTTTTCTTTAACATTTCATTTTTATTTATAAGTCATCTCTACACCCTGCATGGGGCTCGATTTCTGGCCCCAGGTCGAGTTGCACTCTCCACTGACTGAGCCATCAGTGGAAAGGCACCCATAGACTTTCATTGGAAATACTTTGATCTCTATTTTAAGATTTGAAAAATGTACAATTGAAAAGGCAGATTAGCATATTAAAGTTGTTCTAAACATATGTTTAAAAGTTTTCTGAGCTATGGGGCACCTGGGTGGCTCAGTTGGTTAGGCATCTGACTTCCACTCAGGTCATGATCTCATGACTCTTGAGCTCGAGCCCTGCACCAGGCTCTGTGCTGACAGCTCAGAGCCTGGAGCCTGCTTCAGATTCTGTCTCCCTCTCTCTCTGCCCCTCCCCTGCTCATGCTCTGTCTCTCTCTGTGTGCCTCAAAAATAAATAAACATTAAAAAAAATTTTTTTTAAGTTTTCTGAGCTAGTCACATTCCAAGTGCCCAGGGACCAGAGAGAGTTCAGGCTACCATTTTGGAGAGCACAGGTATGGACCCTTCAGGTATGCCTTAGCTCTTCCCCCCTGCACACCTACCTATGAATAAAACTGCAAGAAGAAAATAGAAATCGTATATCACAGTGACTCCCAGCTGCCACTGCTATCGGTAATGTATCACCTTTACAATTGTTTAGCCCACGGGCTTCTACAAACACAGGCTGAGCTTGACACAGCTCCCACAGTCAGGGGTAAGCAGTGAGACCCTGTCCACCTCCTCCCCTTGACACTCCACTCCTGGGCAGGGATCTGCGTGGCTGACCCCTACGAGGTCACGGTGATGCAAGACTTCTTCATCGACTTGCGGCTACCTTACTCTGTGGTGCGCAATGAACAAGTGGAGATCCGAGCCGTGCTCTACAATTACGAGGATGTTGGGGAGCTCAAGGTTGGTCTCTGGGGTGGCAGAGGTATGATGGAGAGCTTGGATAATGGTGCATGGCAGAACCATGGTACATTCCTCTGCCTGATACTCTCTCCCTGGCAGGTGAGGGTGAACTTGCTCTACAACCCAGCCTTCTGCAGCCAGGCCACTGCCAAGAAGCCCTACCAGCAGATTCTGGAAATCCCAGCCAAGTCCTCAATAGCCGTGCCTTTTCTCATCGTGCCTCTGAAGGTCGGTCTACATGAGGTGGAGGTCAAGGCTGCTGTCTATAATCGTTTCCTCATGGATGGTGTCAAGAAGACCTTGAAGGTCGTGGTGAGTCCATGGGGACACCTGCAGTCTCTTGTCCTTCGGGAGAGGCTTCTGTGTCCCCATGCTGTCAACCCAGGCTGCAGACCCTGACCCTGAGACACCAGGGGTGTCCAGTGTCCAGCTTAGGAAATTCGGGAGTCCTGCAAGTTTGGAAGCAAGGTGGAGATTAGTAGGGTGAGTGAGTGAGGAACAGCTACATTTCTACTTTTTCCTAGTGATGAACATTCTCAAATAAAATAGGAGATCAAGTCATCAATAAAAATAAAAGTCACGCATCAACTCTCATTAATATTTTCAAGCAAAATGTGAGACCATAAGAGCAATAATATTTTAATGCAATGCTGTAAGGAGTCAGAATTAACACCAAAAAAGAAAACCCCATATGGGGGCACCGGGGTGGCTCAGTTCATTAAGCAACTGACTTCGGCTCAGATAATGATCTCATGGTTCGTGGGTTTGAGCCCCACGTCGAGCTCTGGACTGACAGCTCAGAGCCTGGAACTGCTTCAGATTCTGTGTCTCCTTCTCTCTCTGCTCCTCCTCTGCTCATTCTGTGTCTCTCAAAAATAAACATTTTTTAAAAACATGATTAACAAAAGAACAAAATTTTAAATAGAGATGGTGGCAAGTCAAACCATAATTGGAACCTGAAGTTAAAGGAAAAATAAAGGCCCCCATCTACATGTGTTTTTTTAATGGTTAAAATTGTTGCGTGGTTAATTTTCCCCTGTAATGTTAGTCATTGAAATAATAGTGAAACATTACAAAGTAAATACTTTAACACTGACATTGTTATTTTACAGTGAAATATCTTATTTATACCCAAACCAGAATTTATTATAATTTTTCTTTGCTGACTTTAATGACACCAAACTCATATATACATATTTTTTATTTCTAGGAGAGAGAGAGAGAGAGAGAGACAGCGTGAGCAGGGGAGGGTCAGAGAGAGAGGGAGACACAGACTCTGAAACAGGCTCCAGGCTCTGAGCTGGCAGTCAGCACAGAGCCCGACGTGGGGCTCGAACCCACGAACCGCGAGATCATGACCCAAGCAAAAGTCGGACTCTTAACCGACTAAGCCACCCAGGCGCCCCCTCATATATTTTTTAAAGATTTTATTTTTAAGTAATCTCTACACCCAATATGGGACTCAAACCCAACAACCCCAAGATCAAGGGTCACATGCGTTTTCACCGAGACAGACAGGTGCCCACAGGAGCATAATCTTAATTATCCCTTTTGTCGGGGGTCCCAATTAGGCTCAGTGTGGCACCAATGGGAAGAAACCCAAGTAGGGCGTTGGAGACTGCATGGCACACCCCAGAGCCTGTGTGTCCATAACTTCCCAATTGTGCACACTCTCATGATGAAAGCTTGAAGTCTGCCATAGCAGGGATATTCACAGGACGGGAAATGCCAGTGATTCAAATCAGGTTCTTTTCTTCCTGGGGAGCTGATGTCGAATATTTACCAGCATGCCATGGAGGAGACTTGGTCTCCAAAGGAAAATGTTTGCGTTGTTATCACACTAAAGGAGAATGGATGATGGAAAGGGATAAACCACCATGGAAGGAGAGCTTCACTGGGGACTGTGATGCTGAGATAGCCCCTAGTTTAACTAAGCACTTACTATGTGCCAAGCATTATACACAGTACTTTCTGCACATTCTTTTATTTTAGAGACAGTGGGGGACAAACTGACTCACATCACAGAGCTAGGATGGGCGATGCCATTGTGCCCATGCCCNTCTGCAGAGGCAGAAGCCTGACGGGGTCTTCTGGGAAGATGCGCCTGTAATGTCCCAAGCAATGACGGTAAGAAGCACGGGTTTAGAGCTGGATGGGAGAGGGGTGCCTGGGAGTCACAGGATAGACACGAGAAAGGCTACCCCTTCCATTGTGCCTCTCTTACATTGCAAAGACCAGAGACCTACAGAGTCTGGTGAAAAACTGAAGTCCTTACCCCTTTGGTCTGAAAATATAGAACCCCTCACAGTTGTGGTTCTACAAATGTGGTCCCCAGGTCAGCAGCATCAGTATCACCTTCAAACTTGTTAGAAATGCATGTTCTCAAGCCAGATTCTAGATGCAAGGAATCAGAAACTTCAGAGATGGCGCCTAGGAATCAGTACCTACAAGCCCTCCTCCCCCCACCATGTGATGCTGATGCATGTATAAGGTGGAGAATCCCTGCCTTAGCCTGACTTTCAGGCTTCCAGTCTCACATCGTCCCCCACCCTCATCCACACACTATCTGTACTACAAGGAGCCATGTTCTATCTCATCACACGGCCTTTGCACATGCTATTCTTACTGCCTGGCATGACACCCCCTATCATCCCCTAGGGAATCTTTCCAGATATCCCCAACTGAGTCACACTCTCACTGTCCATGCTCACGGCCACATCCACCACTCCTCCTGTACAGCACTCAACAATTTGTAATGATGTGTCTACTGGTGAGCCAACTGGTTCATGTCTGGCTCCCTAGATGCGGAGCACTGTGGGGGTGGGGCTGGTGTCTGGTTCTCGCCCACCATCTTATCCACAGCACCAGCAACAATTGCTGAGTGAATGAATACTGAAGAGTGGGGCCCACCTAGGGAGACACTGAGGAGAGACTTGCCCCTGCCTTGACCTGCTGACCTACAGGGGGACTGGTCAGCACTGGGGGACACACTGGTGATACTAACCTTGTTTCCTGCTTCCTGTTCTAGGGTGGATACCAGGAGAATGAGGAGAAGGATGTGTCCCTCACAGCGTTTGTTCTCATTGCGCTGCAAGAGGCTACAGATATTTGCGAGCAAAGGGTCAATGTAAGTGTCTTCCACCCTCTCCTTCTCCCCTCCCCTGCCCAGGGCACACCCACCTCGGAGAGTGAAATATTGCATTCAGGTGATTCCCAGTCATCCCAGTGCAATAAAAGCCACCACAGTGGCCATAATACCCAGAATAGCATAGTAATTCCCAGCATTTTTTGAGCAATTAGCTAAGATGGCTCTCCTAAAAGCTGCACATGTTGAGTCCTCTAATCCTTGTAAGAACCCAAGAGGTAGGGACTCTTATTATCCCCAAGTTATACAAGAGAAAACTGAGACACAAGGAGATCAAAGACTGGGTCCTTTCTGCCTGCTTTGCCATGTCCAGAGACTTTCAGCCAGTTTCAACTAAAGCATCTCACCCTGCTTTCCCCATCACTGCTACATGATCAGTGCATTGTACCTTGCTGCTTCCCTGAAGAAAAGGCACAACCCAGACCCAAGAACACATCAAGACTATTTTCTTAGTTTGGGAGATCTTAGGAATATTTCCAAGGGGCCCATGACACCAAAAAGGAAATGATTACAAATATTGTCTCATGGCAGTCTCTTTTTCCTCTGGTTTTGATTCTGAGGTAGAGAAGCTTAGAAAGACGGGCTCCTGAGAGTCACTGTACTTGCTCCTTCTGCTTTGTCCTGGAGTTTGAGAATTGTTTGTTGACCTTTAGCTTGCGAATAAGGGACCCCAGCATCTTACCTTCAGCCAGCTGCCTCTCCCTTCATCAGATTCAAGATAGAGGGGAACGTGTTGTTACCTTTAGGGCCTTAGAGAGACCCAGGCCATCTGGGTCCAATAATTCCTCTCTCCCGGCCAGCCAGCCTGCCTGGCAGAACCTGGCTGCCTTCCTTGGGTAAACAGCCAGACCGAAGCTAGAGCTTTTAGATTCCCATGGGTGTGGGATTCTAATTGGCCCGCCCAGGGTCAGGTGATCATACTTGGGCCAATCTGCTGAAGCCTGGAAGTAGCTCTTTCTGGGCAAACATGGCTGCTTCCTCTGTGACCGGCTGAATGAAACACGGAAGTTTCTGCAAAAGTCACAAGTAGATGGAGGACAGGCAGCTGGACGGGCACAATGATTAATTTCTGCTACAAAATGACAACACTCTTCCCGAGTACAGCATGGGCTGTAGAACCAGATTGCTGGAATGCAGATAAACAGTGTGCTGGGATCAGTCTGTGATCCCGACGTTCACAAGCTAGTTGTTAAACACAATCATTCTTTTCAATCAAATTATGTAAATTTAAATTAGACTAAGCATTAAGCATTAGAAACGAAGGTAATAAACACTCAAAATGCATCACTTCCTAACTGTTTTATTACTTTCCTTCATTATGTATGACAAATCTATCTATGTTGAGGTTATTTATTACCTATATGGTGGAAATGCTGTCTAATTCTGTGCTACTGCCTACCTTCTACCAACTGTGCATTCACTGACTCCACATAGTTTGAAATTGGCCATGGTAATATTTGTACCAAGAAAGTTCTCAAACACTACAAATCATGTCTTCCTCCATCCGTCATTCCTCTGGGTCTCAATATGGCTACCCGTACAGTAGAGATGATGATGAAAATAATGCCAACTCCATAGGATCCTGAAGTTCATTGATTGCAAGTGTGACTGCCATATAGTAAGTGTTAGTTATGAAGCTGATGATTAGAGAAGAGGTATTCCCAGTGGGGTACTGAAGCTGGTTCATACTAAGTCATGAGTGCTTATCTCATGTTCTCCCCTCCATGTTCTCATATCCGTGTTCAGGGCCATTACGCTGGTAGCTTGAAATTGGCCACAGTGGGAGCATTTACACCACAGTAATTGGCAGGCAATAATCCAGCCCCCTTCTGCCCCCCTGCAGTCTGGAGAGCTGGAGTTTAAACTGTTACGAGTACACCACTGGCTATATAAATTGTCCCAGGCACATCAGACGTACTCATCAACAAGGCAGTTCACGGAGACTAAAATGTCTGGAAAATCCAAAAAAGAAAAAGAAAAGACAGATCCTAAACAAATATGTCCCAAGGCCAGAAACATCCTTGTTTCCAAGAATTGGCATTTGTGTGATCCTTACCAGCTCTCTGTGGCAGCAATATCCACCTTACCAGAGAACCCAATCCTCTTTCTTACAGAACCTGGAGCACAACATCAATAAGTCAGGAAATTATCTTGAATCCCACTACAGGAACCTGCGGAGACCATATTCTGTGGCCATTGCAGGCTATGCCCTGGCCCAGTTAGGCAAGCTGGAGAAAGATCTCCTCAGAAAATTTCTGAGCACAGCCAAAGGTGAGGGGCAGCCTGGCGAGGTAAAGAGGAATGCATGGCCAGGGTTTGGAGGTGGTTATCTTGAGCTGGAATGTGTGGCTATAAGCTGCACTGGGATGGAAAGCTTCAAGATGAGCTGGAGTGCACGGTGCCAAGCCCTGTTGGGTGAATGGCTTTGAGTTGTGATCAGTCCTCACATTAAGCTACACAAGAAGGTAGCATCATTCATTCAACAACTGTGTGTTGAGCACTTGCTTTGACACAGGAACAAGACATGGGCTCTGATGTCAGACAGACCCAAATTCAAATCCCCTCTGCCATACTCTCTGTGTAACCTTGTAAAAATCACTGACCCTCCCTGGACCACATCTGAAGATGATATTTACGTCATAGGTGGTTGAGAAGATTGAAGGAGTAATGTAGGTAGAAGGTCTAGCATAGAGTGAGAGCTCTATCACTGATGTTGTCATCATTATCTCAAGGGTAATTAGGATTAGATAAGATAATTCCACAGGGAATTTAACACAGTACCTAGCACATAGTGAACACTTAATCATTGGCTCAGGTGAATATACTGCATCAGTTTTGCACCACTCACTGATGTGACATATGTCAAGTAACACATAGGCTGAGGTGGTTTTGCACAATGGAAGTTTGTTGTTGGAGAACAGCTCTCCTCCAGACACTCATGCAGGGATCCCGGCCTCTATCTTTTCATGGCTCTGCCACCCCGGGGTCCTTGGGATCCACTACATCTAAGCAGAAGGGGAAACAGTCAGGTGGATTGTGCAAGGGAGGTAGACCAGACATGGAAAGGCCCCCTAACAGTGCTAGTGTCCATTCCATCATCCAGACCTCAGTCATGTGGTCTGGACCTGCATGCAAAGACATCTGGGAGATGTAGTCCAAATATGACCCAGGAAAGAGGGAACATGTTGTTGTTTTTTTAATGTTCTTTTAATTTTGAAAGAGAGGGTGTGAGCATGGGAGGGGCAGAGAGAGTGGAAGACAGAGGATCCAAAGCTGGCTCCGGGCTGACAGCAGACAGCCTGACGTGGGGCTCAATCTCATGAACCTTGAGATCATGACCTGAGACAAAGTTGGACACTCAACCGACTGAACCACCCAGGTTCCCCAGAGGAGGAAATGCTTTTTAGTGACAACCTAGCTCTGTCACAAGTGCCTTCTTGGGCACTGGGGACATCACAGTGACCATAGCAGAGTCCCTGCCATCATGGCTCACGCTCCAGTTGAGGAAAGAAATGAGTTAATAGGTTACTATAGAGCATCATAGTGCTGGCACAGGACAGCACAGGATGTTTTGAGAGATAGAGGGAGGGCTTCGCCCACTCTTGGGGTGTCATTGAAGCTGAATTGTGCACGATGGGATTAACCAGGAATAGATGAGAAAAGGTGCTCCCTGTAGAGGGTACAGAATACGAAAAGGCCCAGGAAGTAAGAATGAGCATGGAAACTTTAGGGAATCTCCTGTAGATCAGTGGGAAATGAGAATTGAAATGGAGGAGTGACAGTTACTGAAAGAAGAGAGTGAGTCAGGAGCCGGCAGAGTGAGGGCCTTGGATGTCACTCAGGACACCTGAACACCAAGAAGTCTATTGTGAGTCCTTTTCTGAGTTTTCTCTGAGGCATCTCCTCGCTGGACAGTGCAATGAATATGGGGGATGGGGGTTCTCTCTGCAGACAAGAGAAGTTGGGAGGAGCCTGGCAAGCATCTCTACAACGTGGAGGCCACATCCTATGCCCTCTTGGCCCTGCTAGTGCTCAAAGACTTTGACTCTGTACGTCCCATCGCCAGCTGGCTCAATGAGCAGAGATACTACGCTGGTAGCTATGGCTCCACCCAGGCAAGTGACCCCATATCCCCCAGGCACATGCATGCATACCTCTTCTGACCTCCCATGGGCCTCCAAGAGAAGACACTAAGACCAAGAGGGGCAGCCCTTCTGTCCATAAGCCAGAGTGGCTAGAATGGAGTTGAGTGGTCAGGCTTTTTTAGTTTTGAACCAAGTTGTGGATTCCAGACCACATTCTGAAAGCCCAAGCAATGTTTTGAGCCTCCTGATATCTAGACCATGTTCTCAGCTCCACCAGGCTCCCAATATTAGCTCATATATTCCTGTGGGTTCTAGACCAGGATCTCAATTCCATCAGGCTCCCAGTGTTAGCTCATACCTTCCTGTGGGTTGTGGACTATGTTCTCATTTTGACAAGACTCAGAGTGTTAGCTCATATCTTTCTGTGGGTTTTAGACCAGTTTCTGAGTCCTACCAGGCTCTCAGTGTTAGTGCCTATCTTCCTGTGGGTTTTAGACCATGTTCGCAGTTGCATCTGGCTCCCAGTGTTAGCTCACATCTTCCCGTGCATTCTAGACCAGCTTCTGTTGTCCACCAGGCTCCCAGTGCCAGCTCATGGGTTCCAGACCATATTCTCAGTCCCAGCTGGTGCCCGGTACTAGCCCATATCTTCCCATGTATTCAAGATCATGTTGCCAGATCCAGCATGCTCCCAGTGTAGCTCATGTCTTCCTGTCAGTTGCAGACCATGTTTTCAGTCCACCAGGCTCCCAGCGTTAGCCCATATCTTCCTGTAGATTCTAGACCCGGTTCTCAGTTCCACCAGGCTCCCACTGTTAGCTCATATCTTTTTGTGGGCTCTAGACTATTTTTTCAGCTCCACCCAGCTCCCACTGTTAGTTCATATTACTCTGGGTTCTAGACCATGTCCTTGGCTACTCTAGGACATCATCTAAGCCTCTCTGAAGCTGGAGAGTGGGTTCTAAGACTTTGTTTCAATAGCCTCAGGCTCCAGTTTGACCCCTTTCTTCCTGGCAAGCTGCCAGTCTCAGTGTCCCTTTGAATTCTACGGCATATGTTGTGTCCCCAAGCTCCAACTCCATTCTTTTTTCACAAATGTGTTCTAAACACATTCTCAGTGATTCCAAACCTTTGTCCTAGACTCTCCTCTGGATGGGCTGGGGCACATTCTCAGTGGTGCTAGTGTTTCAGTCTTATACCTACAATTTCTGGTGGATTCTAGACCTCTTCTCAGTGTGGCCAAGCTCTTGGCTAAGCCTCTGTCTTTTGAAGAATCTAGAACATGTCCTCAGTGTCAACAATCCCCAATCTTATGCTCACCTTCTCTGGGGCATGGGTTCCTAGGCTATAGTCTCATACCGCCTTCCCTATGATCGGAATCTCTTCCTTCCCAGTGGGTTCTAACCACTTTCTCCATCTACTGGCTCACCCTCTTTCTTTTCATGGATTCTAGGCCACCTTCATGGTGTTCCAAGCCTTGGCCCAATACGAGAAGGATGTCCCTGACCACAAGGACCTGAACCTGGATGTATCCATTGACCTACCCAGCCGCAGCTCTGCCATCAAATACACCATCCTCTGGGAATCTGCTAGCCTCCAGCGGTCAGCAGAGGTACAACTGTGTAGCCAAACCCTTGCTGTCTCCCTCCACACCAGCCAGGGTTTCCCAGAGGCAAGAGATATGGCAGATGACTGTTGCAGCCAGGGGAAGGCTTGGTTCCCAACACCTCTCTCCTCTCTCCTTCCTCCCTGCAGACCAAGAAAAATGAGGACTTTGTAGTAACAGCTAAGGGAAAAGGACAAGGCACCTTGTCGGTAAGGAACAGGAACACACACTGGCTTGGCCCACCTTCTCTTGCATCTCTGGCCCAGAGGGACCATCTTCTTCTCAACTCAAGTGGGCTGACACGTCATCGTCCTGCTGTCTCACCAGGTGGTGACAATGTACCACGCCAAGCTCAAAACCAAACACACCTGCAAGAAGTTTGACCTCAGGGTGGTTATACGACGAGCTCCTGAAGACGGTAAAAGAGTAAAGACCCTACATGTGACCCTTCCCCCACCCTCATTCTCGTCTGCCCCCTTCCTGCATTGGGACCCAGAGACACCCCCTCCCATTTTCTGTCTCTATGTTTCTAGTCAAGAGGCCTCAGGATGCCCTGGACACCATGGTCCTTGACATCTGTACCAGGTAAGTGAGGGATAACTGGGGGTCATCTTGGCAATTCCTCAGTCTGTAACAAGGCTTCTCACAAAAAATATCTGTGGTAGGGCACCTAGGTGGTTCAATCGTTTTGAGCTTCTTACTTCAGCTCAGGTCATGAACTTACAGTTCATGGGTCTGAGCCCTGCGTCAGGCTCTGCTCTGATGGCTCAGAGCCTGGAGCCTGCTTCAGATTCTGTGTCATCCTCTCTCTGTGCCTCCATCACTTGTGCTCCATCACTTGTGCTCTGTCTCTGTCTGTCTATATGTCTCTCTGTTACTCTCTCTCTCTCAAAAATAAGTAAAAACGTTTTAAAAAGAAAGTGAATCTTTGAAAAAAATAACTAATAACATCTTTGGTACCTAATCCACTTAAGAGTACATTTGCATCTGGTGTTGTCTGAAGTACCTGCCAGGAGGTGGATACCCCAGGCAGTCCTCAGTCTGCACGGCACCTGAGACTAGCGTTGGTCACATAAGCTGAAACGATACAAGCAATCCTACCAAATCAATGGGAGAAGTTACAATTGTTCCATGAACTTTAAAGCATTTTATCACAACCTCAAAAACTCATCCTGCCAGTTAGAAAGGTACAGAGAAATGAAAATTACAGGAACATGAGAATTTGCTTACTAGTCTGTCAAATGGAACATTAGAACATGGAGATATGAGTAATTTTTTGTTCTCCTTTGTAAAACACTTACCAAAGTACTGTGCTTCTTCCTTCTGTTTGTATCACTTGGGATAAGGACGGAGCAAGCACTTTTCCTGCGACAGTGAATTGTCATGCGACCTTCTAACTTACACCAGCTTCTGACATCTAATCATTTGAGCTGTCAATGTCACAAGGCAGCCAGTCTCTCCAGTGGCAGCAAGGGTGACATTCACACAGTCTGCTGTTTCTTCTCTAACTCCGTTTATGTGCTATTCAAATTTTACCTCCAGCATCTTCATTTCACTGCTGTGCTTCATCTTGGCTGGCCTGTTCCCTCTGCCAACTGACCAATTTTGTAAAATGTCATGTGGTTTATCCTGGGTATAAGGAAGTGCCACAACCACAGGCCTTGCTGTCTGTGCATGAACTTCATAGGCTGCTCAGTGGCCCGTCAACACAGACTTTGAAAGACATGGTGTGATTGGTCACTGACTGTGATGTGCGTCTGTGATTTGCATAATGATTGGTGGACTCAAGAACTAGAGTCAAGACTTATATTGCACTTTATGGAACTACAACTCCTATAACCTGGTGCTGGGGACCTGGCGTTATTGAGCTAGACCATGGTACCATTTTCTTGTCTTTATTTTCTAGTAGAACTAAGGCATGGAGAGGTCAAGTGACTCATCAGTTGTCATATGGAGCTTGGACTTGAACCCATGCAAATGGGCTCCAGAGCCTGAGCTATTAGTCACCTTGATCATGACCTGCATTTCATTTATTCCCTTTGGGGAATGTTTCCTACAATCTAATATCCTTCTGTCCTCTGTGTGGGAGCCAGGAACCCCATTCTGTTCAGACCTCTTTGCCCAGACACTGACCCCAGGGCTGACCCTATCCTTGGCCCCAACTGTCCTCTCCCTTCCCTATTCAGGTACCTGGGAGAGGAGGATGCTACCATGTCAATCCTGGATATATCCATGATGACTGGCTTTTCTCCTGACACTGGTGACCTTGACCTGGTATGAAGGGCTTGGCCTTGGGGGCTGGCATCTGTGGGCAGAGGCCTCAGGAGGATTTTCACAAGTCCTACCTTTCCCCAGTTGAGCAATGGCATCGACAGATACATCTCTAAATATGAGATGAACAAGGCCTTTTCCAATAAGAACACCCTCATCATCTACCTGGACAAGGTAAAGCTTCCTTTTGGGACCTGATCTCTACCATGCTGGCTTCCCTCTGGTCACAACAGGCACAGGCTAGGGGATATGGGGTCTGTGCTGCTGGGTGGTGGAGGAAAGGGCATATAAAATAAGGTGGTCAATGCAGGTCATCTAATGTTTTCTAAGCAGCTCACCTTCTGACCATTCTCGTTCCAACCTCACTGTACACTTGCTTCCTCCACCTTCTTCTCATCAGAGTCCTAAACAACCATCAAAATGAGCCAATAGAGTTTAAAAAATAAAGGGCTCGGGTCACCAGGGTGGCTCACTTTGTTAAGCATCCAACTTCAGTTCAGGTCATGGTCTTGTGGTTTGTAAGTTTGAGCCCCCAGTCGGGCTCCATGCTGACAGCTCAGAGCCTAGAACCTGCTTTGGAATCTGTGTCTCCCTCTCTCTGCCCCTCTCCCAACTCATGCGCTCGCGCTCTCTCTCACTCTCGCTCTCACACTCTCACTCTCAAAAATAAATAACCATAATAAATAAATAAATAAACAAACAAACAAACAAACAAACAAATAAATAGTGTGCTCAGAGCTGAAAAGCATTCTTCTTGCTCCGCACCCCCTGGCATTTCTCTCTTTTCATATTTGCTCTCCATCTGAACTTCTCTCCCTGCCTTCCTCTCTAACTTAGACTTGAGCTTCCTCCTCTCCCCTACTTACACCTGCCCATTTTCCTATCCTCATATGCCCCCTGCTAACTCCCAATAGGCCCCAAGGCCCCTCACCCCATATTAGTCAGCAGAAGTAACACTGGCTGCTGTAATAAACCTCCTGAGAATATGAGGGTCCCAACACAAGAGTGTTGTGTTTCCCACTCAGGTAAAGTCCAGTTGGGAGGCTATGGAAAGGGTTTTCTGCTCCACACAGTCGCTCAGGGATCCGTGCACGTTCCTTCTTGGGGCTCCTCAATCCCTAGGATCTTAGAGTCCTCTGCTGGACCCCTCTTGTCTAGAAGAAAAGAGGACAGTGC
This sequence comes from Crocuta crocuta, assembly GCF_008692635.1. Taxonomy (NCBI): domain Eukaryota; kingdom Metazoa; phylum Chordata; class Mammalia; order Carnivora; family Hyaenidae; genus Crocuta; species Crocuta crocuta. Next base: position 403,030 of record NW_027527386.1, read on the forward strand.
ATGATCTGGGGGCTGACATTCTCTTGCATTGGAATTTTTGTAGATTTAAATTTTTATAAGATTCCAGCCTTACAGGGAAATTGCAGCACAGTAAAACACATTTCTGGATATGCTGTACCCAAATTCACCATTAGTCTTTTCCTCCAAAATTACCTGCCACATATATGTACCTATGCTATCTATTTCTCTCTCTCTCTCTTTCTTTGACTTTATTTTTTCAGCTTGAATGAGATGTCATTGACATACAGCACTAAGTTTAAGGTGTATAATGTAATGATTTGATGTATGTGCATATTGGTCCAGAACTCCATCACACGGCCACACTGAACTAGGAAAGGAAGCTGACAGGTATAATCTAGCTGCGAGCCTTGGAGAAACGGGAAATGGCTGTGTTGAAGTGCTCATAAATCTTTTGCTAGAGACTCCTGCTCCCTACCCGTATCCCATCTTGCTGCCTCAGTTTCTCCACCACTGCTCCAACCTCTAGTACTCTATGCTGGGCTCCATTCCGTGTACCCCACTGACCAGCCTCCTTCCCCCAGATCTCACATGACCAAGAGGACTGTCTGACCTTCAAAGTGCACCAGTATTTCAATGTGGAGCTTATCCAGCCCGGGTCGGTCAAGGTGTACTCCTACTACAACCTGGGTGAGCAGCCCCCCTAGGGCCAGGGGGGCCTGGGGATCCAGGGATTCTGTGAAGCGGGGGTCTGAGGGTCCCAGGGTTGGGGACCTGGCCTCTCCAGGTCTGAGGGACTGCAGTTGGGAAATCTGAGCCCCCGGGTTCTCTAGGCTGGGGGGCCCAGCCCTCTGACACCTCCCTGCCACTCTGCCCGCAGATGAGAATTGCATCCAGTTCTACCACCCAGACAAAGAAGGAGGTTTACTGAACAAGCTCTGTCACAGAGATGTGTGCCGCTGTGCTGAGGGTGGGTGCAAAGGAGCCAGGAAAGGGTGGACAGCCCCCCCCAGATCCTCCTCCCATGGGGGTGGCCCGAGTGGGCTCTGAGCCCACACCCAGTGCACAGCCAGAGGGATGGGCCCAGGGGTGGCGGGCCCTGGACAAGACGTGTGGTGAAACCGTGTCCCCCACTCATCCACTGCGCAGAGAACTGCTTCATGCACCAGGTGGATGAAAAGGTCACCCTGGATGACCGTCTGGACAAGGCCTGTGAGCCAGGAGTCGACTACGGTGAGTGGACGCGTGTGTGAGCAACACTACGTGGGGCCGTGGTTGTGAGAGTGACTGGCTGTAAGGGCCCATGGGTGCATGTGGCTATACTTCAGATTGTAGTTGTGGATGATGTGTGTGTGTGTGTGTGTGTGAGCGCGCGTGTGTAAATGTGTTGTGAGGGGCCATGATTGCATGGGGATCCATGGTAATGAGTGCTGGGTGTGTGCAAGTGTGTGAGTGGACATGGTCATATGCCCCGTGGTGTGTGTGACACTGTAGTTGTGCCGAGCCATGGAGAGATGAGACAGTGGTTGCGGGTGACAGTGGATGGGAGGTTATGCCTAGGACTCCCTGTGTGGGTGACTGTGAGGTGCACGTGGCTCTGTGTGTGGCTGTGTGAGATGGTGGTTGTAGGACCATGCGTGGTAGGTGTGTTACTTGGGGGCAGGGACTGGGGCACGTCTGGCTGTGACCCTGCGTGTATCTGCTTGGAGACACCGTATGGCCAGGTGCGCNCGTTCTCACCTTCATCCCCAACTAGATCCTTCACCTCCTCACCTTCATCCCCACTTGGATCCCCCGCCTCCTCACCTTCATCCCCTCCTGGACCCTCCCATCCTCAACTGCATGCCCACCTGGATCCTCCACCTCCTCACCTTCTTCCCATTTGCCACTCATATGCAGCTCGCTTACAACTCTATTCTCTACTTGTCCTGCATTCCACGTGGGCTGTGCCCAGGAGGGGGCGTTAATGGGCAGGTCAGGGAGAGGTTTCCACTGTAGATATGAGTGAGCCAGTGAGGGGAAAGCATGAGTCAGCGCTTAGGCAGAGTGTGGGGGTGTGGGCTATGTGGTCACAGCATCACCAGAGCTGCATGGGGGCAGCAGCCACAGGCAAATGGTTTCACTGGCTGCCTAGAGGACCTTGGCCCCTGGATGCCTCTTCTGATTAATAACACCACTGGTACCTCTAGGTCTATCGAGGGTGGGATCCATTTTCTGGCTCTAAATGAGGTCATCATGGGAAAAGCCCTGAGTCTGGCAGTCACCTCCTTTCAACCCATATCCTCTATGGCCCCTAGGTCCTGTGAACCCCACACCCCAATTCCAAGAATATGAGGGAAATAGATTCACAGCTACCTGTGCTCCCTCCAGGCCTGGGTTGTCTGGCACCATTGTCAAGGGGAGACTCAAAAATCCTCATCACATACTAGGTGTTGCAGCCGACATGCGGCAGGATGCCTGCCCACCCGCCTTTATGTCCTTCTTGTCTTTTGTTTTCATGCCAATTTCCTCTTTCTTTTGCCCTGGGATTCATTTTCTTCCTTTTTTTTTTTTTTTTTTTTTTTTACACATCAGGTATTGTTTGGTTTGGGCACGTAGAGACTGTGAATGGCACAGACACGATCTTTGGAACTCACATTGTAAAGACAGCGTGGAGTTGATTTCAGACAGTTAAGGTGTCTAAAAAGGAAAGGAGAAAGGGCAACATGAGAAACATGCCTACATTGGGTCCACCACTATGGTCATTTAGATAAAATAATGGTCATTTTATGTGTCAACTTAGCTAAGCTATGGTTTAGTCAAACACCAGTCTCCATGCTGCTGAGTAGGTAGTTTTTTGATGTGATTCACACCTATAGTCAGTTGACTTTCAGGTTGATAATGTAAGTGGGCCTTATCCAATTAGTTGAAGGGCAGAAGAGGAAAAGAATTGGTTTCCTAAGGAAGAAGGAATTCAAGATAACAGCATAGAAATTCTTTCTGAGTTTCTAGCCTTTAGACTCAAAACTATAAAATCAACTTTAAAGGAATCTTCAGCTTGCTGACTTGTCTATGGATTTTGGACTTGCTAAACCCCATTCACATGAACCAGTTCCTTAAAATAAATTGTGTGTGGGGCGCCTGGGTGGCTTAGTCGGTTAAGCGTCCAACTTTCGCTTAGGTCATGATCTCGCAGTTCGTGGGTTCGAGCCCCGCATCGGGCTCTGTGCTGACTGCCAGCTCAGAGCCTGGAGCCTGTTTCAATCTGTGACTCCCTCTCTCTCTGACCCTCCCCTGCTCACGCTGTCTCTCTCTCTCTCCTAGAAATAAAAAAAATAAAAATAAATAAATAAATTGGGAGGGGGGCACCTGGGTGGCTTAGTCGGTTAAGCGTCCAACTTTCGCTTAGGTCATGATCTCGCAGTTCGTGGGTTCGAGCCCCGCGTCGGGCTCTGTGCTGACTGCCAGCTCAGAGCCTGGAGCCTGTTTCAATCTGTGACTCCCTCTCTCTCTGACCCTCCCCTGCTCACGCTGTCTCTCTCTCTCTCCTAGAAATAAATAAAACATTAAAAAAAATAAAAAAAAAATTGTATGTGTGTGTGAGAGAGAGAGAGAGAGAGCAGACAGATAGATGATAGATACATAGACACAGAGATAGATGATAGATAGTAAGTTGTAGATAGATTGATGGATGGATGTGTGGCCAAGTGGATGGATGGATGGAAGGATGGATGGATTGATGGATCATCAGATGGATAGAGATGGAGATATATTAGTGGTTCTCTTTCTCTGGAGAGCCCTGACTAATGCAGATGATTGGGGAATACAAAGAAAGCTATCATGATGAGGTATTCTTAACACACGGATGACAAGGAGGAGTCAGCAGTGGAAGATCTGGAAAAGACTCTTCCAGATGAAGGAAAGAGTATGCGCAAAGGCCCCAAGACCCCTGGCCAAGTAAGCATTGGCGTATGGACTTTAAGATAGTGAAGACCACTTAGTGTCTACTCTAAGCTCAAGGGAAGGCCAAACTTTTTCTATAAAGGGCCAGATAGTAGTTGCCATGGGCTGGGAAGCCTGGGGGATGGGAACTGCTTTATGGGTATGGGCTTACCTTTTGAGGTCCTGAAAATGTCTGGGGACCATACAGAGTTGTCTGACTTTGGAAATGTCCTAAATGCCACTGAACTGCCCACTTTAAGATGGTTGGTTTTATGTTATGTGAATTTCACCCAGGAAAGGAAAGGAAAGGAAAGGAAAGGAAAGGAAAGGAAAGGAAAGGAAAGGAAAGGAAAGGAAAGGAAAGGAAAGGAAAGGAAAGGAAAGAGGAAGGGAAGGGAAGGGAAGGGAAGGGAAGGGAAGGGAAGGGACGGGAAGGGAAGGGAAAAGACGCCCTACGCTGGGGACCCCAAACAGCTGACATGTATTTCTCACAGTTCTGGAGGCTGGAAGTCTGAGACCAAGGTGCCAGTTTGGTCGGGTTCTGGTGAGGGCTCTCTTCCTGGCTTGCAGACACAGTGGCCCTTTCACTGGGTCCTCAAACATCTTCAAGTGGCAGAGAAAGAGAGGGAGAGAGAGGGAGAAAAAAGAGAGACAGAGAGACAGAGAGATTATATCCACCACTTAGGGGCACTCATCAGACTCAGGAAGACTCCACCCTTGTGATCTAACCTCCTTCCCAAGGCTCCACCTACAAATACGTCACACAGGTGATTAGAACATCACCAACTGAACGGGGGGAGTGGTAGCAGTGGGTATGGAAACAGGTGGCTGGGGTAAGATCTGACTTTGGGATTGAATCGCCAGGGCTTGCTGAAAGGTGGGATGTGAGCGAGAAGAAAAAGAGAGGGCTGCTCAGGCCACTTCCGGGTGCCCCCAGGACGCCTTCCAAGTTTGGACTTAACCTAGTTAGCCTAGAGGCTGGTGGTTCCATCACCTGACTGAGTTCCAATTTAAACTTGCATGCGTGCATGCACACACACACACTCACAGGCACACTCATCCACACGCACACACATCCACACATGCAGGTGCGTGTGTGTCTGCACCTGCACACACCTGCATGCATGCACACTCATGTACACCACACATCCACACCTGCATGCACACACCTGTACACACCTACACACGCTCATGCACACCACACACCTGCGTGTACACACCTGCACACTCATGCACACACGCACCTACATGTGCACGCCTGCACACACTCATGCACACCACACATTCACACACCGATGCACATGAACCTGCATGCACACACCCACATGCATGCACACTTACGCGCACCTACATGCACACACCCACGTGCGTGCACACTCATGCATACCACACACATGCACCTACATGCACACACCTTCACATGCCCACGTGCGTGCACACTCATGCACCCCACTCATGTACATGCACCGCTTGCACACACCTACACACACCCGCATGTGTGCATAGGTGCACATACACACATGCCTGCACCTGCACACATCTCCATGCACATGTACACAGAGCATACGCATGCGCACACACACACTAGACCCAGTATACACACATGGACACACACACACACACACACACACAAAGCACTCCTGTATCTTGCGCTTCCCTAACCACCATCTCAAACCCTATACGGTATTTTCTTCTTTACTGGGCTCCTCGTCTCTCACCTCATTAGAACACGAGCCCCTTAAGACCAGGGACATTTGTCTCTCTTGTTCACGCTGTGGCCTCAAACCTAGAACAGTGCCTGGCACACAGAGATGATCTGTAAATATTTGGTCATGGAGTGAATGAAGCAGCCACAGGGAAAAGCTGGGGCCTTCCCCCCTCCATCCCTACCTGAGTCACATCTTCAAATGCCCCTGGAAAGTGTGAGAGGCTGTATGAGTGAGAGTGAGATGGGGCCAGCCTGGGGGTGGGGGGACAGGAAGAAGAGGAGGGCCAGTGGGGAAAGGGGAGGGGCTGAATCCCTGCTCTAAAGGCTGAACCCCAGGACCCGCGGGTGCCTGTCTGCAGCGTGCGAAGCCCAGGAGCGTTGGGCAATTGTGGTTTCCTCCCTGCCCTCAGGGACCAGCCGTGCTAGCCCAGCCCCGAGGCGCCTCGAGACCTCGTCTGCTCAGGCATGGAGGAGACGGTTGTGCGGCCCTCAGTGTTTGTGGTGGACGGACAGACAGACATCCCATTCACGAGGCTGGGGCACAGCCGCCGCCGAAGACCGCCCTGCACTGCAGCGCAGCTGGGCCTGGGCCTTGTGCTGCTGTTGCTGGCGGCTGGGCTGGCCGTCCAGGGCTGGTTCCTGCTACGGCTGCACTGGCGCCTGGGGGAGATGGTCACACCCCTGCTGGTGAGTGGGGCCTCGGGGCTCATGGCTGGTGGGTCTCCTGTGTTACTGTGCATGTCTCTGTGCGCGTGAGTGCAGCACAATAAACGACTTACAGTAGCTCAGTGCAAGTCAGTTCACTTCTCTGAACCTCAGTTTCCTCATCTGTAAAATGGGTGTGATAATAAGAGTGCCACCTCACAGGGAAGGAAATATGACACTGTGTGTGTGGTGCCCAGCGGTGACTGCACAAGGGAAGAGTTCACCCAACCGGAACGGATATGTTTTTTAATTTTTTTTTTAATGTTTTATTTATTTCCAGGAGAGAGAGAGAGACAGCGTGAGCAGGGGAGGGTCAGAGAGAGAGGGAGTCACAGACTCTGAAACAGGCTCCAGGCTCTGAGCTGGCAGTTAGCACAGAGCCTGACGCGGGGCTCGAACCCATGAACCGCGAGATCATGACCTAAGCGAAAGTCGGACGCTTAACCGACTAAGCCACCCAGGCGCCCCACGGATATGTTTTTTAATTGAGGTATAAATGACATGTAACATTCTGTCAGTTTAAGGTGTACAGCATAGTGATTTGACACATTTATATTGCAATATGATTGCCAAAAATCGCAGCATTAACAGTGCTGTGGGGTCACACAGCTACCATTTTTTCTAGCAGTGGGAACAAATAAAACCAAGTCTCTTCACAAGTTTCACGTTTATAATACAGCCTCGTCTGTAACCCCCAGAACGGACGTTCTGACATTGCTGATTATTGTTAGCCATACCCTGATCACCATTATTCGGGACTGTCGCTAATTCACTTTGTCCAAGTCTGCGAGCATCTCTCTCTGCCTCAGTTTACGGTCGGCTGTGGGTGTATCTGTCTGTTTGCCACACCTGTGAGCCTCCGCATCCCACCCACGGCCATGTGCTCTTGGCCCTTCATGTCCTGTGTTTCCAAGTCATTTCTCCTTGTGACTGAACCTGATGGCCGCCTGGGCGTGTCGTCCGGGTGAACCTGAACTGTCATCCTGCGTACGTGTCTCCACATGCGCACGTACTGGCCTGTCTGCAGCCCCTGTGCTGGCACTGTGCACAGACACACGTGGATCCGTAAGCCACATACCCACATATCTGTGTCCACGTGGGCCTTGCCCGTGTGTCACATTAGTGTCCAGGCCCTGTCACGTGTCCATATCCACTTGTTGCCATTGATGTCCACGTGTCCTGCCATCTTGATGTCTACACATCTGTAAATATTACTTACTTAATTAACCCTTATATCCTGCTTACTGTGTGCCAGGTGCCGGAACATGCTTTTATACCCATGAATTCTCTGAATCTTAAATAGGCACCATTCACATGTCTATTTGAAGAGGGGGAAAATGAGGCCCCGGGTGGTTACCAGGCTGCTGGGTGGGGCAGGGGTGTGTGTGCACATGGCCCTGGGCGCTCGTGGGAGGGCGGTGTCTGTGGTCCGTGTGTGTCTCACAGCTGTGAGTCTGAGGATGCCCATGGTGTGGGGCACGCAGGTCCTCACCGTGGGTTCCTTTGCATTTTCAGGATGGAGAAGCAGAATCCTGGAAGCAGCTGACAGAAGGTGAGTCAGAGTCCTGGGTCCCGGGGAGGGTGGAGGTGGGATGGTTCCCACGCTGCCCCCGCCCCCTCAGCCCGTTGCCCAATGTGATTTACACAACTGGCCCGAGCTCCACAGGTGCCCCTCCCCCGAGCCTGAGAAGCAGAAGTCTGGGGCATTCCGGAAAGGGTGGGGTTGACACCAGGAGGTAGCCGTGATGACCCTGGCTGGAGGCTGGCCCTCACCCCTCACCGCCTCCACCTCTAACCACTCACCCTCTCTCTCCAGAACGAAGGTCCCACCAGGCCAACCCAGCAGCACACCTCACAGGTGAGGGGGACCCCGCGGTCCTAGCATGGGAGAGGGGCAGGGTGTCCTGGGGAGACCAGACAGATATCCAGCATGTCCGAGTATTCATTCAGTCACCCACTCACTGTTGACAGTCTTGGCCCACTACCTATGTCGGTGCATTTCTCATATTATTGAATAACCCCTTACAAGGCGCTCACCATGTGTCACGCGCTCTATACATATTAATTCATTAAATCTTTTTTTATTTAAAATGTTTATTTATTTGTTTATTTCTGAGAAATAGAGAGAGAGAGAGAGAAAGAGAGAGAGCATGAGCAGAGAAGGGCCAGAGAGAGAGGGAGACACAGAATCTGAAGCAGGCTCCAGGCTCTGAGGGGTCAGCACAGAGCCCGATGTGGGGCTCAAACCCACCAACCGTGAGATCATGACCTGAGCTGAAGTCAGACGCTTAACCGACTGAGCCACCCAGGTGCCCCTTAATTCATTAAATCTTAAGGAGGCACCATTCACATGTCCATTTTACTGAGAGAAAAACTGAGGAGCATGGAGATTCTAAGGCTTCTGGACCGGGNTCATTAAATCTTAAGGAGGCACCATTCACATGTCCCTTTTACTGAGAGAAAAACTGAGGAGCATGGAGATTCTAAGGCTTCTGGACCGGGCTCTGCTGGGTCTCTATTCCTTGGCTCTTCCGCTCACAAGTTTTGATGCTTTGGGCGGGTCACTTAATGGCTTCACGCCTCGGTTTCCCCTCCTGCAAGGGGAGGGGGAGAAAAGTGATTTAAAACGTATAAGCAGCAAGTGACTTGACTTCTCAGTGCCTCAGTCCCCCCCCACCCCAAAGTGAGAATAAAGTGAATTAATATGTATCAAGTTCTCAACCTAAAACAGAGAGGAGTCGTCACCCTCTCCCACCCGCAGAGGGACACATACTGACCAGACCCCTCTGTCTCCGTCCCCAGGTGCCAACTCCAGCCTGACGGGCAGCGGGGGGCCGCTGCTCTGGGAGACAAAGCTGGGCTTGGCCTTCTTGAGGGGCCTCAGCTACCGGGACGGCTCCCTGGTGATTGCCCAGGCCGGCTACTACTACATCTACTCCAAGGTGCAGCTGGGGGGCGTGGGCTGCCCGCAGGGCCTCACCGGCGGCCTGCCCATCACGCACGGCCTCTACAAACGCACCCCGCGCTACCCCGAGGAGCTGGAGCTGCTGGTGAGCCGGCGGTCACCCTGCGGGCGAGCGACCGGCTCCCGCGTCTGGTGGGACAGCAGCTTCCTGGGGGGGGTGGTGCACCTGGACGCGGGCGAGGAGGTGGTCGTGCGGGTGCCGGATGAGCGCCTGGTCCGGCTCCGTGACGGGACCCGCTCCTACTTCGGGGCTTTCATGGTGTGAAAGGAAGGAGTGACGGTGACGCCTCCCCTCAGAGGGTGCCCTGGGGAACCCAGAACCCAGCAAGCAAAGAGCTCAGCGGGCACACCCGGGGCCGACAAGCCAGCCACCCCCGAAGGCTGAAGACCCAGCAGGCACCTCTGAGGCACCAAAGGAAACCGCAGACCCCGCCGCGGGCAATACTGAAGGCCAAGACCCAGAGACCAAGGGTCTGCAGACCCCCAAGCGGGGGAAAGCTGATCTGCCTGATATTCAGGAAGAAGGGGTGAGGGGTGGGTATTTATCTTTTTGACTCAGAGAAGAGTAAGACTTGGGGGTCCAAGGACGCGGCCAGAGGTCAGACAACCTCAGCCTCCCCCACTCTCACCAGTGTGGGTGGTTGGAGGAAGGGAGTCGTCATCACCAGGACCCACGGGCAGCCCAGCCAGTCCCACCTACAGCCACAGTCACACACAGGAGACCTGCTCACAGGTGTGCAGCTCCACCTCCTCCTGGCTGCGTAAGACCCTGAGGCACGCGCAGGGATGTGCGGCAACCGCCGGGGCCACCAGCTCTCCCAGGAGGGGGGAGGCTCTGTAGTGTCTGTGATTTCCTCGATGTAAATATTCCCATCACGGCTGGTTTCTGGCTACCAATGGATCAGCATCCGGCTGACTGGACCTCAGCGCAGCTGAGCATTCACATCCCACCGGGACACCACGGCTGTGTTTCAGCACCCAGGTCGGGGCCTGGCTTGTGGCAGGCACTTGGAAAATGTTTGCAGAGAGAAGGAAAGGGAGGAAGGGAGGAGGGAAGGAAGGAAAGGAGGGAGGAGGGGAAGGAAGAAGGGAAGGGAAGATGGAGAGAGAACGCAGACACGCCTACAGCATCACAGAAAATCACAAGCCTCCATGTGTCCTTCACACCTGCACTCATACACACAAAGCATCACATTCTCCACAACCAAGTCACCTTATGTGACCACTACGTATGACACAATCACACACAAGTTATCATCACAGCCACAGTGACCCAAAGGGGCCATGTGGTCACACCAGTTGTGACACGTGGAACGCCATGCCCATCACATCAGATTTCCACATGCTGCATCATGGTCACACCCATCACACACACACGACATCACACACAAACACACACAGCCTGAGGCTCCTCCCAGCCAAGACGAATACATCCTGGATGAGGACCAGACACTGTCTGAAGCCCTGGGCTCCCTGACCGTGGGTCTTGGAAATAAATAGCAAATGTTGCACCTGGGTCTGTCTATTCTCAGGGGAAGGGTGGCTTGTAGAGGCAGAGGGGTAGACAGAGTCGCCTGGTCACTCTACAGATAAGTAAACTGAACGTGGCTGGCCCAACTCCATGTAGCAAGCTCGGGGGAAGGGCAGGAGAAATTGGGAACCTCATGTCCAGGTCTGCCCCTCCCCCTCAAATCTCCCATTTCTGATGAAATGGAGGCTGCACCCACCAAGCACCCTGATTGCAGACATCCACGCAGAGTGACGGTCTACTCAGCCAGCTGAAAGCTTGAACTAAGTGAGAGCATGGGAAGAGTGAGGAGAGAGGGACAGATAATAATATGCATACAAATCAGACAGTCCGTACAAATGAGCATGTGCCCTGGTGTGGCTGGAGGGAGCTGTTAGTGCCCAGGACCCAAAGTCAAGGGCTCAGACCCCAGAAGTAGATGATTATTGTTGTTGGTGTTTATACTGTTGTCATCGCTGCCCAGAATGGGGAGGGAGGGAAACTGGCTTTGCAGGCAGATGGTCCTGGGTTCCAATTCCACTCTGCCACTTGCTTCTGTGTGACCTTGAGCAAGTCCCAGCACCTCTCGGTGCCTAGGTTTCCTCATCTGTAAAATGGGAGGTAACACTGGTTCTTGCCTATAGGTCTGTTTTAAGGATGGAATCAGTTCAGACACAGAAAAAGCCATTGTAGCATTTGTGAGGCACATTCCCTATGTCAGGCATCTTGTAATGAGTTGCAACCTTACATGCCTCATACACATATCTGGGCATGGCTGCTCCCATGTTCCATTCGTAGAGGCAGGAATGCTGGACTCCCCCTCCATTGCGACTTCACACCTCTCTGCCTTTGAGGGCTGGTGGGAGGTGGGGCAGCCCCTAATGCCCAGCCCCAGCCCCCACTGGAGTTTCCTTTACTCTTATCACCATTTTTCTGTTTCCGTGGCTTTGATGAGACCAAGGTGTGGGGACAAGGTATTTACAAAGCCTACAGCAGCCACCAACTTCCGCCTGGGGATGGAACCTGTCACTAAGTTTAGCCTCCAAAGATCATTCCTGGGAGGGGCCTCCAGCCCTGAGGTAGAGGAGCAAGTGGAAGAAGAGAGGGTGGGTAAGAGAATGGGTAGGGCAGGAGGGAGATGGAAAGAGAGGGAGGGGAGGGGAGGGAAGGGAAAGACAAGGGAGGGAGGAGGGAGGAGGCGCAGAGAGCCCCACAGGCAGGCATCAAGGCTGGTGCTCTAGGAGACCTAGACCCCAGCTTGATTTCAGATAGTGCATGGGGTGGGAAGCCCCCCATCCAGGCCACTGACCTACTTTACAACTTCTGAGAAGTTTATCTATTTGATTTCCGCTTTCACCTCCCATGCTTGGCATCTGTTCAGGCATCACCTTCCCCCACAGTCAGCTCTTCCTCCAGACCTGAAGTCTGCATTCTTGCCCTCCCCCAGCCCCTGGAAAGCTCTCCCTTCATCTCTTGCCAAGACTCAGAGGTGGTAGAAGTAAAAATAATCATGATAAATCATTTATTAACCTCACATTATAATGCTGTGTCCATCCTACTAAATATCACTGTGTTCAAATACTGGAATGCATGGACTCTGAGAAACAGAATGGGAAGCCAGACCATCAGGGTTTGAATCCCCACTCTGCTACTTCCCAGCTGGGTGATCTCAGGATCCATCCTTGGCCTCTCTGGGCCTCAGTGTCCTCATCTGTAAAAGAGTTTAATAGTGGCATCTACCCTACCTTGGTTATTGTGAGATGAAATGACTTGAGTGTTTAAGTAGTTTTCCAGAGCTTGGCCCACAGTGAGCTCTTTAATCTCCAGTAGATATTCTTTTTGTAAGCATAGCTGTGATCATTTAAGTCTGAATTCTTTTCAATGTAATACATTTGTATTAATGTAATACATTTAAAGTTGGAATTCTTTTCAGTGATTACATGAAAGGTGACCTTACATCCACAGGCCACATCTAGTCACTGGGTGTGTTTTTAAAATGGAAATTAGTAGCCAATATTTAAACACAACAAAATGTTGTGTGTGGACAAATCTGAATTTCTGGACTTTCTTGGAAATTTGGAAGCTGTGAACACAACCCAGGCTGGGCAGTGGCTGCCCCTGTTGATGGGGCATGGGGTCACCACCTCACCAGGCTACCTCACTCCTTGTTGTCTCCCATACAGAGGCTGAAGGTCAGTTGCCCTTCAGAATCGTGTTTGTGTGGTTGGTTGTTTCTCTTAAAGTAATAAGGATAATCAATCACAGGTCATGCTTCTAATGTCCTCCTGACTGCCAGATGCTGCGCTAAGTGCATTAATTCACAGTCACTCACCCAATCCTCATAATGACCGTGGGGTGGGTAGTGTTGTAACACCCATCTTGTGGGGAAATCGAAGCACAGAGAGATGAAGGTGGGAAAATAAATGACAGCCTGAGATGACCACGAGTTTCAAGAAGAGTGAGGGTTCATCGTGTTATTATTCACTTCCTGCTGCTGCTGCTTAAACTGGTACGATTGATGATCTTTTAGCTCTAGAAGTCAGAAGTTAGAAATGAGTCTTACAGGACTGAAACCAATGTGTCAGCGTGGCTTTATGCCTTCTGGAGGAAAAGTATGACTCCAAATCTTTTTATCAGGGTCTGCCTCTATGGGATCCCAAACTACAACACATGTGCAGCATATATAAGTCACAATTTGCAAGGAAGGCAGATAACGTAACTCTCTTTCTATTCCTAATGCAAACTTAATCTGTGCAAAGATCCCTTTGCACCAGGATGCTGGAAACTATCAGTCAGTTGAGAACCATCCTTCTCACATGCTCCTTTCCCAAGACTGCAAAATTTTCAGGGAGCCTAGCCAATGCCTCAGCTTTAAGGGTGATGGAGGGATCCATCTGATTCTAACCTGCCCACGCAGGTGCCCACTGTCAGTCTGCTTCTTACCCATCAGCCCTCCATTTTCATGCTTGTGACCCATCAAGCCTGGTGCATTCTCTGCTGCTCCTGAGCCTTGCTCACGAGGCTGATTTTCAGCCAGGTGGAGGCACCGGAAGCTCTTTGAGGCTGTCTGTGGCTTCAACTGCCCAGAGACACCATCGAGTCATTTCCTTTTTAGGGACCTGCAACTTTTCTGAGCTCTGCAATGAAGGACTTAAGGCTCTTCTAGTTTGCGGTGCCCCTAGAACTTCTCTGGGGAGCTTTCTCTACTCCAGGCCTCTTTGTTCCAAAAAGCAGGACACAGGAGCTCCCTCCTGCTATGGGTACTGAATCGTGTCCCCCAGAATTCATATGTTGACCTCTAATGCCCAGTACTTCAGAATGTGATTGCTTTTGGAAAGCGGGCCTTTAAAGAGAAAACTAAGTAAAATAGGGTTGTTGTTTTTTTAAGTAAATTCTACACCCAACACGGGGCTCATGGGGCTCAAAGTCACGATCCTGAGATCAAGAGTTGTATGGTCTACTGACTGAGCCAGTCAAAACTAGGTTTTGTAAACCTGTAAAATTAGGTTATTAGAGTAGGCACTAATCCAATATGACCTGGGTCCTTATAAGAAGAGGAGATTAGGACACAGACACATGCAGACGGATGACTACGTGAGGGCACAGGGAGAAGGCAGCCATCGACAAGCCAAGGAGAGGAGCTGGAATTGGAACCTGGAACCTGAAAGAACAGTCCTCTCTAATTAAGGGAGTCTAGAAAAACCCTATCTATTATGAATGGGGAGAAAGTCACCCATCAGAAATCAAGACCTCAGACCTGCTCAACATGTGGGTGAGTACAGAGTCTCTACTTAACAGAAAGTCTGTGGGGACAGAGACTTTATCTCTTGTGTTTTGTGTTCTGTTCCCCTTCTAATTGCCAGAACCCCGAACAGTGCCTAATACACAGTAAATTCTCAAACAATAATGACTGAATAAATTAACTGTGACTCACCTTGACAATAAATGTGACAGAAGTGAATTACCCTAATTTAGAATCTAAGCTTTAGGAGACAATAGCTTCCACTTCTGCCTTCTCAGAGCCCTGAGTGCAAAGAAATATGGCTATCTTAAGAGTGAGGCAGACAGAGACACCAGACAGAGGGTGACAGATATAGATGTGAAGCCATAATAGTTCTGTTAGCCCCTGATGAACTGCCCCAGCTTGTGGAGCTGAGGCTAACCATACCCCCCAAACCCTGCAGAGCCATCTCAATGAATTGTAAGCAAATACAACAGATGTTGGTTTGAACCACTAAGTTTTAGAGTGGTTTGTTACGCATCAGTAGGTAACTGACAGAGTTTGCAAGCTCTTTTTTTTCTTTCTTTCTTTTCTTTTCTTTTTTTTTTTTTTGAGAGAGAAAGGATGCAAGTCAGTGAGGGGAGAGAGTAAGAGAAAGTGAGAGAGAGAGAGAGAGAGAGAATCCCACTAGGGGTAGAGAGAGACAGAGAAGGAGAGAGAGAGAGAAGCAGGACTCACCCGAACTGGGGCTTGTGTTTTTTATGTGAAGCAGGGCTTCAGCTCACCCAAAGCGGGGCATGAGCTCACCAGGGCTCAAGCTCACCTGTTCAGGGGCTCAAATTCATGAATCATGGGATCATGACCTCAGCTGAAGTCAGATGCTTAATGACTGAGCCACAGGGACCCTGCAAGCTCTTTTCTATCATTGTACAGATAGTCAGGTAGGCAAACAGAGAGGTGGATAGATGGGTAGGGGGTGGATGAATGAATGTGTAGATGGGTCAAAGTATGGGTGGGTGGGTGAGAAGATGTATGGATCAATGGTTGGATGGTTGGATAGTTGGGTAATCAATTGGATAGATGGGTGGGTGTATAGATAGAACAGTAAATGGATGAATGATGAGTGGATGGATACACACACACATTCTAAATCAAATTTACATATGGTAACAGCCTATTTATTTTGACAGAAAGTAAAGAAATACTAACTCATATAATGTAGGCACGCATGGTAGGATATACTCAAAATTTAGGTTAAAATCTGTAAAACTAAGAAGAAAAAAATCTGTATTACAAACATATCCAACTTAGAGGAAGTAATAGGTTGTCATGTTGTCATCATCCTGATGACAAGAAAGTCGTCTGGGAGCATTCTTCATTTCCCAAGAAGAAACCAGGCAGATAAACCCTATCCGACTACACCTATACCAGTACCTCGCTGGTATATTCATTATATAATGAATACAATAAGTACTGCTATTTGGTAGGACCTTCTTATTCTTCATCTTCAGGATTATCTCGGTTATGTAGGCCCTCTATTCACCTTGTCAAGTTCCACGAAAAATCCTGCTGAGATTTTTATTGGAACTCCATTGAATTTGTAGATCAAATTGCAAAGAATGATTATCTTCCTAACACTGATTCTTTCAATCAATGAACATAGTATAGCTCTTTTTCCACTAGGGTTTTCTTTAGGGTTTCTCAAGAATGTTTCCATAAAGAATTTACATCATTTTTAGATTTTTTTCTAAGTGTGTTACATTTCTTGGTGCTATTGTAAGTGGCATATCTTTTGGAAATGATATTTTCCAACATCTGTTGCTGGTAAATACAATGAGATAGATGTCAGTATCTGTCACAACAACATTGAAAACCTGGACATCCTTGTCTTATTTCTTTTTTTTAAATTTTTTAATGTTTTTTATTTATTTATGAGAGAGAGAGAGAGAGACAGTGTGAGCAGGGGAGGGTCAGAAAGAGAGGAAGACACAGAATCTGAAGCAGGCTCCAGGCTCTGAGCTGGCAGTCAGCACAGAGCCCGACGCGGAGCTCGAACCCACTAACTGTGAAATCATGACCTGAGCCGAAGTCAGACGCTTAACAACTGAGCCATCCAGGCGCCTCATCCTTGTCTTATTTCTGACATTTAAGTGAAATTTTTATGTGAATTTTTTCATGTTTCACCATTAAGGATGAATCTGCTGTTGGGTTTTTTAGGTAGCTCCTATCAAATTAAGGAAATCCCCTTCTATTCCTAATTTGCTAAGAGATTTTTCAAAAATCATACATAAATGTTGAATTTTATTAAATGCTTTCTCTATCTCACATAATTCTTCTCCTTTAGACTGACAGTGTGGTAAATTACGTTCATATTCTAAAGTTAATCTAACTTTCTTTCTTAACTAAGCTCCATGCCTAGTGCAAAGCCCAAAATGGGGCTTAAACTCATGACCCTGAGATCAAGACTTGAGTTAAAATCAAGAGTCAGATGCTTAACCAACTGAGCCTCCCAGGTGTCCCGTTAATCTAACCTTTTATTCCTGGAGTAAATCCAACTTGATCAGGATATATTTTTTAACATATTAGTAGATTCAATTTACCGATATTTTAAATAGGATTTTTGCATCTGTGCTTAGGAGGACCATGGTCTGTGATTTTTCTGACTCATACTATTCTTGTCAGGTTTTGGTATTAAGGCAATGCTGGACTCATTAGAAAAAAAAAAAACAACTGGGTATGTTTCTGTTCTACATGCTGGAATTGAATTGCCCACAGTTAGCATTATGAGTCACACAGATATTCAGTAGAATTCACTTGTAAAAACATCTGGATCTGGCATTTTATTTGTGAGAAGGGTTTGTATGTGTGGAGGAGGAAGGCTTTAGTTTGTTATCCAATTTCTTTAATGACTTTTAATTGTTTTAGACTTCGTATTTCTTCTTGACTTGGTTTTTTATGTTACATTTTTCTAGAAATTTGGGTATTTTATCTACATTTTCACAATTATGGGTGAATAGATGTCATACTGATGAATAAAATCATTCCTCGTTTCTTCTTATTGCCTTTCCAACCTCTGTAGCCTCTGTCACTATGTTCACTTTTTCATCATAAATAATTCTGATTTCTTTTCTTGATTTTTCCTTGATCAGTGTCACCAGATGTTCATCTTTTCTTCTTTTCAAAAAACTAAATCTTGGCCTTTTTATTATGTTTATTTTCTAAAGTTTCTACCCTTATTTTAGCTATTTCCTTCCTTATGCTTTCTATAGGTTTATTCTGTTCTTTTCTGACTCTCAATTCAATATCGAGCTCACTGATTTTCATTTAAGGCTGCAGATTTTCATCTAAAATTTTCCTTTGGTAAATTACAACTTACATGTTGTAACATGTAAGTTAACTTTTTTCACCTAGATATGAAAACACTGCATTCCATGTGTCCTGTTTGGTTAATAAACATTTTCTGCCTTTTGCCTTTTCCATAATTTTGGGGCTTCTCATTTCTGCTTATCGCCTGTTGGTAGCAATGAAAAATATGTCCACAATCATCCTTGAAAACTACAAAGCTTCTTAATGACTCATTAAAAAAAAGAAAAAAAGGAGGTGGAAAGAAGGGAGGGAAGGAGGAGAGAGAGAGATTCTCTAAGCACTTTTAATTATTTTTATTTTTAATTGTGGTAAAATATACACAGCATAAAGCTTACTATTTAAGCCATTTTTAAGTGTATAGTTCACCAGCATGAGGTACATTCATGTTGTGCCGTCATCCCCTCCAGAACTTTTTCATCCTCCCAAACCTGAGAATCTGTCCGCATGAAACAGTAACTCCCCACCCAACCCTACCCTGGCAACTTTATTCTGTTTTCTGTCTCTATGAATTTGGCCACTCTAAATATTTCGTTTTAGTGGGATCATATAGTATTTGATTTTTCTGTGACTGACTTATGTAACTGAGCATAATGTCCTCAAGGTCCATCCACATGTTAGCAGGTGTCAGAATGTCCTTCCTTTTTAACGCTTAATTGTGTGGATGGACCACATTGTGTTCATCCTTTCATCTCTTGCTGGACATTTGGGTCGTTCGACCTTTTGGCCATTGTGAATAATCCTGCTATGAACATGAATGTGCAAATATCTGAGTTCCTGCTTTCAATTCTTTTGGATATATACCCAGAAATGGAATTGCTGGATTAAATGGTAATTCTATTTTTACTTTCTTGTGGAATCACCATACCGTTTTGTGTGACTGGACCATTTTTACGTTCCTACCAGCTCCCTAAGGATTTTTTACAGTGTATTTTGCAGTGGCTCAGTACATGCTCCATATATGTGACCATGAGATCAAGCTTGCTCGTTGCGTTATCCAAATCTATATTCTTACTTTTTGTCTGCTTGAGCTATCAATGGACAAGACAGGTGTTTTTAAAATCTCCCGCTTCAGTGGTATAATTATCAATACAAGCTATTTCACATTCTTCTGTCTTTTTTCCCCCCCACTCCAGGTCTTCAGTTTTTGGCGGAGCATTTTACACTAACAGCACACCTCAATTCATTCCATCCACGTTTGAGTAGTTCTGTCAGGTTTTGCTTCATTTATTTGAGGCTGTTTTAAGGTGCATGCACATTAAAACTGTTATATTTCCATGGCAGAGACTTAGTTATAACTTTTTTTACATTGAACTCTTTTTACATTAAACTCTGTGCTGTCTGTTACTAATGGGGCTAAATCAATTTTCTCTCTAGCTGTTCATGTCCTTTAACTAGCCACTTGTTACATCTTTTATGTTTAAATAACAGTGTTTGTTATTTTAATTTGAGTATTTAGACCAATGCTGTCCAATGCAAACATAATGTGAGCATCTCTATAATTTTTCTCTAGCAGCCACAATGAAGAGTTTAAGCATGGTGAATTTTAATAATATATTTCACTTAACAAAGCATCCAGAATGTTAATCACTTCAGAGTGTAATCAGCATAAAGTGATTCGTAAAATACTTTACACTCTTTTTTATTCCAGGTCTCCAAATCTTGCCGTGGATTTCCCACTGGCACCAGACGAATCTCGACCCAGACCGCCTACCTTTCAGGTTTTCTACAGCGCTGGCCAGCTCATGCCCACTGTTATCAGGTGATGGAGATATAGAGTATCTGTGTTCATTCCAGTTACTGATGGGTTTGGATTTATTTTGGGATTTCTGACTGTCCCTCCTTTTCTATATTTCTTTTACTCTTCCTCCTTGCCTTACTTTGGGTTGGTTTTTTTCCTCCCTCAGTACAGTTTTTCTTCTACTTAGTTCAGAAACAACGTATCCTGTTCTTATTCTTTTGGCCATTTTCTTAAACATCCTAATAAAGAGATTTAATCTGTCAGAGTCTAAGGCTCTTGGGTGTTTCATCTCCAGAAGCCTCTTACAGGCTGCCTGTATCCACTTTCGCCTCCTACAGGCCATTCTCTGCACAGCAGTCAAGTAAGATTTGGGGGTAACTTTTTTTTTTTAACGTGCAATGTTTACTTAAAATCACAGATAACCTTACAGATGTAAAAACATTTATTTGATCACAAACCTTGTTTCGATAAAAATATTTTTCTACTCTTCCAGAAGTGGAATTACTCACCAAAAGAACAAAAACCAACTCAAGCATCATAAGAAGCAAACAATAACAAAGAATTGTGAGTCCACTTTCTTTTTTAGTCGCTTAAACAAACCCTACATCTATTTTTTCACTGAGGTCTGATTGACATGCAAAAATGCTATGTATGTATGTACATATTGATGAGTTTAAAGACAAGTAAACACCCTTGAAACTGTCACCACAATGTTATAAGCTTAACCACCACTTCTAAAAGTTTCTTCTTTCCTTCTTTGTGTGTTTGTGCGCATGTGTGTGTGTGTGATAACAGTCACTATAAGATCTGTCCTCTTTAAAAATTTTTTAATTAAACATTACAGTATTGTTAACTATATGCATTATGCTTTATATTAGGTTCCTAGGACTTATTCATCCTCTATAATTAAACACCATCTCCCCATACTGCCCTCCAGCACCTGGTGACATTAGTCTACTTTCTATCTCTACACATTTGGTTACCAGATCCCTCGTGTAAGTGGAATCATCTTTGTTCTTTTGTGTCTGCCTAATTTCATGCAGTAAGTGGCAGAACCAACTTCTTTCTTAAGCCTGAAAAATATTGTCTTTTATCCATTTCATGGCTTGGGTTGTTTCCACGGCTTTCCTTCTGTAAATAATGTTTCAGTGAACATGGAAGTGTAAGTGTGTCTTGGAGATCCCAGTTTCAATTATTGGGGGTTTATACCCCCAGAAGTAGGATCACTGGAAGGTAAGGTAGTTCTACGTTCAGTATTTAAGAAACCTCCATACCACTTTCCGTGGCAATGGCGCCATTTTGCATTCCCACCACCAATAGTGCGCAAGGGTCTCAACTTCTCCATATCCTCAACAGGGACTGTTACCTTTCTTCTGGGGTTTTATGTTGGATGATTGTAGCCATCCTGACACTAGGGGATGGTATCTCACCGTGGCTTTGATCTGCATTTCGCTGATGGTTTCGCCGATGATTAGTGACACTCAGCACCTTTTCCTTATGCTCATTGTTTTTGTTTTTTTTTTAATCTTTACTGGATGCTCACTAGCATTTTTCTTAGAACTTTTGCATATGAGTTTATAAGTAAAATTAGTGCATTCTTGTGCATTTTAGTGGCCATTCGTGCTGAGTGGGTACCTAGGAATGGGTTTTCCTATGCTCAACACATTGTCTGATTACTGTAGCCTCCTGATAGGTCTTACTATCTGAAAGGCTATCTCTCCATTTTGTTTTTCTTCTTGAAGATCATCCAGGCCATTTTTTAAATGTTTATTTATTTTTGAGAGACAGAGAGAGACAGAGTGTAAGCAGGGGAGGGGCAGACAGAGAGGGAGACACAGAATGGGAAACAGGCTCCAGGCCCTGAGCCATCAGCACAGAGCCCAACGTGGGGCTGGAACCCATGACCTGTGAGATCGTGACCTGAACTGAAGTTGGACGCTCAACCAACTGAGCCACCCAGGTTCTCCTGTCCAGGCTATTTTGGGTCATTTGCATTTCTGTGTATTTTTTGAATCAGTATCACCCACTCACACATACACACACACATACACACCCTGATGAGATTGCACTGAATCTCTAGATCAATAGATATTGGTGTAGAATTAATATTTTCACAATATGAAGTTTTCCAATCTGTGATCATAGTGTATTTTTCTTTTTATTTAGACTTTACTTAATTTCCTCGGTAATGTCTTAGACTTTTGTGTGTAGAATTCTTGCACTACTTTCCTTAGATTTAGTCACAAGTATTTGATGTTTTTTGATGTCCTTGTAGATGGCATAATTTTTAAGTGTCTTTTTTTTTAGAGATGTTTGTACATGGAAATGCCACTGATTTTTGTATTTTGATTTTATATCCAGTGATCTTGGTAAACTCTTTTATTAAATCTGGGGCACCTGGTGGCTCAGTCGGTTAAGCGTCCGACATTGGCTCAGGTCATGATCTCACGGTTTGTGGGTTCGAGCTCCGTGTCGGGCTCTGTGCTAAGGGCCTGGAGCCTGGAGCTGCTTCAGATTCTATGTCTCCCATTCTCTCTGCCCCTTCCATGCTCATGCTCTGTCTCTCTCTGTCTCTCAATAATACACACTAAATTAATTAATTAATTAATTAAATCTATATATAGGATCTTTCAGTTTTCTACCCGCACAATAATGTAATCTAAGTAATGACTTTTATTTCTTCTTTTTCAATCCTTTTGTCTCTTTGTTTTATTATACTGGCTAGAGCCTCAGTGCAATATTAGTAAGTGGTGATAGCAATCCCAATTTCATTTACCCATCTTTAAGTATAATGTTTTAGATATTTTGTTGATATTCTTTAGCAGATTAAGAATACTCTAGTTCTAGGGGCGCCTGGGTGCCTCCGTAGGTTAAGCGTCTGACTTCACCTCAGGTCATGATCTCGCAGTTTATGAATTCGAACCCCACATCAGGCTCCAAGCCTGCTTGGGATCCCCTCTCTCCCCCTCTCTCTTCTGCCCCTTCCCCACTCGTGCTTTCTCTCTCAAAATAAATAAATAAACTTACAAAAAGAATACTCTAGTTGTGGATCGCTGCAAGTTTTTATCATTAAAAAATGCTGAATTTATTAAATGCTTCCTCTGTATCTTTTGAGATAATGTTTTTCTCCCTTTATTATACTCATGTAATGAATTATAATAATTTATTTTTAATGTTAAACCAAATTCTCATTTAAAAGGCAAATGTACAAAACAATAATCATATTGTTGAGAGAACGCAACAAGTAAAAACACAATCTGTGACAATAACAATATAGAGGGAGGGACAGATATGTGTAGGAGCAAAGTATTTTTATACTCTTGGAAATAAGTTGGTATTATTAAAACTGGTTGCTATGAGGTTAAAATGTTAATTGTAATCCCCAAGATAATCATTAAGAGAATAAAATTTTTAAGAAAAGAAACAGAAAGGGAGGAAGGAAGGAAGAAGGGGAAAATAAGATAAATCAAATTGGTACACTACAAAAAAATTAATTGAAACTCAAAAAAGGAGGAAATGAGAAAAAAACATATAAGACATACAGAAAACAAGGAAATCCTTCCCTATCAGTAAGTGCTTTAAAATGTAAATGAATTACACTTTCCTATTAAAAGGCGGCGTTTGGCACATTTGCAAAAAAGAAGAAGAAAAAAAACAACCACAGTCCACCTGTCAACAAGAGACTCCATTTAGATGCGAAAACATACAAAGGTTGAAAGTAAAAGGGAAAATATATTTCATCCGAGTTGTTCTGAAGGAGAGCTGGGGAGGCTTATACTATTGTCAAACGAAATAGACCTCAAATCAAAAAGATCACAAGACATAAAGAAGGACATTATAAATTGGTAAAGGTTCAAAACAGCAAAACAATGTAACAATGATTTAAAGAGGAGACACAAAATATATGAAGCAAATTTTGAAAGAATCAAAGCAAGACTAGATGGTTTGACAATGACATTTGGAGACTTTAACACACCACTCTCAACAATAACTATAACACGCAGATAGAAAATCAATAAGGAAATAGAAGACTTAATGCAATAAGCCAATTAGACCTCACACATATACAGAGCACTTGGCCTAACACTAAGAGAATACACATCCTTCTCAAGTGCACATTGAACATTATTCAGGATAGACCATACGTTATACCACAGAACAAATCTTAATAAACTTTAAAGGATTGAAACCGTGTATTCTTTTTGAATCACAATAGAATGAAACTAGAATTGAATAACAAAAGACAAACTAGAAATTTCACAAATATGTAGAAACTAAGCAATACAATTTTAAACAACTAATGTGTCAAGGAATAAATCATAAGAGAAGTTAGAAAATGTCTCAAAATAAGTGAAAATTAAAATACAACATACCAAAATATATAGGATGCAGCAAAAACAGTACTAAGAGGGAAATTTATAGATGTAAAGAAAAGATCTCAAGTCAATAACATTACTGCAGGGGTGTCTGGGTGGCTCAGTCGGTTGAGCGTCTGACTTCGGCTCAGATCATGATCTCACGGTCGTGAGTTTGAGCCCCGTGTGGAGCTCTGTGCTGACAGCTCAGATCCTTCAGATTCTGTGTCTCCCTCTCTCTCTGCTCCTCCCCCACTCATGTTCTGTCTCTCAAAAATAAACATTAAAAAAATGTGTTTAAATAACTTCACTGCATCCCTTAAGAAATTAGAAAAAGAGGGGCAAATTACAACCAGCTATCAGAAGAAAGGGAAAAAAATAAAGGTTAGAGCAGACATAAGTAAAATAGAGAATAGAAAAACAACAGAGAATGAATAAAATCAAAACTTGATTATTTGAAAAGATCAGCAAAATTGACAAACAGTTAGCTAGATTCATGAGGGAGAGAGAGGAAAGACTCAAATTACCAAAATCAGAAATGAATGTGGGGTCATTGATTTTACAAAAATAAAAGGAATTCTACCAAATATTTAATGAAGAATAAACACCAATCTCTCTAAAATTCTTCCAAAATCACAATTGAAAAGAAGAGAACACTTCTTAACTAATTCTGAGAACAGCTTTACCTTGCTTCCAAAACCAAACAATGGCATCACAAGAAAAGAAAACTACAGACCAGCATCCCTTGTGAATATAGATGTAAAAGCCCACGACAAAATACTAGTAAACCAAAGCCAGCAGCATATTAACAGGATTGCATACCCATGAACACATGGGATTTATTTCCAGAATCCAAGAGTGGTTCAACACAGAAACATCAAGCTGTGTAATATACCAAATTGGTAAAGCGAAGAAGGAAAAATGTATTATCATCCCAAGTGATGCCAAAAAAAAAAAAAAAAAAGCTTTTGACAAAATCCAGCACCCTTTTATGACCAAAACACTCAATAAACAAAGAATACAAGGGAATGCCCTTAACATAATAAAGGCTATCTATGAAAAACCCACAGCTAATATCATCCTTAATAGTGAAAGATCAAGAATAAGACAAGGATGCTTACTTTTGCCAGTTCTATTCAACATGGTACTGGACGTTCTAGCCAGAGCAATTAGGCAAGAAAAAAGAAGAGATCATATCAAAACTTTGAAACCAGAATGTGCCATCTGTAAGAGCTACAGTGCATCGCAGGAAGAAAGGAGAAGGCTGCCCTTTCACCAGGAATCTGAGAACCTCACAAATGAGTTTTTTAACTCAAACCAGAAGCTGTTTATTCCCAGGGACTGAATATTCCCTTCAACACTATTTCTCAGATTTGCCTTATACTCACAAGTCAACCTCAAAGCCTAATACATTTGACAAAGATTGCAACGTAACATGAGGGGAGAGGGAGAGTTTCGGGATTCATTCAGAAAAACAAAGAGGTTGTGATACTGAAGATCCAAAAACAGGCCATGAAGTTGTATCAAAGGAGACAAATATTAATGATCCCTTCATTAGCTGAAATCTTTGAAACATGTAACATGAAATTCTGCTGGTTACAGAGAAACTGATTTTGTCATTGAATCCTGCCCTGTGAAGATGCAAATTCACATGGTTATAGCTGCTACCGATTGTGCTATAAATATGCCTTTTCCACCATATTGTTCATTATATTGTTTCCTAGGGCCACCATAACAAAGGACCACAAACTCGGTGGCTTCAAACAACAGGGATTTGTTCTGTCACGGTGGTAGAGTCCAGAAATCCAATGCCCAAGTCTCAGCAGGGCCGCGATCCCTGTGAAGACCGCAAGGGAAGATCTTTCCTAATTTCTTCCAGCTTCTTGTGCCATCCTTGGTTTTTCTTTGACTTATAGATGCCTCACTTCAATCTCTGGCTTTCTTCATATGCATGTCTATGTTCTGGGAAAACTCGGTTTTCGTCCTATGTTTCTCCTTTACTCTCACCCTGCTACCACACTCATGGCACTTCCGAAGCAATTCTCAGATACCAGCTGGGTGTCCTGCAATTCCACGAAATTCTAACACTATCTACCTGAAGACAGCATCCCGCAAGGCCATCCCTAACTTCAGATGCCAATCTGACCTACTGGCTATAGATCAGAGGTTCCAGTGACCTCTCCTTGGGTTCCATTAAAATTTGCTAGAGTGGCTCACACATAACTCGAAGAAATAGTTTACTTATTAGGCTACTACTTTATTGTAAAAGAACATAACTTGGGAACAGCCAGATGGAAGAGATCCACAGGATAAGGTGTGTGGAAAGGGTCTGGGGCTTCTGTGACCTATCTGAGTGCACCACACTCCCTAGTCCTTCAACAATCCATTGGAAAATGAGCAAAAGACTAGAACAGATGTTTCACTGAAAATGATATCCAAATGGCCTATAAACATCTGAAAAGGTGTCCAGCTTCACTGAGCATCAGGAAAAGACAATCTAAAACCCAAATCAGGGGCGCCTGGGTGGCTCAGTTGGTTGAGCATCAAACTTCGGCTCAGGTCACGATCTCGCAGTCTGTGAGTTCGAGCCCCACGTTGGGCTCTGTGCTGACAGCTTAGAGCCTGGAGCCTGCTTGAGGTCTGTGTCTCCTTCTCTCTCTGTCCCTCCCTTACTTGTGCTCTGTCTCCCTCTGCTTCAAAAATAAATAAATGTTAAAAAAATGTTTAACACATTAAGATAGCACTGTTCATCTTATTACTGGAAATTTGTGCCCTTTAACAAATATCTTCCTATACCCTCCCCTCTCCCTCTGGCAACCCCCATTCTAATCTCTGTTTCTATGACTATTTTAGGTACCTCATATAAGTGGAATTATGAAGTATTTCTGTTTCTCTGTCTGACTTATTTCACTTCGCCTAATAACTTCATGGACCATCCATGTGGTCACAAATGGCAGGACGACTTCTTTTTGATGACTGAGAAGTAATTCCATAATATTTATATGATACACCTTCCTTACCCATTCATCTTAGATTGTTTCCATGTCTTGGCTATCATGAATATTGCTTCAATAAAAGCATTTTAATGGCCAAAAAAAAAAAAAAAATCCATCTCCATCCTTAGCAGGAACACACTGGCCCATTCAAGCGAGGCTACCATTTGACCCTAGTGTTGACCCGGTGGCCAGGAGAGAAGGTGGGGAAGGTTCTTCGAAGGGAGGGGACATATTAAAAGAGGGTGCCCTGCAAGACAGCAGCCTTATTTAAGACTCTGCAACAACAGGGATGGGACCACTCTTGTGGGTCCAGAGACTCAGGGGAATGTGGAGTTTGATGTGCGACTCCACCTGCCTGGGGATTTGTAAGTCTCAGTGTCCTACTCATTCTCCATCAGGATGCTCACTTTGATATTGGAAACTTGCTTCAATAGCAAAACCACCTTCGCTGACATTCTGCAACCCTTACCAGTGTGTTGTGAGTTTCATGCCCAGCTCTACCTGACCTTCGCTACAGGTGAGGACCTTTCCAAAAGCTGCCAAGGAGGCCCCCGGACTCTTGCACTGCACCATGAATTGGTCATTAACATATCTGAGCCTGCTCTTCTCTCTCTTCAAAGCATCAGTGTTACTCAGCAGTAGCTACCCAATTCCACAGTCTTTTTAGTTATTTTTCCCCCTACCTCTCAAACACCAGAGACATGGCACGAATTACTGCACCCCCTTCCTCCTGTATCACATCTCAGTTTGTCACGAGTGAGAGTATTAACGCACTGCCTGAGGCCGGGAGTGGGGGAGGAGCTCAGCAATGCCGCTGTCACCAGTGGTGGGGTTCTCGTCAACACCTGACCAGCGGGGTACCCTATTCCAAAATCGCTTTCAGAGTCCTTCTTTAGGATCACTTTTGGCATCCCATGTTTTTGCTTGGGCTCCCTAAGACCATATCCTGAGGTGAGAATTTTTGTGCATATGGTTTATGGAGGGAGGTCTCTCAGGAAAACCCTGTAGAAGTGTGAAGGAAGCAGAATAGGGCAGGAGGAGAAGCTGGCCATAGAGATGTGGCTGCGAGATTAGAGACTGCCTCAGCCTGATCTCATAGGGAGCTCTGGAGCGTGGCAAACCCCCAAAGACTTTCCCACCCAGACACACAGAAGGTGTGCGCTAGTATATCCCTAAATTTTTGGGTTTTGGCCAAGATCTGTCCCCAAGGTGGGGTGAAAACAACTTTCATAGCACCTTCTAGCAAAGCAACATCTGTCAGACAAGGTCAATCTGTGGAGAAAAAAAATACAAAGGTGTCGTTAGCAGCCAATGCCCATAGCAGCTGGGGATTGAGTGCCATGGCCTAGCAAAGGGGGTGTGAGTAGGACACCCATAGCACTTGATGCTCTTTGTCTAAAACATGCTTGAACATAAATTCCATAGATTAGAAACTTTGTTTTCTTCACCGTTGTATCCCCAGTGCCTGTCACAGAGTAAGTGCTTATTAAATAGTTATTGACTGAACGTTCCCCAAGACAAGATCCATCATGGGCGCCAGGGGGCTCCGGCAGTTAAGCGTCTGACTTCAGCTCAGGTCATGGTCTCATGGTTTGTGGGTTCAAGCCCTGTATCAGGCTCTGTGCTGACAGCTCAGAGAGAGCCTGCTTTAGATTCTGTGTCTCCCTCTCTCTCTGCCCCTCCTCAACTCATGCTCTGTCTCTCTCTCTGTCTCCCCCTCCCTCTCTCTCTCTCACAAATAAATAAAAAACGTTAAAAAAATAAATAAATAGCAAATGCTTAGTGACACTAAAAGCATGAACCACAAAACAGAGATCCAGTGGAACATACAAAAGTTAAAAACATTTGCTCTTTGAAATCAGTCAGGCAGAGAAGGACAAATACCATATGTTTGCAGGTATAGGAGGATTAGAAGGAACNTACGTCTAGAAAGGAATGTGTACCTACCATATATCAATAAATGTTACAACTCAATAATTAGAAGACAAAACCTCAGCCAAAAAAAAAAAAATGCCAAAAATTTGGACTGCTAATGTCTTAAGGAAGATATACAGATGGCAAAAGGTCATATGAAAAAACGGCCAATATCACCAGACATCAAGGAAGTACAAACTTAAATGACACACGTTGCCATTAGAATGGCTCAAACATGACCAACCAGACCAAGTATCGTTAAGAGTATGGAACAACTGGAACTCCAGATGAGATGGTCACTTAGGAAAACACTTGGCAATTCCTCACCAAGGCGAACATACTCCTATCATATGACCTGCAGTCTCCCTCCTAGAGAAATTATTCCATGACCACATAAAGACCCACACACAATGCTCACAGCATCGTTATCCATAATAGCCCCAAACTGAAAACAACACAAATGCCCATCAGCTGGTGAATGCACAAATGAATGGAATACGACTCAGCAATAAAAAGGCACAGAATATTGATACACATAATATTATGGATGAATCAAAAACATTATGCTAAGAGAAATATGTCAAGCACAAAAGAGTACATCCTGCGGGATTCCATTTGTATGAAATTTTAGAAAAAGCAAAGTCAGAGTGGCAGAATGTAGATGGGTGGTTGTCTAGGGGTGGATTAGAAAGAGCAAATACAGAAGGGTCATGGAGTAACCTTCTAGGGCAACAGAAGGGTTCAAGGTCTCGATCGTGGTATTGTTCTAGGACGTTATACATTTGATAAAACCATCACACTGTACACTTAAAATGGGTGAATTTGATTGTGTGTATCATGCCTCCATTAAAAATAAGATTTCTTTGGGGTTCCTGGGTGGCTCAGTCGATTGAGCGTCCAACTTCGGCTCAGGTCATGATCTCTCAGTCTGTGAGTTCGAGCCCCGCCTCAGGCTCTGTGATGATGGCTCAGAACCTGGTGCCTTCTTCTGCTTCTGTGTCTCCCTCTCTCTGACCCTCCCCTGCTCATGCTCTGTCTCTGTCTCTCTCTCTCTCTCAAAAGAATAAACATTAAAAATTTTTAATAAAATAAACATTCTTAAATACTGAGAACAAACTGAAGGTTGATGGGGGGTAGGTGAGAGGGGGAAGTGGGTTGATGGGCATGGAGGAGGGCACTTGTTGGGATGAGCAATGGGTGTTATATGGAAACCAACTTGACAATAAACTATAAGAAAATAAATTTTAAAAACAATGTAAAAACAAACAAATAAATAAAAATAAACCTTTACACCGATGGTGGCAATAACAAAAAGACAGAGTCTGGGTCTGGTCCTGATGGCTTCACTGAGTGCCTAAACCAAGTGAGCAAACAAACATTTCCAAACATCTTATTCTCCAAGAAAAGTACTTTTCACAACAAAGGTAATCAAATGGTCAACTTTCCATTTCCTTGTCACTGAAAACCTATCTTCAAAACAAGAGGGTGACCCCCCCCCATGCCACAGCTCTCCTGCTGATCACATCTGGATCACACAGATGGTATAATCACCTGTTCAGAGTCTTCAAGAAATCTGGGGGTAGGCGGTCCAGCTTTTCACAGACCCAGAACACTGAAACTGAGACTAGGTCAAGTTGTTAGTGGCAAGGTGATGAATCTTTAGGACGTTATGCTAAGTGAAATGAGCCGGATGCATTTCAATAATGAGATAAGTAAGCTCTGGGGACTCTAACATGCAGTATGATTACCATATTGCCTAGCACTGTGCTGCCTGCTCAAAATTTCCTAAGGGAATAGATAATAAACATTCTCACCACACAAAAAACAAAAAGATAGTAACTGTGAGGTGATAGATGTGTTTATTAACTTGAGGGTGGTGGTCATTTCACAATGTAAATGTGTATTAACTCATTGTACACCTTTTTTAAAAAATCACATCATACAACCTAAATGAATACAATTTATAGTTGTCAATCATACCTCAATAAAGCTGGTAAAAAAAATTAAAAAGGTTTAAAAACCACATTCGTTTGTTGTTCAGGTTTAAGCTTTGGCTTTCTGGTAGACCCGCCTCAAGAAATGCGCCCCAAACATTCTCCCGTCCCTGTATCTCTGTATATATGTGTCACTTCTCCCATCAAGTCGCGGAGTCTACTACTTCCCGTTTCCTTGAGTCTGGGTTGATCTTCTGATTTGCCTTCGCCAAAAAAATACAGTGGAAGGGACACAGTGCCGCTTCCTGGCTGAGGTCCTGCACAGCAGCTCCCCATTTTGCCTCCTTAGAATCCAGCCACGGTGGAAAGGAGCCTGGGGTGATTTTGGAGGATCGTTTGACTCCTACCATTCGCGTCCACAAGCACACCCCTTAGTATTTCCCCCAAAGGAGTTGAGAAACTTACGTCCACACGAAACCTGCACACAGTTTTATTCATAATTGCCCAAACTTGGAAGCACATGTTCAGGAGGTGAAGGGACAAAGAAACTATGGAACATCCAGACAATGTCACAGTATTTAGCGCTAAAGAGAAAAGACACGGAGGGAACGTAGATGCGTGCTATGGAGTGAAAGAAGCCGACCTGAAAAGGCTACACACTGTACCATTCCAACTCCGTGACGTTTTGGAAAAGGCAAAGCTCAGAAGTGATCTTACTTCCCAGCATCCAGATCGTTCCCCCGCCCCCTGCTCCCGGAGGCCTCTAGTCCCTTCCCTCCCTCGCTTAGTCAGAAGAGAAGTAGCTACGGGAGGTAGAGAGCTAGCTGGCGAGGGGAGGGAGCCACCCTTTTGCTTGAAGAGAGGGAAGCTCTTGTTTCAGAACTTCCTCAAACATCCCACACCACCCCCAGCACAACTACACCGTCGGGACAGCATTCGATCGATGGAGCCTCCCAAAGGTCCCAGCCCAGTAATTCAGAGCAGCCGGGGGGGAAAATCCCCGGGGCCCGGGGGTGTGTGAATGCAAATGTAGGATCGAACTCAGGCACACCCTCCCCCAACCTCTGCACTGGTGAATTCAGCTGGCTACATCCCTCTCTAGCTCTGTGGCTGTGGAAGATGGAAGTCAAAGCTAGACTCGCTTGCAGCCATGTGAAGGTTCAGAAAGGTGACCCTGTTTCGCACAGGCATGAGCCCTCGGTAACAATGTGTCTTTGGGTTGGTGGTGTTTTCCCTTTTATTATTACAAATTGCACCACCGTCTAATTTATGTGTGATCATCTGCTTTTGTAATGTGTGAGAGCGTACTTAACGAAAGGAAAGAAAAGCCTCAAGGGGCGCCTGGGTGGCTCAGTCGGTTAAGTGTCCGGCTTGGGCTCAGGTCATGATCTCACGGTTCTTGCGTGGTTTGGAGCCCAGTATTGGGCTCTATGCTGACAGAGTCTGGAGGCTGCTTCGGATTCTGTCTCCCTTTCTTCTCTGCTCCTCCCCTGCTCACGCTCTCGCTCGCTCTCTCCCTCTCTCTCTCTCTTTCTCAAAAATAAACATTTAAAAAATAATAAGGGAGGAAAATCTGTGAAGAAAAACTGATGGCAGAAAGGGAAGTTGCATTCTGGTATCTTGACTAATTTTGCCGTCCTTACAAAACATTGGATCCATCTCACATCCCCGCGTCCAGGGGTGAGGATGTTTCCCAGCCACGCTCTCGCAATGCGGCAAATCATCCAGTGCTTTGATCTTTTACCAAGTCACAGATGAAAACGAAAGAGTGTATTCCACATGCTGTTAACTTCCAAATTTTTGTGTCCTGAGAAGAGAGTGTATATTTCGATGCTGTTTCATGTGCACATGCATTTCTCTTACAAGCTGGCTGCTTTTTCTGTTTCATCTTTCTAGAAAATATTAGTCATTTCTTAAAGCCATCGCTTGTAAGATATTAATACTTTAAAGGAAATCAATCACCATCAATGTCTTACCAACCTTTCCTTTTCTTCTCTTGCTCCTTATCTTCCATGTGTGTGCCATTTAACTTGGTATTTTTAATGGAGGGATTATTCACTTATATGTGAAATAGAGCATCATTCTCTTTTATGCCTTCTTAGTTTTTTAAAAAAAAAAATTTTAATGTTTACTTCTGAGACAGAGAAAAAGAGCACGAGCAGGGGAGGGGCAGAGAGAGAGGGAGACACAGAACCCCCAGCAGGCTCCAGGCTCTGAGTTGTCAGCACAGAGTCTGAGGCAGGGCTTGAACTCACAAACTGCGAGATCATGACCTGAGCTAAAGTCAGTCACCCAACCGACTGAGCCACCCAGGTACTCCGGCTGTTTTCTTGACAAATCACTGTGCCAGTATGAATTTTTATGCATTTGCCACACGTTTGGCATTTTTATGGTTTGGGTTTGTTTTTGGGGTTTTTTTTTCGTTTTTACACTTGAATCTTTGACGCAGCTGGAATTTACTTCACGTTACTCCATCTTTTAAGCTTTTCTGTCAATCAGTGATGGATGTGATTTGCATTTTATTGCGCAGAGAAGCTGATACCCTTTTTCTGTGTTTATATGCCACTTTAATTCCTTTCTTGGCGAATCATCTGTTTGTCCTCAGTCGTTCTTCTAATGCATATTTCACAGGAGAAAATAACCAAATCGGGAGCGGGCCTTCTCTGAGCATTTGCTATATGCTTGCACGATGCTACGGCCTTCACACGTCTTTCCTTTGAAACTTATCATGGCCCACTTATGGATGGGAACGTTCGCCTTAAAAGCAAATGACGGCATGAGTTTCCCAAAACCTCAAAGCTAAAATGTAACGTTTTGGAGACTGGAATCCAGGTGCGTTGGGGGACTACAGACTCCACGTACTTGACCACACCCTCTGTAGCAATTATTTCCACCATGGCTGGTCTGGAGGCGGGGAAGGGACAACAGTCAGACCGCAGGAAGCCATCAAAAGTCCATTGAGGGGAACATGCATAATGGGAACTGGAAAGATCTGGAGATGCGGTTAGTTAGTGGGTGAAGCTAGACTTTAGAACCCAGCAGGGGTATCTTACAGTAAGAAAGAAGGTGGGAAAGAATTCCTAGGATCATGCCGCTATGTTCAGGAAAGCTTGAGTTGGGGGCCAGCTGAACCGCCAGACATAATCCTAGGGCTTCAGGGAAGGGAATTCCTTTAGTAGTTGAAGATCCCCAATCACCTGCGTCCCAAGGATTCTGGACATGTTTGACTCCTTTCTTTCTTTCACCTGCCCCTCCCCCACCCCCGCCCCGTATCAGCCTGCGCGGCTGGCTCAGGCTCTGACATCTGTCCTGTCCTCATCCCCCAGACCAGGCTTCCATGACTCCTCACTTTGGGATGAAATTTTCCAATTCCGGGGTCTACAGGTAAAGCTTCAGAGAACACAGCCGCAGGCATTCGTCAATTGCAGCTGAAGCCGCTTTCCTGCGGGGCCAGGGAGGGGTCAGAGTCACCGATATGGACTGCTATTGGCACAATCGTATAAGCCCAGGTGATCTCTCAACATCTTGTGGCTGTTCCATTATTACTGGGTTCTTTCTTTTCAATGTTTGTTTGTTTGTTTGTTTGTTTTTGAAAGAGAGAGCGCAAGCAGGGGAGAAGCGGGGTGGAGAGGGGAGGCAGAGGATTCGAAGTGGGCTCAGCGCCGACTGTAGAGAAGAGGGAAGCAGCAAGCCCCATGCGGGGCTCCAACTCGCCAACCTTGAGATCACCACCTGAGCCGACGTCTGACGCTCAACCGACTGAGCCACCCGGGGCGGAGGGGGTCCCCATTGTTACTGGATTCTGTGGTGGCCACAACAAAGCACCACAAATGGGGCGGCTTAGAACGAAAGATATTTATCCTGTCACAGTTCTACAGACCAGATGTCTGAAATGAAGGCGTCCACAGACCTCACTCCCTCTGAAGGCTTTCGGAAAGGATCCTTCCTTGCCTCTCCCCGGTGTCTGGCGTTTCGGGGCAATCCTTGGGGCTCGCTGGCTTGTAGATGAATCAATCTCTCTGACGTCCGCTGCCATGGTCGCATGGCCATCATCCTTCTGTGTCTCTGTGCGCCCTCTCCTTTCCTTACGAACTTGCCATTCACTGGATGCAGGCCCCCCCGTGCCCCAGTGAGGTCACATACCAACCGAGGGTCTGGGTGGACACGAATTTGGGGGAGAGGGACACTGTTCAACCCACCGCAGCCGTCAGGCACA
Source organism: Crocuta crocuta (assembly GCF_008692635.1). Taxonomy (NCBI): domain Eukaryota; kingdom Metazoa; phylum Chordata; class Mammalia; order Carnivora; family Hyaenidae; genus Crocuta; species Crocuta crocuta. The sequence continues at coordinate 438,034 of NW_027527386.1, forward strand.
GGCGACCTCTGAGAGGAAGAGAAAACTGAAGGGAGACGTGGGGTGTTTATGAGAGCCGGCCACCCGAGTGACCACTCAGCTGCTTCTACTCTCTTCCTGGCGGCAGGTCAGCCACGCGGCCCCGTCCGTGCAGGGCGGCTGAGAAACTCGAAAGAAGCACCTGGATATTTGGGGAGCCTCCCTGACATCTCTCTGGCTGCTGGTTGGACCCCTGGTGCCCGGAACAGCATCTGGTCCATAGGGGATGCTCAATGAAGGTTTGTTGAATGAGTGAACGAATGAATGAACGAACGAACCAACGAATGAATGAATGAATCTGAGAAAGGTGGGGATAAGAAGCCAAACAAGAAGACTGGAGGGCACGGTGGGGAGGTCAGATCCCTGGCACACCCCTCCGCGAGCTGGGGGTGAGCAAATGCCGGAGGTGGGGATTTCCCTGCTCGGTGAACAACGAAATCCCTCCCCTTTGCCGGACATCCCCAGAGTGGGGTGGGGCGGGTCTTCGGCAGGTTCGGGCAGGCCGAGGCCTCCAGGCTGTGCGCTGAGGTTTCCTGTGCTCCCGGCTCCCTGGCTCGCCCCGCGCTCCGCCCGCACAGGGCCCATGCGGCGCTGGCTGCGAATCATGGTGCCGGAGGAGGGCTCTGGCTGCCCGGTGCCCCGCCTGCCCTGGACGTCCGTGCTGCGCCTGGCCCTGATCCTGTCCCTTACCGGCGTGGTGGCATACTGCTTCCTGTGCATCCAGCTGCGCGGCCAGCCCGAGTCACCTGCGGTGAGTAGAAAGGGGAGGAGGAGAAAGATGCAAACCTCCCACCCGCTCTGCGGAGCCTGGGGACCTCGGGGTGCGGCCGGCTTTGTGGGGGCGCAGCGGAGAGCGGTGAACAACCAGGAAGAGACTGGGATCCAGGCAGAGGGACGGTGCGTTTGGGCGCAGGCGGACAACCGACCCAAAAATAAATCAGTAAAAATCAAAATGAGATGGATAAAAATCGTCCCGGAAGATCTGGGTGGGAAGGGATAGAGACCTAGCCGGCTGTTCGGCACGGCTGCCCAGGAGCCCTGGGCTGGAGGGGGGGCGGGGGGGGGGAGGGCGGCGGGGCCCTGNGCTGCTAGGAAAGGAGCATCCGATGCGGGCATGTAAAATGACTCGTCTTTGGTGTTCCCCACCCGGCTGACTCAGCCGCTGCTGGGGGCTTCACAAAGCGGGGAAGGGGTGGGCTCCGGGCCTCCAAGGGCAGGGCAACCCGCACGGCTCACCTGGGAGCCCTGCGCACCCACCACAAGNCAAGGGAGCAGGTGTAGGCAGTTAGTTCAAAGTTACTTCCTCTTTAAAAGATCTTTTTAAAAAAGTCACAACTCAGTCCAACTGTTTGAGAAGTGGGTGAGAAGATGAGCAGAGGAAAGAAACGTCTTGGTCTTGGTGGGGGCACCGTGGGGGGGGGGCAGAAAACGTNTCTATCAGCGGGACATGGCTGAGCTCCAGCTGAATCACACAGGTAACCCCGTGTGCATGTGTAGACGGGAGAAAGAGAAATTGAGATAAAGAGAGAACTAGAGAAAGGGAGAGAAAAAGGAGGAGGGAGGGAGGGGGACGGCAAAGAGAGAAAGGGGGAACGGGGAGGGAGGGAGGGAGGTGAGGCAGTGCGTTTCTGGGTCTCTGCTACCTGACTACTTCTCTCAATTCCTCAAGTTTTATAAGAAACCAAAAGGCCTCTCATCAAAGTCACCAGGTGCCTCCATCCACCCACCCCAGACACTAACCGAGCAGCCACCGTTCTAGGTCCCACAACAGAAAAGAGATGGGTGCTTCCCTTCTGCCCATAGGCTCAGACAGTAAATGAATGAACACGGAAAATGTGTAGTGTGGCGAGCAGAGTACAGCACGTCTATGATATGTTTTGCAGAAAAATTAGGCAGGATCCGGGAGCGCCTGGGTTAGTTTTGCCATCAACCGTGGGCACGGTGTCCCTGAGAAGGCAGCCTTAGAGCAAAGAGGTGGTGACGGAGCCCGCCATTTGGCGGCCCATGGGGAGATCATTTCCCGCCCGTCCTCCTTCTAAGCCTCGCCACCGTGGGGTCTTTCCCACTCATCCCCAGAGGTCTGGATGCCGTGTTCATTCCATTCTGTAATGGAGTGAAACCTGTTCCTCTTTTTCTTCTCTGGCACTTTCCATTCTGGCTGCTAGAATGCTTACGTAGGCTGAGTAGTTAACAGCAGGCGTTTCTTCCTCGTGGTTCTGGAAGCTGGAAGCCCAATATCCAGGCACCGGCAGCTTCGGTGAGAACCCGCTCTCTGGTTTCTAGACAGGCATCTTCTCACCGTGTCTCCACAGCTCGGAAAGGGGGGAGAGGGCTCCAGCCTCGCAGTCTCATCCCCTCCCAAAGGCCCCACCCGACGCCATCACCTTGGGGGTTAGGTTTCAACAAAGCAATTTTAGACATTTGGTCGATAGCACTGTTTCCCTAAACGTCTGTCCTCCCCACATCCCTCCGTCCAGGACAGCGGCAGAAAATCACACTGCACTGGTTCGGAGGCCCAGCCCTGGGCCGCTCCTTCGTGAATGGACTGAGGCTGGACGACAACGGGCAGCTGTGTGTCCAGCGCGATGGAATCTACAGGCTGCACATCCAAGTGACGCTGGCCAACTGCTCCTCCTCCACGCAGGCCACCAGGCCCCCCAGGGCCACCCTGACAGTGGGCATCTGCTCCCCAGCCGCCCACAGCATCAGCCTGCTGCGTCTCAGCTTCCACGGAGGTTGTGTGGCTTCCTCCCAGCGCCTGACGCCGTTGACCCACGGGGACACTCTCTGCACCAACCTCACCCTGCCTCTGCTGCCCTCCCCAAATGCTGATGAGACCTTTTTCGGGGTTCAGCTGGTGCACCCCTGACTACTGCACGTCCTGGCCCAGATTTGTTGGGAGAGTGTATTTTCTCTCTCTCCCTCTTTTGTTCCCCCCTCCTCTTATAAAATGCTTTTGTCCTGGTGTGCTTTGTAATATACTGATTTACAATCTGCTCGGTCTTCATCCTCACTTCTGGCCTACGGTTTTGGAATTTTCCTAGCGTGGAGCGGGAGCCTGGTGCCTTTTGTTGCGTAAACGAGGTGACCTTGGGAAAGCCCTTAGGTCACCTAAAGAGGTGGGCCTGGCTGCGGAGGGAACTCACCCAGGAATATGGAGTTGGAACTTTCAGTTCCTGCTCCCCTTGCCTCCAGGGAGGGTAGAGAGTCTGGAGACAGAGCTCAATCAGCAACGCAAGGGATTTAATCAATCCCATCTGTATAAACAGTGTGGCGGTTCCTCAGAAAATTAACACTAGAACTCCCCTAGGACCCAGCAATAGCACTGCTAGGAGTTTACCCAAGGGATACAGGGGTGCTGACGCCTAGGGGCACATGGACCCCACCGTTCATAGCAGCACTCTCCACAATAGCCAGATCATGGAAAGAGCCTAAGTGTCCATCAACAGATGAATGGATCAAGAAGATGTGGTTTATCTATACCATGGAATACTACATGGCAATGAGAAAGAATGAAATCTGGCCATGTGTAGCAACATGGATGGACCTTGAGGGTGTTATGCTGAGTGAAATAAGTCAGGCAGAGGACAGACACCATATGTTTTCACTCATAAGTGGAACAAGAGAAACTTAACAGAGGACCATGCGGGAGGGGAAGGGGAAAAATAGTTGAGGAGAGGGAGGGAGGCAAACCATGAAAGATTCTTGACTACTGAGAACAAGCTGAGGGCTGATGGGGGTGGGGGAGGGAAAGGGGGGTGATGGGCATGGAGGAGGGCACTTGTGGGGATGAGCACTGGGTGTTATATGGAGACCAACTTGACAGTAAACTATAAAAGAAAAAAAAAAGGAAGCCTCGTTATAAATGGAGAAGGATGGGGTTAGGAGCTTTGGGACTGGAGAGCGCGTGGAAGTCCGGAGAGGGTGGCCGCCCATGGAGAGAACATGGACAGGGTTGATGGAACATCACTCACACCACTTTGGTCTGGTGCTGCCTGATTCACACTGATTTTTGTTCAAATAAATTCTCAAAAATGTTGATGTGCCTCAGTTTATCTTTTAACAGATCTCTATACCTTCGAACGTATCAGAAGAATCCACTTACTTATTGTCTGTCTTCCTGCCACATCCCTCAAGAATGAAGGCTCCTTGAGGGGAGGGATTGCAGGCTGTGCTATTCACAACCAGAGCCCCATGCTGAGGGAATGAATTCAGTCAACTAGAAAGCCACCATCACAAGCCCACATAGCAATGTGCACAACTAGCACAAACATCTTGATTTCTAATACCATTCTCCATTAGAAAAGGAATCAGGGGGGTGCCTGGGGTGGCTCAGTGGGTTAAGCATCTAACTCCATTTCAGCTCAGGTCAGAATCTCATGGGAGTGAGATAGAGCCCCTAGTCGAGCTCTGTGCTGGGCATGGAGCCTGCTTAAGATACTCTCTCCTCTGCCCCTCCCTTACTTGCACTTTCTCTCTCTCTTTCTCTCTCTCTCTTCCAAAAAAAAAAAAAAAAGGAATCAGGGCTTCTTAGAGAAATGGCTGATTGATTGTAGTTGTAGGACTAGGGCAAAAAAATACGCAAGATGAGCATGGTGCATTGGGTAAGTGGCAGAAATAAGGATGAGAAAGTAAGAAAGAAAAAGAAAGAGAGAGAGACCTGGGTGGTTCAGTCAGTTAAGAGTTCGTTAAGCATCTGACTCTTGCTTTCGGCTCAGGTATATGAGTTTAAGCCCTGAGTCAGGCTCTGCATTGACCCTAAAGAGACTGCTTTGCTATTCCATCTCTCTTTCTCTCTGCCCCTAGTGTTCTCTCTGTCTCTCTCAAACTAAATAAATAAACTTTTAAAAATTATATAAAAAAGAAAGAAAAGACATATTGATCTGTGTATGCGGAAGGAGCACAGAAGCCAACTGACAAAGCCCCCAGTGGCTAAAGTTGGAACAATTTGAGCAATAAAATAAAGTTGGAACAATTTGAATAGTATTGGATTATAATTCAAAGTACAAAATAAATATCCATGAGTCCATATTCATATAAGTAAGTGATTGAATATATTTATAAGTGGGGAAGAGCCAAAACCTTTGTGCGGAATTTCAAATAATTTATGTTGTTCACCTTAAAAATGAAACTGCCAGGGACACATGGGTGACTCAGTCAGTTGAGCATTGGACTCTTGATTTCAGCTCAGGTCAAGATGCCAGGGTCATGGGATCGAGCCCCACATCTGGGTCCTAGCTGAGCATGGAGCCTGCTTGGGATTCTCTCTTTCTCCCTCTGCCCCTTTTCCCTGCTCTCACATCCTCTCTCTCGCTCTGTAAAAAATAGAGGGTGGCTCAGTCAGATAAGCATCCGACTTCAGCTCAGGTCATGATCTCATGCTCACCATTCTGTGCTGCACAGTTCTGTTCTCTGTCAGCACAGAGCCTGGAGCCTGCTTCAGATTCTGTCTCCCTCTCTCTCCGCCCCTCCCCCGCTCGTGCTCTGTCTCTCTCTGTCTCTCACATATAAATAAATTCTTAAAATGTTTAAAAATAAATAATAAATAAATAAATAAAACTGCCAGTTATTTCACCAGCAAAATGGATATATTCAGGAATAACAGAAAACTACAATCCAGGACAAGCAAGCTAACGGCAAAACCAAAGGCAAGTCTGCCAAATAAAGGAGAAGACTGCTCTTTAGAAGCAGGGAATTGGGAAGGCTGTCGTAAACAAAAAGTCTATTAGAGTTACCTGGAAGGGTTTTTCGTTTTTATGTTTATTTATTTATGCTGAGAGAGAGAGGGAGAAGGAGAGAACGCATGTGAGCAGGGGCGGGGCAGACAGAGGGAGAGAGAGAATCCCAAGCAGGCTCCACTGACAGCTCAGAGCCCCGTGCCCCGCCCCTGCCGGGGTCCATCCCACCAACTGCAAGACCTTGACCTCAGTAGAAATCAGGAATCCCAGGCTTAACGGACTGAACCACTCAGGTGCCCCAACCTGGCAGTTGGAGGGATAGTTGCTTCTCATTGGCTGAGCTGTGACTGTCTCTTATTGGCTGCGTTGTTGCCAGGGGAGGAGGAAAACTATCTTCTTCCTGCTGGGGTGGTAAAGTTGTATTCGTGCTCAAGGGGCATCTCTTCCTGTTGGATTTGCAATTAGTGGCGAGTGGTAGGGCATGAGAGCTCCCTCTGACACACACCCCAACTCCATTTTAGTGAGGTTTCCCTTTATCAATTTTCGCAATGTAGCCAGTCCATCCTAAAGGCGGGACTACAATCCCCTTCCTTAGGTGTGGGCTGCACATAGTGACTTCCTTCCAAAGAGGACAATGTAGAAAGTGTGGAGATGAGCAGGAGCTTTACCAACACACGTCAGCCAGGTGACCAAGGCCAACATCCAGAGTGGTAAGCCATGGGGACAGCACACACCCCCGGTATGAGTACGAGAGGGTGAGAGGGACATTTCACCCAGGGGTCTTCCTCCCAAAATCCATCACCCCAGTCTAACCATGAGAAAAACATCAGATAAAGCCCAAGAAGGAGGCAGCCTAATAAAATGCCCAACCAGTCCTCTTCAGAATGCTCAAAGTCATCAAAAACAAAGAAAGTCTGGGAAACTGTTGCAGCCCAGAGGAACCTAACGAGATATGATGACCAAATGTACTTGAGAATTGTGGATGGGATCCTGAACAGAAAAAAGATACGAGAGGAAAAGCAAAGAAATCTGAATCAACTGTGGGATTTTGTTAATAATAACGTATCAGTATTGGTTCACGAGTTGTGTAGCAAAGGTACTACGCTAATGTAAGATGTTGGGGCGCCTGGGTGGCTTAGTCGGTTAAGCGTCCGACTTTCGCTTAGGTCATGATCTCGCGGTTTGTGGGTTCGAGCCCCGCGTCGGGCTCTGTGCTGACTGCCAGCTCAGAGCCTGGAGCCTGTTTCAGTCTGCGACTCCCTCTCTCTCTGACCCTCCCCTGCTCACGCTGTCTCTCTCTCTCTCCTAGAAATAAATAAAAACATTAAAAAAATTTAAAAAAAAATTAATGTAAGATGTTAAAAATAGAGAAATGGTGTGCACGGAAGTATATTTAAAAAACTACATTCTTTTCTCAATTTTCCTGTAAATCTAAAACTGTTATAAAAAAATCAAGTTTATTTGTAAAAAAATAAATAAATAAATAAAGCAATAAAAATTGCCTCTGTGGAAGGATGCTGTAGCCAGGGAAGGGATTCTAAGTGTCAAAATTTCAAGCAGTGGATTTGTAAAATTCTAGCTTCCAAGGTGATCTCCCCAGGGTACACGAGATGATGTCAATTAGATGTAAATGTTTAAATTTAGTACACCCATGCTCACAGCACCACTATTCAATGTAGCCTACAAGTGGAAGGGTTAACAAATGACTCATTAAATAAGAGTAAAAATCATTGAAATTAAGAGCTAGCTCTTTGAAAAGTAAACAAAATACTTTTAGTTAGACTCGACAAGAAAAAAAAAAGAGACTAAAATAAGTAAAATCAGAAACGTAAGAGGATTCATTACAACGGGTTCCACAGAAATACAAAGGATCATAAAAGGGCTCAAGAACAATTAGAAAGTTACCCCGTGCTCATGGATTGGAAGAATTAATATTGTTAAAATGTCCACATTACCCAAAGCCATTTACAGATTCATTGCACTCCCTATCAAAATTCCAATGGTATTTTTCACAGAAATACAAAAATAATCCTAAAATTTGTATGGAACCACCAAAGACCCCACATAGCCAAAGGAATCTTAAGGGGGGGGGAGGAAAAAAATGCTGCAGGCATCATGCTTCCTGATTTCAAACTATATTACAAAGCTATCGCCATCAAAACAGTAAGGTATTGGCATGAAAACAGACACATCAGTCAGCAGAACAGAACAGGGTCCAGAAATAAACCCATGCATATGGATTAATGTCAATTAATCCACGATAAATGAGCCAAGAATATGCAATGCAGAAAAGACAGTTGGTTTTGAGAAAACTGGACAGCCACGTGCAAAAGAATAAAACTGGCCACCTATCTTATACCATACACAGAAATAACTCCAAATGGGTTAAAGACTGTTAAAGACCTGAAACCATAAAACTCCTAGAAGGAAACACAGGGGATAAGCTATTCGACACTGATCTTGGCAGTGATATTTGGATTTGCAGCTTTTAAAATTGTTTCCAAAAGTAAAACATGCCCGGTGGAAAAAATCCCAACAGTGCAGAAGGATATAAAGTAAAATAAAACAACAGCAATAACAAATCCTAATTTTTTTTTTTATTTTCCCTCCCTTGAACTACCTTTTAAAAAGACCACTGTTGACCATTTGGCAATATATCCTTCCAGATCGTTTCCTAGTTGATCTAAGTTTCTTTTTTTCTTTCAAGAGAATATTAAATCGTTTATTGACTACACATGATGATGGACGATACACAAGCTTTAGTCCCATCTTTAATTTTATCTACCATAATTCAATTTAGATATATTGCATAGGATATGCCAACAATCATATTAATAGCCAAATAAACTCCAGGACTTTGCTTGGGTTCACCTTTTAACACTGAACTCCAGGTCAGTTCAACCACATGAATTTCTGTGGAGACAATAGATTCTGTGCCCAAGCAGGTTGCAAATAAATTTCAAATGGAACCTGGCATCACCCTGAAGGAATTCTAACTTCACTCTGTTGGGGTAGTTTACCAAGATGGCTTCAGAGTGGACTAACTTTACACAGCACATTTAAAAAAAGACACGTTTATTCAGCGTCATGATCAGACTACTACATTTAGCAATCAACAGCATGGGTGCAAAAAAAAAAAAATCTACATTAAAACCCTTTGTGGTATGGAAACTAACTTGACAATAAACTATTTGTAAAAAAAAAAAAAAGGGAAAGTAGAAGAATACAACAGTAGTTTAGAAATATGAAAACAAACAAACAAAAAACCCTTTGTTGGAATGCTTTACACTTTCCACAGAACAGAAACTAAAATAACCTGTTATACAATTGGTCACAAATACAGTCCTCGAGTTTTTTGCCCATACACATGGGTATTGTCTAAAACATGTCTTCTTTGTAGCAGCTAGGCCCTGCCACCACTTGGCTTGGCTGAGTTCACAAATCTGTGGTAACCTGTAGCTTTCCTGTCACTTCTCTGGCTCTCCTCTCCTGCTGTGCTTTGTTTCCTGGTGGTAATTAAAACCTTCTGCCACAGCCATAGCTGCTGCTGCTTCTGGAACCGCCATAGCCACCTTGATTTCGTGGTTTGGCAAAGTATTGGCCTCCACCACCCTAGGGGCCAGAGCTCCTGCCTCCAAAATTTCCTCCTTTCATGGGTCCAAACTTTGAAGATTGATTGTTGTAATTGCCAAAATCATTATAGCTTCCCCCACCTCCAACGATGCTTCCATCATTACCAAATCCGTTACAGCCATCCCCACTGCCACCATATCCACCACCACCTCGACTGCCACCAAAGCCACCACGCCCACTGAAGTTTCCTCCACCACCAAAGTTGTCATTCCTGCCCAAACCACCTCCACGACCACCACCGAAGCTTCCAGAACCACTTCTACCTCTTTGGCTGGTGGAAACACTAGCCATCTCTTGTTTACACAGGGCCTTCCTTACTTCACAGTTGTGGCCGTTCACAGTATGGTATTTTTGAATGACAGTCTTGTCTACAGAGTCACGGTCATCAAATGTTACAAAAGCAAAGCCTCTCTTTCTGCCATTGTGTCGGTCAGTCATGATGTCAATCACTTCAATTTTCCCAAACTGTTCAAAACAATCTCCTAGATGACGTTCTTCAGTAACTTCTTTTAATGCCACCAACAAAAGTCTTTTTCACAGTTAGGTGGGCACCAGGTCTTTGAGAATCTTCTCCCGAGACAGCTCCCTTTGGTTCTACAACTCTTCCATCCACCTTGCATGGCCTTGCTTTCATGGCCGCGTCCACCTCCTCCACAGTGGCAGAGGTGGCAAATCCAAAGCCTCTGGAGCGCTTGGTGTTTGGACCTCTCATTACCGCACAGTCCGTAAGCGCTCCCCATTGCTCAAAACGGTTCCTCAGACTCTCATTGGTTGTTTCAAAACTCAAACCTCTGATGAAACTCCTCTGCAGCTGTTCAGGCTCTTTGGGAGACTCTGACTTAGACATGACGGCGGTGGGAGGGGAGACTTTAACGATGCTTACTCGGCAGCGTCCTCAGGCAGAAAGGTGCTCGTAGATCTGAGTTTCAAGAGGACAGCACAGCTAAGTGAATATGGGAAGAACAGCCATTCTAACAGGTGTGAGAGTTGTCTCATGTGGTTTTGATTTTGATTTCCCTGATGATGATGATGTTGAGCATCTTTTATGTACCTATTGACTACCTGTATGTTTTCTTTGGCAAAATGTCTAGTCACGTCCTCTGCCTGCTTTTTAACTGGATTACTTTTTGTTTTCACTGTTGAGTTGTATGGGTTCTTTATATATTTGAGTATTAATCCCTTCAGATATATAGTTTACAAGTATTTTCTCCCATTCGCTAGGTTGTAGTTTCATTTTTGTTGATGGTTTCCTTTTCTGTGCAGAAGCTTTTTACCTTGAGATAGTCCCATTGGCTTCTTTTTGCTTTTGTTCCCTTTGCCTTTGGCATCAAATGTTCAAGGCTTTAATCCATTTTGAGTTGATTTTTGTGTATGGTTGTAGGGTAAGGGTCCAGTTTCATTCTTTTGGCCCAGCAAGACCCATCTTAGACTCTGGCCTTCAGAACCATAAGAATGCAAGTTTGTGTTGTTTTAAGCCACGAGCCTGGTGATCATTCATTATAGCAGCCCTGGAAAACCATACGTGCCCTCCCCTTTGCTAAAGTGGTTGGAGTTCCACTTTCTCACTAGCTCCTGTTCCTCTCCTCCTGTGGCTCTCTTCTCAGATCTGACTCCCTGGTCTCAAAATTCTGCTGACTCTGTGGGATGCCTGGACAGTTCAGTCAGCTGGGCATCCAACTCTTGGTTTCAGCTCATGTCATGATCTTGCAGTTCGTGAGATCAAGCTCTCCGTCAGGCTCTGGGCTGGCAGCACAGAGCCTACTTGGAATGCTCTTCTCTCTCTCTGCCGCAACCCTGCTCATGCTCTCTCTCAATATAAATAAACAGGGGCACCTGGGTGGCTTAGTCGGTTAAGCGTCCGACTTTCGCTTAGGTCATGATCTCGCGGCTCGTGGGTTCGGGCCCCGCATCGGGCTCTGTGCTGACTGCCAGCTCAGAGCCTGGAGCCTGTTTCGGTCTGTGACTCCCTCTCTCTCTGACCCTCCCCTGCTCACGCTGTCTCTCTCTCTCTCCTAGAAATAAATAAACAATATTAAATACATAAATAAATAAATAAACATTTAAAGTTGCAACGTTCATCTCCTGCACTTACCATCTCTTAAAAAAAATTCTGCCGGTTCTATCATGCAGAGTACCTGAGTTCTGCCCTTACTGACATCAGGGGGAGCTTTATATTGCTCAACAGTCACCGAAGATTATATAACACGACCTGTTAAGAGGTTTTCATAAACAAAGATATTGTCATCCGCTTTCAGAAAGGAATTGTATCTCTTGTCACTTGAAAGCAAAGGATCACTGTCAGGACATGAGCCCCACGATGGCAGACATAGAAGAGGCTCCTGGGTATATTGTAAAGTGGAAAATGAGGCTAGAAGAAAGTTAGGCAGACCTTTGAGTGCCAGGCTAAGAACTAAGGATTTATTGCCCAGACAAGAGGGAGTCGTTGAAGTGTCAGAATGAAGAGGCACCTGATTGAACTTGCAGTTTTAAAAAGTCTTTCCAGGAAACTTCTACTAAATCTTCCCACCCCAGGACTAGATCACGTTCTCTCCTTCTGCACCCCTGGTACGTTCCTTCGCTGTGCTGCCTACTTGCGTGGGGAGAGTGCTGACTCTCCACCTGTGCCAGGATGGCCTTGTTCGCTTCAGGCATTAGGATACCTGTGGTTTGGCAGGCAAATAAGGACAATAAAGATGGGGGGGGGGGGCGGATAAATATCGGTGAAAGAAAAAAAGGAAGACTTGACATCATTTGTTGTGAGGAAATATGAACCAAGACCACAACGAGATAGAACTGCACACCCCCTAGGATGGCTGTAATCAAAAAGGCAGACAATAAAAAATGCTGGCAAGGATGGATGGTGATTGGAACTCTGATGTTTAACTTCGAGTGTCCACATGACCCATGCACCTGGTTAAGCATGAGGTCTGGGTGTGTCTGTGAGGGTGTTTCTGGAAGAGTTTAATATTTGAATCTGTAGACTGAAAAGAAAGCACTATCCTCCTTGATGAGGATGGGCCTCATCCAACCCATCAAGGGCCTGAATAGACCAAAAGCAGAGAAAGGGAGGACCCAATGCCTAATTGAGCTGAGACATTGGTCTTCTCCTGCCCTTGGACTATGATGTCCATCAGCTCTCATGGTTCTCAGACCTTTGACTTGGACTTGAATTACAGCAACAGCTCTCTTCGGCCTTGAACATGCAAGTAGCAGACTGTGGGGCATACATTTGTGAGACAATTCCTCATACTACATCTCTTTACAGATGTGTGTCTCTGGTTGGCTCTGTTTCTCTGGAGAACCCTGACCTTGACTAACACAGGAACCCTCACACATTGTTGGTGGGATTCTAAAATGGGTTAGCATCTGTGGAAAACTGCCCAGCCATCCTCAAAAAGTAACATAGGGCTTCCACATGACCTAACAGTTCACTCTTAGGTATGTACCCAACAGAAATAAAAACACACGTCCTCCCAAAGCTTGTACACAGATGTTTACTACAACAGTGTTCATAATAGTCCCAAATTGAAACAACCCAAATGTCCATCAATAGATGAATGGATAAGCAAAATGTGGTATTGATATGATGGACTATTATTAGGCAGTTAAGGAATGAAGTGCTGAGCCTCTTCCAATATACCTGTTGGAAAGACCACACTAAGTGAGAGAAGTCAGACACAAAATCATTTTGTGAGTCCATTTTATGGGGTTCTGTTTCTATGAGATATCCATAATAGCAAAACCTATAGAGACAGAAAGTAGATTAGTGGTTGTATTAGTAAGCACTCTTCAGAGAAACGGAATCAACAGGATGCACAAAAATATATAGAGAGATTTATTATAAGGAATTAGCTTATGCAATCATGGAGCTGGACTAGTCTTAAGAGCTGCAGTGGTATAAAACAGTCCAAAGTCCCACAGGCTCAGACCGACCAAAAGCACAACTCTTCCTGTTTGAGTATGGAGGCATGAAAAAAAGTATCCAGGCTCAAAGAGAGTCATGCAAGAGGAATTCTCTTTTACTCTGCGGTTTTGTTACTCAGTTTTAACTGATCGGATGAAGTCCATCCACGTTAGGAAGTCATGACTTCAGCATCCTCTATTATGGTGATGGTGGTTTTTAAGATTTTATTTCTAAGTAATCTCTGCACCCGACATGGACCTCAAACTCCCAATCCAGAGATCCAGAATCATACGCTCCACCAGCCAAACCAGCCAGGAGGAGTCCCAGAGTTCAACATTCTCTGCATGCCCCTTTGGACGGATGATGATAAGAGCCAGAGAGTATGTTAATCTGAGAAAGAAAATTTGTATCTTTTTCAAATTCATCAAATACTGACGCAAAGACCAGGCCAGTTTGTGTATCTAACCTGAATTTCCCCCAGACCTCATCAGCCCTAGGACCTAAGTGAAACTGTTTGAACAAAGATAGCTCAGATTTCCCCCCTGGGGCAACCACATCCTTCAGTATATGATGCAAGACACCAGAGTCCCACATTCTGCATTTCTTTGCATCTGGGGGGGTTGGCGTATGTATGTGGACCGAAATGCACCTGTGGCACTATCAGTTCCTTGGTAAGCACATTAAGGTCCAGAGGCACAGCCCTTGAGGAATTATGATCTTTTAACTGAAGCCCCTGAGGCTTAAAGCTATCAGACAACGAGGCCTCCCCCTCGCTGTCTGATCGTTCAGCCTTAGCAAAAACTAATCCATTAATTTTTCTTCACACTCCACCTGTTCACCACTGGGGTCACACAAGACCCAGAGAAGGCAAAACTCCAGGCTGGCAGATCTGGAGCAGACACTTCTTTTCTCCTACCCCAAGGTCATATTCCAGGCATATGGTTCTTTCTGCCCTTAAAATCATCTCTATACTGGAAGGACTCTTCATTATTGTTATGCAAACGGGCCCAGATAAACGGTGCCCTGTCGCTCAGGAGACAAGCCCAGACATGCCTGGGCTTTCTTTAGCTTGAACTGCCATCTGGACTCCTAGGCTCAAATACAAACTGAAAACACACATAATATCTACACCCTCCTCCTCATAGGCACATAGCCTTTCATAAAGCCCTGGGAAGGCTCCAACCCTATAATGTTTTAATATTTGATACTTGTCTAATATAGATATACAACAAAAGTTGTCAGCAAGAAAAATAACTTAAGATGATGGTTAGCTTTGTTTAAATTTTTTTTTTAAGTTTTTATTTGTTTAAGTCATCTCCACACTCAACGTGGGGCCTGAGTTCAGGACCCCAGAGATCAAGAGTCGCATGCTCCACCGACTGCGCCAGCCTACAGCCCCAGCTTTGTTCAATGTTGAATGAAATTTCCGTAAGTAATCTAAGCATAATTGTTAAGAACAACTGAATTAAGGAATTGTGAGATGAAAGTTTATAAATGAACTTTTCAACAATGATTATGTTTTATAAAGTGTGTCTACTTTAAAATAGTTTCCAAAATATTTTTGGTACCTTGAAATTTTACAGTTCTACTAAGTTAAAAGTGAAACGATTGGGGCACCTAGGTGGCTCAGTCGATTAAGTGTCCGACTTTGGCTCAGGTCATGATCTCATGGCTTGTGAGTTTGAGCCCCGTGTCAGGCTCTGTGCTGACAGCTTGGAGTCTGCTTTGGATTCTGTGTCTCTCTCTCTCTGCTCCACCCCTGCTCATGCTCTATTTCTCTCTCCTTGAAAAATAAATGCACATTAAAAAAAAAATTGTAATTTTTTTTACATTTATTTATTTTTAAGAGAGAGAGAGAGACAGAGCACAAGTGGGGGAGGGTCAGAGAGAGAGGGAGAGACAGACTCCGAAGCAGGCTTCAGGCTCTGAGCTGTCAGCACAGAGCCCAACACGAGGCTCAAACCCGCAAACCATGAGATCATGACCTGAGCCGAAGTTGGAAGCTTAATTGACTGAGGCATACAGGCACCTCCCCCAAAATTTTTTAATTAAAATGATGGGTATTCATTGAATATCTAGATTATTTCCAAATCAGATAATATAACAAAACATTAATTGCCAGCATAAGTCTGAGTTTACCTACTTTTGGGTTCCTATTTTCATGAAAGAATTTTGGAGTCTGTTAGTAAACATGTCTTGTGCCACATTGAAAATTGTGGAAAATACATGCTTCTAGAAATAATGAAATGGTATATTCATGAATTTGCCAATCTACAGAACGTTGGTATATAACAGTTCATAACTGCTTGCTTTTTAGTTTTCACTAAGAAATTGAGATTTCTAAGAAATAAAAATTCCAACTAATGTATATAATTAAAACTACTAGTAATAATTCCCCAAAGAGGGTAGAGAAGTTTTTTTTTCCTCCCCTGCACCATGTATATCTGGCCATTACTCTGTGCAATGAAAAACAAACCCAGACTTAGTAAGGAGAGACTTTATTCAAAAGGACTCTTACAAGGGAGCAAGGGAAGACATTGAAATCAGTCAGGCGACTATAGCAATAACAGAACACTATGAGCATAAAGTCTTTAAGCATCTCAAGATTTAGGCCAAAAACATTTTTTTCTTTTATAGAAAGAACTGAGCTTTCTAGCACTGGGAAGGTGGGATAAAAGGGCAGTGAGAGGGGGTATTGGATCACAGGAAATTTTACTTTGAGGCCAGCCTGTTCTCAGGAGGGGCTGTCTGCTGGCTCAGCCAAGGCAGAGTCGAAAGCTTAAGGGCCTTCAGGAAGGAAAGGAGCTTAACCAAAGTTTGGTCAACAAGCGTTATTCTCCAATGGTTCAGTGGGGCCAAGCAGTTCCGCTGAGCACTTCTAATGCAAAGAATAAGGGTTTGGAAGGTCTGTGTCTAGCCTTACTGCAGATATATGAGGGGGACATCTGTGAGTCTTATCTGCGTCACGTGGTAAGGGGTTGTTCCTTGCAGTAGGCAATTTTCTGAAACATAATGGTCAAGGGATTCCTCAGCCTACAGTTAACCAACATTGCCAGTTCACAGCAGCAGACACATAAGAAATCTTTAAGAACCTGCAAACTGAGTGCCTGAATGTGCCCTTTGATTTCTTCATTCTACAAAGGTCTGATGGAGACCTGCTATGCACTACTATGTATCTGCCGGGGATACAGGAACTATATCCCTTAATGCTCCCTACCTCTACAGTATCAGTCAGGTCAGCCTGGAAACAAATAGCATACACACGGAGATCAGTAAGAGGACCACATTCAGCAATGTAGACAGGGGCAGGGGAACCCACCAGGAATGATGTGGATTCCCAGGGCTAGCCACAGCCCACACAGGCCAGAGGAGGAAGCAATTACAGGAACCCAGAGAAGGCAGCCCTAGCTGTTAACAAAAGGCTGCAGGAGAAGATCTCTGGCGTTTAGCGAGGTTCAAAAAATATAAACCACAGTGGTCATCCTGATAAAATGAACATGTGTTAAAGATTTTATGCAATTTATTCATTAATGAAGGAATTGGTAAGATGGTAGGGCAGTTTCAAGTTGAGGAAACATAAAGAGTCCGTCAAAGAACATCTGAAGTGAATTTGCTAATATATACAAAGCTGATTAATGCTTTCATATAGATGTCTGTAGCAGATTGTTCATAATAACCAAAAAAAATGGAAATAACCCAAATGTCCATTAATTGATGAATAGACAGACAAGATGTGCTACATCCATCCATACAGTATAAAATACTCAGGACAAGTGACCCCAATCAACAGGTTAATCACATAGAGATAAGTAGGTATGTTAGTCACCTAGTGCTATGTAATGAATTACCACAATCTTAGTGGTTTAAAACAACACTTATTTGGGGCGCCTGGGTGGCTCAGTCGGTTAAGCGTCAGACTTCAGCTCAGGTCATGATCTCACGGTTCGTGGGTTCGAGCTCCGCATCGGGCTCTGTGCTGACAGCTCAGAGCCTGGAGCCTGCTTTGGATTCTGTGTCTCCCTCTCTCTCTGACCCTCCCCTGCTCATGCTGTCTCTATCTCTCTCTCAAAAACAAAAATATTTTTTTTAAAAACAATCATTTATGAACTCATGGTGTCTATTGATGTCTAGACAAGGTTCCCGTAGGATTCTGTGCTCAGCATTTCACAATGGGTGTGTTAACAAGCTTTGTTCTCATCTGGAGGCTGGACTAGAGAAGAATCATGTCCAAGTTCACTCGTGTTGTTGGCACAATTTAGTTCCTGGAGTTGCAGGATTGAGATCTCCACTTTCTTGCTTATTATTGGCCAGCAATCACTCTCAGCTTGAGGATGTGCTCAGGCTTTTGCCGCAGGATTCCCTCCACCTTCAAAGCCAGCAAGGGCAGGCTGACTCTTTCTCAAGTTGTGAATCTCTGGCCTCTGCCTTTCTCCATCTCTGACTTCTGGATCCAGACTTAAAGAGTTTCGGTAGGGGTGCCCAGGGGGCTCAGTCAGTTGAGCATCCGACTTCGACTCAGATCATGATCTCACAGTTTGTGTTTTTGAGCTCCACATCAGGCTCTGTGCTGACAGCTTGAAGCCTGGAGCTGCTTCAGATTCTGTGTTTCCTTCTCTCTCTCCCCTGCTCACACTCTTTCTCTCTCTCAAAAATAAATAAGCATTTTTAAAATTAAAAAAAAAAAGAGTTTGTGTAAAAAGCTCAGGCCCACCTGAATAATCTCTTTTGATTAACTCAAAGCCAAACTAAGAAAAACCTGCAAAATCTCTTTTGCTGTGTGACATAATCATGGGAGTGATATCCCATTTTTTTCACAGGGAAGGGAATTATAGAAGGGCAGAGGTCACGGGGGTAAGTCTACAATTCTGCCTACCGTATACAGCAAGTTGTTAAAATACATATTCCTGGACCTCACATCTAGAAATTCCAATGCAGTCGGTCTCAGATGGTCCTAAGGCTCAGTGTTATTTAAAGATTTTGGCATGTTGCTGAGGGACAGCTCTCTTGCAGGTGTGTCTCATAAACCTGGAATAGTTATAACCCATGTTCAATTTCCTCCAGAACATCTGAATCAGATATGGAACAGGTGAAAGAGAGAAAACAACAAATGGACAGAATATGTTAGCGTTCTGGGGGCACCTGGGTGGCTCAGTAGGTTAAGCATCCGGCGCTTGATCTCAGGTTGGGTCTTGATCCCAGGGTCTTGAGTTCATGCCCCGTGTTGGGCTCAGTGCTGGGCATGATGCCTACTTTAAAAAGAGAGAGAGAGAGAGAGAGAAAGAGGGAGAGAAAGTTATAGAGAAATGCTCAAAAGGGAAAAAAAGAGAGTTCCAGAAAAACACTCAAGAAGAAGAAGAGTTGTTCAAAACCATTTTTAGGCTTTCACAGTTACTAGGTCATTCCCAGAATGTTCATGCTTACAGGAAAAGAAATATAAATGCAAAAGGGAGCAGAATGAAAACAGCCCTGTGGGTGAGTGATGGGGAGCAGTCGCACAACAATGTGAATGTACCTAATGCCCTTGCACCATACACTTTTAAATGATTAGGATATTAAAAATCAGGTACATTTTACCATAATAAAAAAAATTTTTTTCCGCGAGATGTATTGAGTTATCATGTAGTTGCCTAAAAATGGTAACATATGGGTACCACATTTTTTAACTGATGTGCAAACACACATATGTGTTTTCAAGTTTCTGTTTCTATTTTGATTTTTATATTGCTATTTTAAAATATATATATGGTAAGGGCCTTGTAAAATTAAACTTGTGCCAACCTTATAACTAATGATTTCACTTCTAGGTGTTTCCCTGAAAACGATAAACATGTGTTAACCGACAGGCGCCCAGTACTGTTTGTAGCAGCATTATTCATAATAAGCAAAGCAGGGAAACAACCCAAATGTCCATCAACTAGGGAACAGGTTTCTAAAGAACAAAAATTCAATGGAATCAATTTAACAATCCATCAGTGAGCCAGCATCCCTTCCAGAAAATAGGCACTCTATGGACCAGTACAAAACAACGTTTTCCTGAACAAGAGAGTGGAGCAAAGAAGTTATTAGCAAAAGAAAAGAAAAGGTCGGTTCAGTGGCACCTCGGTGACTCAGTTGGTTAAGCCTCCGACTCTTGGTCTCTTGGTTTCGGCTCAGGTTATGATCTCACCGTCAGTCGTGGGATCCAGCCCTGCGTACGGTTCTCTCTCTCTCCGTCTGCCCTTCTCCCTTGCTCGTGGTCTCTTTCTCTCTCTCAAAAAAAAGATAGTTTCGGGCTAAGCCCCATGTGTTCTACAGAAGAGGGAGAGGAAATAGAAGGGATCTTATTTCATGCATTGCCTCATTAGCACTGACCAAGACCTTTCAGGTTGACTGTTCACATTTTGGGGAGGTTGAGGCTGCCATCATGTCTTGCCTTGCCATTGTCGGAGCAAATGACTCCATTCAGGGTCGTTGTTTCTTTTCCAACAGAATAAGCAAGCTGAGCTCCATCTGTATAATGAAATGTTATTCAACAACGGAGAAAGAATGAACCACTGATACACAGAGCATGGCTGAGCTTCAGAAACGTTATTTTGAGTGAAAGAAGCCAGACACCAAAGAATACACTCTATATACTTCTACATATCAGATGTTAAGGAACAGACAATGTTTATGCGTCGTAATGGGGGTCAGAACAATGATTACAACAGAGAGGTAGTGTGTTGACTTGGGAAGGACATTTCTGGAGTGATGGAAATGGTCTGAATCCTGAAAGGAATGTGGCTTGCTGAAATAAAAGCATCAGTCAACATCACTGCAATGCTATGCTTGTAATTATGTAAATTCTATGTCCATTAAAAAACCTGTGATTTAGGGATGCCTGAGTGGCTCAGTCAGTTAAGTGTCTACCTCTTGTTGTGTTGTTGTTGTTGTTAAGTGTCTAACTCTTGATCTCCGCTCCAGTTGTGAGCTCAAGCCCTGCGTTGGTTGTGAAGCCTACTTAAAAAATAAATTTAAAAAAATGAATAAAACCCCTGTGACTTGGTTTTCGTAAGTAACATAATTCATGTCACAGACATTCACCGGTTTTCTGAAATTGCTTGCAGTTAAAGTCTTTTTTCTGGGACACCTGGGGGGCTCAGTCGGTTAAGTGTCTGACTTTGGCTCAGGTCATGATCTCACGGTTGGTGGGTTCGAGCCACACGTCTGACTCTGTGCTGACAGCTCAGAGCCTGGAGCCTGCTTTGGATTCTGTGTCTCCCTCTCTCTCTGACCCTCCCCTGCTCGCTCGCTCTCTCTCTCTCAGAAATAAAAAAAAACATTAAAAATTTTTTTAATAAAAAATAAAATAAAATCTTTTTTCTTCTGGGACTCCTGGGTGGCTGCCGGTTAAGCATCCAACTATGGTTCAGGTCATGATCTCACGGTTCATGGGATCGAGCCCCCATTGGGCTGCAAGCGGACAGAGCAGAGCCTGCTTGGGACTCTCTCTCTCCCTCTCTCTCTGTCCTTCCCCTCTCAAAATAAATAAATAAACTTTAAAAGATCTTTTTCTTCTAATGAATTGGAAGCCAAGTAGTCCCTAAACTATCCTCCTGCCCAAGAAATAAAATGGGAAGTCCACTGAGAGGAAAGTCATACACACCTGAAGCAAAACCCACTGGGGTCGAAGGCCAGTAGAGCAACCACTAAGAACTCAGCCAAAGGCTGGGGATGAGTTACCCATGTTATAGACGGAATGTGTCCTCCAAATTTCTCAAGTTGAAATCTTATACCCCAATGTAATGGTATTTGGAGATGGGGCCATAAATATATGTATAGACACATATTTGGTCTTGTCCCCAGGCCCTGACCCAGAGCTCCTAGCTCCTAAAATCCTGTAATCTCCTTTCATTATTCATAACAAGCCCCTTTTTAAATTCAACCCTGCCTGGGTTTGTGATAATGAAGTGACTTTTGGAAACCCCCTAAGGATGGGGGAGCTGGCTGCCACGGAACGAAAGTAATTTAGAGGGTTCGAACTTTCAGCCCCACCCCCTCATGACCTACGTGGGAAGAAGCACTGGAAATTGAGCTCAGCACAAATGGTCAATGATTTAATCAACCATGCCTACATAATGAGGACTCTGACCCGAAGGCGTTTTCGGAGGGCAGGGCGTCCGTCAGGTCGAAGCACAGAAGCTCGAAGCCTCTCCTACCTTTTGGCCCCATGCATCTCTTCCATCTGCCCGTTGCTGACTCGTACTCTCTTCTAACAAACAGTTAATCTAGTTAGTAGACTGTTTTCCCGAGTTCTCTGAGTTTCGGATTGCAAATTATCAACCCAAGGAGTTGTGAGAACCCACTACTCATATCGGGTTGGTCAGAGGCCCAGGTATGGTTGGCATCTGAAGTGGAGAGGGGATGGATAGTCTTGTGGGACTGAGCCCTTAACTGGTGGGATCTCCCACTAACTCCAGATAGATGGGGAGGGGATTGAATCATAGGCGTCAGACAATTGGCCGGTATGAGGGGAACACCCACACATCTGGTGTCACAAGTGCTCATGAGGGGCGCCTGGGGGGCTCAGTCTGTTGAGCATCAGAATCTTGGTTTGGGCTCAGGTTATGATCTCACGGCTGGTGGGTTCAAGCCCCATATAGGGCTCCACGCAGACAGCCCAGAGCCTGCTTGGGATTCTCTCTCCCTCTCTCTGCTCCTCCCCCCACTCACATCTCTCTCTCTCTCTCCCTCTCCCTCTCTCTCTCTCTCTCTCTCTCTCTCCTCTCTCTCTGTCCCACCCCCATCCCCCGCCATGTAAGGATGCAGCAAGCAGGTAGCTATTTGCCAGCCAAGAGAGTAGTTGCCAGAAACTGACCCTGTTGAGCCTCACTCTTGAACTTCCCAGTCTCCAGAACTGGGAAAAAATGTCTGTTGCCTACACCACCCCCCTCCCTGAGTCTGTAGTATTTTATTATGTCAGCTCAAGCTGACTGGGACAGCCTTCCTGGAGCTGGGTTCTACACTTCCAAAAGGGATCCTTACTCCAGACCCACAGCCAGTGTGTGATACAGAGCATCTCATAAGCAGAATTACCAGATTCTGAGGTCTAGAACCTGGGCTTCCCAAACTCGGTGCTACAGACACTTGGAGCTGGATGGTTCTCCGTGGTGGTGGTGGGGGGGCATTCTGGGCTCTTCAAGGGGTCGAGCAGCATCCCTGGCCCCCATCAACTCAATGCCCGGAGTTCCCACACATGTGGTAACCATAGGTGTCTGCAGACATTGCCTGGTATCCCTTGGGGAGGGGGGCAGACAGAGTCACCCCCAGTTGAGAACCATGAATCTAGGTTTGGGGGAGCACAATAATAAGTCTGGGAATTAAACTGTTTGGGTGCGAACCTTGAGCCCCCACCTTAGGAAAATCAGTTCAAGTGCTAGAATCAGAATGATAACCCATCACCGTTTTGGGTGATTTACTGCAAGCTTCCAAAAAAAAGCCAGCAAGCTGGCTTTATTTTGCTTAAAATTGTAGAAGTCAGGGATCTGAGAAGGGTTTGGGTGGGGGAGGAGGGGTTGATCTCTGATCCAAGTGGTACCTGTTGGGGCAGCTGGGTCTAGAGAATCCAATTCCAGAGTGACCCCATCGCTCTCAGGTCTGTGGCCCGGGCCCCTCTCTCCTCGGCCCCCTTGCTCTTCTGTGGTCTCTCCCTCCCCACAAGGCAGAGTCAAGATTCAGCACATTTATCTACTCAATATGTGTGTGTGTGTGTGTGTGTGTGTGTGTACCACAGTCACCCTTTACGTGGTCCCAAAGAAGGAAGAATCTTAAGGTTGGGGATGGAGGGGGCTGTCAGTGGGTAGTTATTTTTTTCTTTATGTTTTTAATGTTTATTTATTTATTTTAAGAGAGAGAAGGAGAAAGCCCTTGCATGGCCAGGGGAGAGTCAGAGACAGAGAGAGAGAATCCAAGCAGACTCCATGATGTCAGCACAGAGCCCTACGTGGGGCTCGCTCTCATGAACCCTGAGATTATAACCTGAACCGAAACTATGACTTGAATCAAAATCAAGGTTTTGATTTGGCTTGATTGACTTAACTGATGGAGCCACCCAGGTGCCCTAGTAGTTATCTTTTTCTGGACCAAGATTTAGTTGCCTTTTTTATAGTTTTACTTGCTTTTATGATGGAAAACAATATGGTTTTGGTTGGTTCTCAAAACCCCATTGAGGGGCGCCTGGGTGTCTCAGTCGGTTAAGCATCCGACTTCGGCTCAGGTCATGATCTCACGGCTGGTGGGTTCAAGCCCCGCGTCAGGCTCTGTGCTGACAGCTAGCTCAGAGCCTGGAGCCTGTTTCGGATTCTGTGTCTCCCTCTCTCTCTGACTGTCCCCTGCTCACACACTCTCTCTCTCTCTCTCAAAAATAAATAAAACATTTTAAAAAATTTAAAAAACCCCATTGAAACAAACATGATGTGGATTACAAGAACTTCATACCTTGTCTCTGCATAGTACACATCCCTTGTGTCTGCTTTCTTTTTAATCCACTAAAGGGAAGCATTAATCTTTTCTTAGGTGTTTTTTAAAAAAAAATTTAACGTTTATTTAGTTTTTGAGAGAGAGAGATAAAGAGAGAGAGAGAGAAAGAGCACAAGCAGGGCAGTGGCAGAGAGAGAGGGAGACACAGACTCTGAAGCAGCTCCAGGCTGTGAGCTGTCAGCACAGAGCCCAACATGGGGCTCGAACCCACGGACTGTGAGATCACGACCTGAGCCGAAGTCAGACGCTTAGCCCAGGTGCCCTGGATAGCATTTATCTTAAGAGAATAAATTGTTGTATCCTTAAGGGGAAAAAATGTCATTATACTAGAAATAAAAATATTTACCTAGACAGACAATGCTGACCAGAACACATTTTTTCTAATACGTCTTTGATCATAAATAGGTTCATGACTAAGTTATCAATAGCAGCATATTCTGAAACTCTTCCCCCCATAAGAAAAAAAAATCAAACAGTAAAATTCATCATCAGGTAATCTCCAAAATACAGGCTGAATCCTTTCCTTCCTTTTAAACAAGATTAGGTATTCCCAAATAATAGTTTAAGTGATAGTTTCTGCAGAATTGGTGCCTGTGATCACATTCGAGTACATGCTTCTTTGAGATCAGGAATTAGCATCAGGTTTCCATTTCGTAGAATACAGTAAACAGTATGCAGCATGCAAATACTTCTGACCAGAAATTTTAAAGTACCAAAATATGGCTTTTTATCTATACATCTAAAAATATATATAATTCTGATATTTTCCATGGCAAAAACAAGTCAAGTGCATCATGCTACAGATAGCACGAAGAAGTAAACATCATACAAGATAGAATGATTGCAGGAAATATTCTAGACGAAAGGCATACCAAGTGTATTAACTAAGGGCCACCTGTGTCTCATTGCCATGAGAATAGTCAAGCCTCACTCTATCCCCCCTGTCCCTGTTCACCTTTTAGGGAGGGAAGCAGAAATGGAAGCAGGCAGCATGAAACGCCTAATGTCCAAATGAGCAACTATACTCAAAGAGACTCTTACCACTTCTTCACCAGCTTTATTGTGGTAGAACTGATAAATACAATTGTATACATTGTGTACAACATGGCGTGCCTGGGTGGCTCAGTCGGTTGAGTGCCTGACTTCAGCTCAGGTTGTGATCTCACAGTTTGTGGGTTTGAGCCCTGCATCGGGCTCTGCGCTGACGGCTCAGAGCCTGGAGCCTGCTTCAGATTCTGTCTCCCTCTCTCTCTGCCCCTCCCCCACTCACACACACACACACACTCTCTCTCTCTTAAAAATAAGCATAAAAATATAATAAAATAAAGTGTGCAATGTGATGAGTTGACATACTTATACATTGTTAAAGAATTACTATAATAATTCTAAGTCAATAGCACATCTACCATTTTACGTAGTTACCTTTTTGTGATGTGTGGTAAGAAGGCTTAAAATTTACTCGCAGCAAATTTCAATTATACAATACAGTACAGTTACAGTGCTGTATATCAGACCACAGAACTTGTTCATATTTTTAAAATTTTATTTATTTATTTTGAGGGTGGGGAGGGGCAAAGAGAGAGAGAACACCAAGCAGGTTCTGCACCATCAGTGCATAGCCTGATGCGGGGCTTGAACTCACAAACCGTGAGATCATGACCAGAGCCAAAACCAAGACTCAGATGCTTAACCAATCAAGCCACCCAGATGCCTCAAACTTGTTCATATTATAAGGGAAAGTTTGTACCCTTTGGCCAATATCTCCCCATTTTCTCCACCCTAGTAACCATGGTTCTAGTTTGTTATAAATTTGAGCTTTTTTCCCCCCTGATTCTATGGATAAGTACTCTCACAGTATTTTTCTTTCTCTGTCTGGTTTATTTTACTTCAGGTTCACCCACATTGCATAAAGGCCAAGATTTCTACTGTTTTATGGCTCAACAATATTAATATATAAAAATATAGGAGCACCTAAATGGCTTAGTTGGTTAAGTGTCCAAATTTGACTCAGGTCATGATTTCGTGGTTCATGGGCTTGAGTCCTGCATCAGGCTCTGTGCTGACAGCTCAGAGCCTCGAGCCTGCTTTAGATTCTGTGTCTCCCTTGCTCTCTGCCCCTCCCCTGCTCACACTCTGTCTCTGTCTGTCTGTCTCTCTCTCTCTCAAAAAATAAATAAACATTAACAGGAAACCATCAAAATCCTACAGGAGAAAACAGGTGACAACCTTTTCAACCTCAGCCACAGAAACTTCTTACTTGACACATCTCCGAAGGCAAGGGAAATAAAAGCAAAAATGAACTATTGGGACCTCATCAAGATAAAAGGCTTCTGCACGCAAAGGAAACAATCAACAAAACTAAAAGGCAACCGATGGAATGGGAGATTTTTGCAAATGACATATTGGATATAGGGTTAGTATCCAAAATCTATAAAGAACTTACCAAACTCAACACCCCCCCCCAAAAAAAAAGAAATGGGTAGAAGACATGAATAGACACTTTTCCAAAGAAGACATCAGATGGACAACAGACACATGAAAAGATGCTCAACATCACTCATCATCAGGGAAATAGAAATCAAAACCACATTGAGATACCACTTCACATCAGCCAGACTGGCTAAAATTAACAACTCAGGAAATAACAAATGTTATCGAGGATGTGGAGAAAGGGGAACTCTCTTGCACTGCTGGTGGGAATGCAAACTGGTGCAGCCACTCTGGGAAACAGTATGGAAGTTCCTCAAAAAATTAAAAATAAAACTACCCTATGACCCAGCAATAACACTACTAGGAATTTACCCAAGGGATACAGGAGTGCTGATGCATAGGGGCATATGAACCCCAATGTTTCAACTTTCAACAATAGCAAAATTATGGAAAGAGCCCAAATGTCCATCCATTGATGAATGGATAAAGAAGATGTGGTTTATATATATAACAGAATACTACTTGGCAATGAGAAAGATTGAAACCCTGCCATTTACAACAACGTGGATGGAACTGGAGGGTATTATGCAAAGTGAAGTCAGTCAGAGAAAGACAGATATCATACGTTTTCACTCATATGTAGAACTTGAGAAATTTAACAGAAGACCATAGGGAAAGGGAAGGGGGAAATAGTTTCAAACAGAGAAGAAGGGAGACAAACCCATAAGGGACTCTTAAATATAGAGAACAAGCCAAGGGTTGATGGGGGGCAGGGGAGAGGGGAAAATGGGTGATGGGCACTGAGGAGGGCACTTGTTGCGATGAGCACTGGGTGTTGCATGTAAGCAATGAATCATGGGAATCTGCTCCCAAAACCAAGAACACACTGTATACATTGTATATTAGCTAACTTGAAGGTAAATTATATTTTTTAAAAAATAAAAATTATATATATAATATCAATGTTTTATCAACATAAAATATTAATATCAGTTTANTTTCATTAAGTGATATCCTATTTATATATTTATAAATATATCCATTTTATATAGTATATAAGTAATATATACAAAATAAATATTATAATATATAATTCCATATACAATAGCATTCTATTTATAATAAAAGGTTATCTATATCACATTTTCTTTATCCACTCATCTGTCAGTGAACACTTAGGTTATTTCCACATCTTGCCTATTGGGAATAATTCTACAGTGAGCATGAAGGTGCCCATATCTCGTCAAGATAATTGATTTCGTTTTCTTCAGATATGTACCCAGAAGTGAGATTGCTGTACTTCTATTTTTTATTTTCTGAGAAACCTCCACATCGTTTGCCACAATGGCCACACCAATTTACATTCCCACCAACAGTGCATATGGGTTCTCTTTTCTCCACCTCCTTGCCAACAATTGTTATTTTTGGTTTTTGGTTTTTTGGAGTTTTTTTTGATAAAAGCCTTTCCACCAGGTATGAAGTAACGTCTATTATGGTTTTGATTTCCAAGCTGAATGATGTTGAGCACCTTTTCATGTATCTGCTGGCCATTTGTATCTCTTCTTTGGAAAAAGTTTACTCTGGTCCTTTGCCCATTGTTCTTCAGATTTTTTTTTTCCTGGAGGGTGTGTGAGTTCCCTACATATTTTGAAGATTAACTCATTATCAGATAAATGGCTTGCAAATATTTTCTTCCATTTAGTGGGTTGCCTTTACACTTGGTTGATGGTTTCCTTTGCTGTTCAGAAGCTTTTTAGTTTGACTTGGTCGTGTTTGTTTATTTTAGTTTTTGTTGCCTTTGCTTTTGGAGTTGGTTCTGAAAACTCATCATCAAGACTTATGTCAAGGAGCTTGCTGCTTGTTTTCTTCTAGAAGTTTTATGGTTTCAGGTCTTACATTCAAGTGTTTAATCCATTTTGAGTTGATTTTCATGTGTGGCATAAGATAGGGGTCCAGTTTCATTCCTTCACATATGGCTACCCAGTTGTCCCAAAATCAGTTGTTGAAAAGACTGTTATTTTCCCATTGTATACTCTTGCTTCATTTGTCATAAATTAATTGACCATTTTAATTGCCCACATGCTCAGGTTTATTATGGGCTCTTTATTGTGTTCCATTGATTTGTGTCTGCTTTCATGCCAGTACTGTATTGTTTTCATCACTTGTTATGTCTCTGTCCAGCTTTGGTATCCAGGCAATACTGGCCTCATAAAATGAATTTGGAAGAGTTCTCCCCTCTTCTGTTATTTGGAAGAGTTTGAGAGGGAATGAAATTAATTTTTCTTTAAATGTATGGAAGAAATAACCAGTGAAACCATCTGGTTTGTTTGTTGGGAGACTTTTGATTTTTGGTTAAATTTTCTTACTAGTCATTGGTCTGTTCATATTTTCTATTGCTTTATAATTTAATCTCAGCAGGTTGTAGATTTCTAGGAATTTATCCATTTTTTTTTAACTTATCAGCTGCTTTGCTGCATTCCATAAGTTTTGGTATCTAATATTCCCATCTTCATTTGCTCCGTGATACGTTTTAATTTCCCTTTTGATTTCTTCTTTGCCCCATTGATTGTTTAGGAGTATATCGATTAATTTCCACATATTCATGAATGTTTTCATTTCCTTCCTGTTATTGATTTCTGGTTTCATATCACTGTGGTTAGAGAGGATACTTAATTTGATTTCAATGTTCTTAAATTTGTTTTGTGACTTAACGTATGATCTATCCCAAAGAATGTCCTACGTATACCAAAAGATGTCTATTCTGCTGGTGTTGGATGAAATGTCCTGTATCCTGTTAGGTCTATTCAGCCCAAAGTACAGTTCACATCCAATGTTTCCTTATTGATTTTTCCCCTGGCTAATCTACCCACCATTGAAGTGGAGTATTGAAGTCCTCTATTATTGTTTCATGACTGCTTATGTCCCCCTTCAGATTTTCTGATATCTGCATACCATGGAAATATGTGCTGGAGATATATATATGTGTGTTATATCCTCTTGATGAAGTGACTCTTTTATCATTATATAATGACCGTGTCTCTTGTAAAATAGACTTAAAGTCTATTTTGTCTGATAAAAGCATAGTTGCCTCTGCTCTCTTTTGGCTTCCATTGGTATGAAATGTCTTCTTCTGCTTCTTCACTTCGAGCCTTTCTGTGTTCTTAAGGCTGACATGTGTCTCCTGTAGGCAAAATATTGTTGTGTCTTGGTTTTGTTTTCTTAATTCATTCATCCACTCTGTCTTTTGTTGTTGTTGTTGTTGTTGTTGAGAGAGAGAAAGAGAGTGAGACAGAGAGAGAGAGAGAGAGAGAGAGAAAGACTATGCAAGCAGGGGAGAGGGGCAGAGGGAGAGAGAGAGAGAATCAAAATTCAGATGCTCAACTGACTGAGCCACTTTGGTGACCCTCCACTCTACGTCTTTTGATTGGAGAATGTAATCCATTCACAGTTAAAGTAACTATTGATAGGTAAGGACATACTACTGCCATCTTATTGTTTTCTGTCTGTTTGTAGCTCCTTTGTTCCTTTATTCCTTTCTTGCTACTTTCCTTTTTGATTTGATGATTTTCTGTAGTGATATGCTTTGATTCTTTTCCCTTTATCTTTTTTGTATCTACTATCAGTTTTTGTTCTGTGGTTCTCATGAGACTTACATAAAACATCTCATACTTAACAGACTGAGCCACCCAGGTGCCCTAAACATCTCATACTTAAAACAGTATTTTTTAAAGCTTATTACAGCTTAACTTCAACCACATAAAATAACTCTACCCTCTTACTTCCCCCTCACCATATTTAGGTTTCTTTGGGTTAATTACTGAAACATTATTGTCTTTCATTGGCAGTGTCTTGTTTTCTTGATTTTTCATGTTCCTTGAAGTCTTGCATTGGTGTCTTCAGATTGAAGAATGGCTCATGTCTTTCAGTCTTTACTAACTGGCTGCAGAAGAGAGATGACTTCACCAGTCAGCACTACTAGGAATTCTGAGGCTCTCAGACCTTCTCTATAGATGTAGCCACTGCACACTTCCTCTTCCTTCTTGGGGGGAATTCTTCAGATTGTAAGACTTCTGTGGATCCTGTGAAGCCACACCAAATGCTGAGAGCCTCTTGTTTGCTTTCCCCATGATGGTGCCCTGAAATGCTCAATTTTGTATGTCTCCCCCTTATTCACTCGTATTTGTTGAGTGCCTAATATATCAGGCACTGTTCTCAATGCCTGGGATTTATCAGTAAATTTCAAACTCTTGCTATCATGGAGCTTACTTACACTTTGGCAAGCCAAAGATGGGTGTCTCATCTGCATCTCATCCTACATACCAGACTCTACCACTTCCTGAAACAAGAAGCCTTCTCTGGTTGCTAAAGATACATCATTTTATTAAATCCTCCTAATAAGCCATGGCAGATGGTGTGTTTCAAAGATGAGTGTCCTAACATCTCCCATCCCAATGGGCCTTTCTGCAATTGGAACTTGCCCTCCAGAGACACTTTCTCACCTCCTTAAATGTGGGTGGGCTATAAGGAAAGAATAGCAGATGACATAAGCGACTCTCAGGTGTAGTGCTGAACAGTCCTGGCAGCCTCCACTCCCTGCCTCTTGGAATCCAGCTACCATGAGAGCCTGCCATGCTGTGAGAAGCACAAGCCACATAGAAAAGACAAGTGTAGAGGCTCCTGGGTGGCTCAGGTGGTAAAGCAACCACCTTCAGCTCAGGTCACGATCTCACGGTTGGTGGGTTCAGGTCCCGCATTGGGCTCTGTGCTGACAGCTCACTGCCTGGAGTCTGCTTTGGATTCTGTGTCTCCCTCTCTCTCTGTTCCCTCCCCCCTGCTTGCACTCTGTCTCTGTCTCTCTCTCTCTCTTTCCCTCTCTGTCTCTCTCTGTCTCTCTTTCTCTCTCTCTGTCTTAAAAATAAATAAACATTAAAAATTAAAAAAAAGAATACCTTCAGATTCAGGACTGCAACTTTAACGCTCCCCTGGGTCTCCAGCCTGCTAGCCCACCCTCCAGATTTCAGACTTGCAAGACCTCACAGTTGTGTGAGCCAATCCCTCAAAATTAATCTCTCTACACATACATGCTTACCTATTGGTTTCGTTTCTCTGGAGAACTCCGACTAATGCAGCATTTATGCCATCTTGAATTGTTATACTTCAGGATTATCTAGAAGGGAGACAAGTAAGAGTTTCTGTAAAGGTCCAGATGGTAAATATTTAAGGCTTCACGGGCCATTTGGCCTCTGTCACTGCTACTCAACTCCACTACTGGACCACAAGAGCAACTATTCACAATACATAAACAAATGATCATGGCCATGCTCCAATAAGGCTTCACTTGGAAAAACAGATGATGGCCTGCTGACCCTTGATCTAGAATATAAGTAGAACCCCAGTCTCTCTTTCTTACCCTGTATCCCCAGTACCTAGAAACATGCTGACACATTAAAAAGTTCCTGTACATATTTGTTGAGTAAATAAATGAGTAAATGAAAAGGTGTTGTCTCACTCTGGTAAGTCAATTTTTTGCACCTTAACATCCTAACTTTAGTCAGCAACAATGTTTAATCTTCAGGTTTTAATATCTCTCTGAAAGTTTGATAATGGAGGGTTTTCTCAGTTTGAGGGAGTGTTATAGATTTTATTAGTCATGTATTTAAATATCAAATCTAGGGGCGCCTGGGTGGCTTAGTCGGTTAAGCGTCCAACTTTCGCTTGGGTCATGATCTCGCGGTTCGTGGGTTCGAGCCCCGCGTCGGGCTCTGTGCTGACTGCCAGCTCAGAGCCTGGAGCCTGTTTCAGAGTCTGTCACTCCCTCTCTCTCTGACCCTCCCCTGCTCACGCTGTCTCTCTCTCTCCTAGAAATAAATAAAACATTAAAAAAAAAATTTTAAATATCAAATCTAAAATTTGTCAAAGCCTTTCTAGGGAAATGGTTTAGACTAATTCTGGAGTCTTTTGTTTGTTCTATTAGCTCTGCATCTCCAGGCATTGGTTATTTTCTGCTGCTGTGGAGTTCAGGGTATGTCTCTCATAGCATTGATTTTGGTCACATCTCCCATGATCCTCAGTTGTCTGCTCAGCTTTGAGTTTGAAACTTCCAATGCTCCTGGGGCACCCATGGTCTCAGACAGTGGAGCATGCGACTCTTGATCTCAGGGTGTAGTAAGTTTGAGTCCTGCGCTGGGGATAGAGATTACTTAAAAATAAATCAATCAACTAAAAAAAAAAAAGACAATTCCAATTTTCCTGCCTGTTCCATTTGCTATAAATTGACTTAGGAGTGTAGTGATATGTTACATGCACTGATTTAGCCTAAGGATAAATTATATTCTTGGGTTTGCTCAGTGTGTGGATCAGAAGAGAAGGTAGGGCTAGCCCAGCTAGTTTCCATGTGTGTCTTTCTTTCTTCTTTCTTTCTTCTTTCCTTCTTTCTTTTCTTTCCTTTCTTCTTTCTCTCTTTTTTCTTTCTTTTCTTTCTTCCCTCCTTCCTTCTTTTCTTTCTTTCTTTCTTCCTTTCTTCTTTCTCTCTTTCTTCCTTTTCTTTCTTGAGTATAGTTGACATACAATGTTACACTAGTTTCAGATGTACAACATAGTGATGCAACAAGTCTGTGTATTATGCTATGCTCAGCACAAATGCAGCCACC
The DNA here is from genome assembly GCF_008692635.1 of Crocuta crocuta. Lineage (NCBI taxonomy): Eukaryota > Metazoa > Chordata > Mammalia > Carnivora > Hyaenidae > Crocuta > Crocuta crocuta. The sequence goes on from NW_027527386.1 coordinate 470,844, forward strand.
ACCTGTCACCACACAATGCTATCACAATACCATTGACTATATTCTTTATGCTGTGCCTTTCATCCCCACAGTGTATTCACTCCATAGCTGGAAGCCTCTATCTCCCACTCCTCTTCCCCCATTTTGCCCAGTCCCACACCATCTTATGTTTCTTTCTAAGTAATCACCTTGATAAATACCACAAAACTTCCTCCTATTTCTTGAATCCACTTACACCACATTTGGAATTTCCTAGAACTGCCCCAGCCTTTGAGGTTCTGGTTTCCTCTGGGTTTGTTTCTTAATAATCTTGTTTTTGTTTGACTCATCTTAAATAAATGCTTCCAGTTTATACTCTCGTACAGGGGCCAGAGTAGAGCGCATGCTAAAGAAAATGGGACCAAATGTTAACAACTGATGCATCTTGATGAAGGATATGTGGTTGTTCTTTGTACTCTTTACTCACGTAACTTTTCTTGAAATCTGAAATTATTTCCAAATACTTTCTTTTTCTTATTATGGAATGCCTCTCAAATCTGTATGTCACCCTTATGCAGGTTGCATGCCAGTCTTCTCTGTATCCTTCCAATTTTACTGTCTGTTCTGCTAAAGGGAGCTCCAAATACTTCTTTCTTTAAATTTTTTTTTAATGTTTTATTTATTTCTAGGAGAGAGAGAGACAGCGTGAGCAGGGGAGGGTCAGAGAGAGAGGGAGTGACAGACTCTGAAACAGGCTCCAGGCTCTGAGCTGGCAGTCAGCACAGAGCCCGACGCGGGGCTCGAACCCACGAACCGCGAGATCATGACCTAACTGAAAGTCGGATGTTAACCGACTAAGCCACCCAGGCGCCCCCTTTAAATTTTTTTTAATGTTTATTTACTTTTGAGATAGAGAGAAACAGAGAACAAGTGGGGGAGGAGCAGAGGGAAAGAGAAGGAGACACAGAATCTGAAGCAGGTTTGAACCCATGAACCGTGAGATCATGACCTGAGCTGAAGTTGGACGCTTAATCGACCAAGCCACCCAGGAGCCCCAAATACTCACTTCTTTAAAAGAAGTTGCCTGTAGAGGCAATCTCAAAGTCTTAACTTGTCACTAATCTCTCAAGCCACTCTGATGCAACTTGATTCATTCATGCCCCTGAGAAGAGTTAACCACTCATGATTCTGATGATTCAAAATCTGGAGGATATTTTTAGTTCTCATTTTAACAGACTTCTTGCAGGATCAGATATCATTGAGCACTACTTCCTCCTTTGAACAGCATTCCTTGGGATCTTGATTTTCCTCTTTCTTGTTTGGGTGTTGCTTCTCAGGCTTTTGTGCACGTCTGGCCTCCTACTGAACCATTATATTTTGAAGTTCCTCCGTGCTTGATCTTGGACCCCCTTTTCTGCTACCTCCTCATTTGTTATTCTAAGAGAGCTCATCCTTGCCCTGAACATTCTTTACAGAGATATGTCAACAACTCTTAAATCTCCATCCCAGCCAAAGAGCTTGCATAGCCACAGAACCTACTTAATATTCCCACATGGCCACTTCAGAGGCACCTGGAAATTCCATACATCCCAAAGTGACCCATGAGCTTCCAGGGTCCCCAAATCACTAAATGCCACTTATCTATCCAGTTGCATGAGCCACAAGTCTTGGCTTCTCTTTCTCCTCCCCCTCACCCATACTCAAAGGCTTGCCAATTCCTGTTCCTTTTCTATCTATCTCTTATATGCACACACCACGTCTCCACCTTCAAACCTAACACGCCATCCCAAACTTCCTGCCCTCTCGGCTGAGTAATCCCATGGGCCTCCTTGCCTCCACTCTCTGCTCTTTATTGTAACTCGACATCCCTGCCACAGAGATATACTGTGACTGAAAACCTAATCTGACTTCTTGTGTTCCTAACACTCCATTGTGCTCAGGATAAAACTGCCTGCATCCTCAAGCTTGCACGGTCTAGCCCCTTCCCCCCATTTCACTCTGTTGTGGTCACTCTCCTACCTCTGGCTTCTGTACATGCTGCCCTGCCTACCTGGAACTCACTTCCCCAAACCCTCTCTTTGCCTGATGCACTTGGGACCTTCGATGCCATCTCCTTGTGACCCAACTGATAACAGCTTCCATATTTTGAGTGAAGTACAAGGCGCTATGCTATTAAACCCATTCGCTGACTGAATACTTCCAAATGCCCATGAGACACAAAATGTTTTCCAACTTTACAGCTGAAGACACTAGGCACAGAGAGGTCAATGCACTTGCACAAGGGTGCATAGCTCAGCTAGCAGAACGAGGGCTTGAACTGAGCTCTGTGTACGTCTAAAATGCACACTCGGTGGGGCACATAGGTGGCTCAGTCGGTTAAGCCTCCAACTTTGGCTCAGGTCATGATCTCACAGTTTGTGAGTTTGAGCCCCGTGTCGAGCTCTGGGCTGAGCTGACTACTCAGAGCCTGGGGTCTGCTTCTGATTCTGTGTCTCCCTCTCTCTCTGCCCCTCTCCCGTTCATGCTCTGTCTCTCTCTATCTCTCAAAAAATTTTTTAAAAAGTGAAAAAAGAGGGGCGCCTGGGTGGCTTAGTCGGTTAAGCGTCCGACTTTCACTTAGGTCATGATCTTGCGGTTCATGGGTTCGAGCCCCGCGTCGGGCTCTGTGCTGACTGCCAGCTCAGAGCCTGGAGCCTATTTCAGAGTCTGTATCTCCCTCTCTCTCTGACCCTCCCCTGCTCACGCTGTCTCTCTCTCTCTCTCCTAGAAATAAAAAATAAAAAATATTTTTAAAAAAAGTGAAAAAAGAGAGGGAGAAGGAAACCCTGCCATTTGCAGCAACAGGGATGAACCTGGAAGACATTATACTAAGTAAAATAGAATAGACACAGACTGTAAGACAAATACCACAAGATTTTATTTACATGTGGTATCTAAAGTAGTCAGATTCCTAGAAATCTGACCACTGAGGAAACCGGGTAATTGTCATTCACATTCAATGGGGGCAGAGTATCAGTTATCCAAACTCTAGAGCTCCACTATACAACATTCTAGAACTCCACTATACAACATTATGCCTGTAGCTGACAATACTGTGTTGTGCACTTCCAATATTGTTAAGAGGGCAGCTCTCATGTTAAGTATTCTTTTTTTTTTTAATATTTTTATTTATTTCTAGAAGAGAGAGAGAGACAGCGTGAGCAGGGGAGGGTCAGAGAGAGAGGGAGTCACAGACTGAAACAGGCTCCAGGCTCTGAGCTGGCAGTCAGCACAGAGCCCGACGCGGGGCTCGAACCCACGAACCGCGAGATCATGACCTAAGCGAAAGTCGGACGCTTAACCGACTAAGCCACCCAGGCGCCCCTCATGTTAAGTATTCTTAACACCATTTGAAAAATTGCTCTGTAGACCCATCTACACTGTTTTCTCACCATACTGCTCCCAGCACGGGTGCGCACACACACACACACACACACACACACACACACACACGGGCACATGAGAAGTTTGGTGCAAGGCTTCAGGCTTTCCACTCTGCTTCCATCACTGGAAATTCATCCCAAGCACTGCTGGGAGCCGGGGGTGGGGGATGGGGGACGGGGAGTAGTGGCGAAGGGTCTCTGCTCAGTGGCCTCAGAGCCATCTCCATCCTCATCCCCATCCTGGGTAGCAGGGGTTTCCTGAGCAGACCGAACCAGAGCTTGTGGGAAGCAAGAGAGGGATGAGAAGAGCCTTGACTCTTCACAGAGAGGTTGGAAAGCTCACTTGAAAAATCTGAGAAACCTCAGACAGAAAACCCCATTCCAAAGAGTACTTCCCCCAGGATGGTGTGGGTGGGCCATCACTGCTTCGTACGTCCCACCTCTTGTGAAGGGTCTGGATTTACATCCCAGTCTCTAATACAATTCCACAGTCCCTGATCCCAAACCCTAGAAGCCAAATGTTTTGCAATCCAGCATTTACACTGGTAATATGACATATATGGATAGGTAGATGATATAGATATACATACAGATACAGATACAGATCTGACCTCACCCTCAACACAGGACTTCTAAACCCTAGTAAATTCCTAAGTAATAAAAACACTAGGAAGCACCTTTGTTCTATGAGGTGACCCTGAGGTGGAGTGTGGGGTGGGGGACTCCCAGATGACTCCTTGTTGGTGGCTGAGAATTGCTTATTGGTGTCAAGAAAAACCTCCACAGATTTGGTGGCCAGAAGAGCCAGAAGTGGTTTTGTGTGAGTAATAAAGCCAACTCGTACCATATAAATTACATCATACTAGAGGGGACTCACTGTATATATTATACATATATTACCACCACACACCACGGGCTTCTGGAATAGCACCCATTAAGAAGCATTCTAACATCCCTATTATAGGAGCTAGGGAATAAGTAAACATCATAAACACATTCAGGTGAGTTCAGTCCATTTGGGCTGCTGAAAGAGCTTTGGGGATTTTATGGTTGTAGAAGAAGGACTATCAATCCATGGTTGTCTTTTATTTTTTAACTTTTTAAATTTTATTTTATATTTTTAGAGAGAGAGAGAGAGCAGGGGAGGGGCAGGAGGAGAGAGAGAATCTTACCCAGACTCTACACTCAGCACAGAGCCCAACATGGGGCTAGATCTCACAACCAACCAAGAGATCATCAAGACTAGAGCCCTAACCAACTGAGCCACCCAGGCACCCCTCTGTGGTTGTATTTACAACCCCATATTTTTCTAGAATTGCCTTTGTAACTTTGTAACCCCCATCTTGGCAAGGGTGACTTTAAAACATCACAGATGTGGGGTACCTGGGTGGCTCAGTTGGTTGAGCATTCGACTTCAGTTCAGGCCATGATCTCAGAGATTGTGGGTTCAAGCCCCGCATCAGGCTCTGTGCTAACCGCTCAGAGCCTGGAGCCTGCTTCGGATTCTATGTCTCCCTCTCTCTCTGCCCCTCCCCCACTGATGCTGAAGGGGGGTGATGGGCATGGAGGAGGGCACTTGTGGGGATGAGCACTGGGTGTTGTATGGAAACCAACTTGACAATAAACTATTAAAAAATCAATAATAAATAAACACTAAAAATTTTTTAAAGAAAAAAATTTTAAAAATATAACATCACAGATGTGTCACTGTACCCCCTCTCCTGTGAATTGTTGTTTCTTTTTTTAAGATTATTTATTTATTTTTGAGAGAGAGAGAGAGAGAGAAAGCATGAGCACAGGAGGGGCAGAGAGAGAAGGAAAGAGAGAATCCCAAGCAGGCTCCACGCTGTCAGCTCAGCGTGCGACAAAGGGCTCTATCTCATGAACCGTGAGATCATGGCCTGAGCCAAAATCAAGGGTTGGACACTTAACGGACTGAGCCACCCAGGCACTCCATTGTTTCTTTGTTGCACATCTATGTATCACTGTAGGATTCCATGTGTACATTGGTATGAAAGGCATTGAGTGCTTATCGAGAGCCTGGCACTCAATAAGCACTGAGTGTGCCCTAAATGCATCAGACTCCTGTAACCACCTGTATTAGTCTGCTAGGGCTATCATAACAAAGAAGCACAAACTGGGTGCCTTAAGCAAAAACATTTATTCTTTCACGGTTCTGGAGACCAGAAGTCCAAAATCAAAGCGTGGTCAGGACTGGTTCTTTCTGAGGCTGCAAGGGAAGGGTCTGTTCCAGGCCTGACCCGCCTTGATTTATTGATGTCCATCTTCACAGTCACATGGCATTACCCCTGTGTGTGCGTGTCTGTCTCCAAATTACCCCTTTTTACAAAGACTCCAGTCATACTGGATTAGGGCCTAGCCTAATGACCTCATTTTAACATAATTACCCCTGTAAAGACCCTATCTCCAAACACAGTAACATTCTGAGGTCCTGTGCCAGTAGGGCTCCCACATATGAATGAAGGAGGACACAATTCAGCCCTGACTTTTCTGTATTCTATGAGGTTACTTGGAAGTGACTAGGGTTCCAGGAAGTCACACTGTCAACCACTCTACCTGTTATTAGCTGTGTGGTCTTGAGCTAACCTCTCTGGGCCTTAGTTTTTTTGCCTGCAAAATGGGAATTAAAATAAAATAGTACCTTCTTGCCGGAGTCTTTGCAAAGCAATTAGTGCCTGGGAACAGTCAGCATTAATAAATGTCAGCTGTCATTACTATCACTATTGTCAAATTCCATCTGTATACCTTGGGTATTGGTAACATCCTACAACATTATGGGGCCCAAGTATCCTTGCTGTGGGACACCCCCAGACCCAAATAACTCAGGAAGTAGGACAGACTCTCAGATCCCAAAACTACCAAGAAAGCCACCAACAGCCTTGAAGGCCTGTATCATCAGGCAGCATGAAACGGAACCCACCCCAGAAGGAAATTCACATGGGAGAGCACCCAAGTTTCTCATGGCTGCCAAGAGTAGATACTAAATGGACTGGGTTGAATAATGTCACCCGGGCCCCCAGCTGCCAAAAAAAAAAAAAAAGTTCGTGTCCTTCCTGGAACCTGAGAATGTGACCTTATTTGGAAACAGGGTCTTTGAAGATATCACTAGTTAAATTAAGATGAGGTTATACTGAAGTAGCGTGAGCCCTCCATCCAACATGAGCCGTGTCCTTATACAAACAGAAGAGAAACAGATAAGACACAGAGAAGGAAAACAGTTATTCCCCAATGGAGGCAGAGATGAGAGTAACGTCAGCAGCCGGGAAAGGAACGCCAAGGAGGGCCAGCACCCACCAGAAGCTGGAAGAGGCAGGGGCTTTGGAGTGTGAACTGCCAACGCCTTGAATTTGAACTCCTGGCCTCCAGTACTGGCAGACAATAGTTATCTGGTGCTTTAAGCCACCCAGTTTATGGTACTTTGTTAGAGCAGCCCCATGAAACTAACGCCACTAGGGTTTTCCCACATCACCGGGAAGACACAAGCAGGAAACCCAGGTAGCTCCCCTGCCTCTTCAGGGCTCTTTGGTCTCATGTGTGAATCCCCATACATCTTCCTCCCCACCCTCCCTCTCTCTGCACGTGGTTCCCTCTACGCTTCTCTCTCACATTCAGCTTCCGGCTTCTGATTCCTGATCGATACCCTCCGGGGAGCCAGGCCTGCCCCTGTTCCTGTGGAAGGGATCTGATTGGCCCGGCTTGAGTCACGTGTCTATTCTGGCCCAATCAGCTACCCCAGAGGACTGGCGTCACCGGGTGCTACTCAAAAATAGGCAACCACCAGGCTTCCTGGGTAGCCGGAAGCTGGCCCCTGGACAAAGAGTTCTGGAGAGCACCCTTCCCCCAGCCACCCTGGAGGTGCACCCTGTGCAAGGTTTTGGACGGCGGGAGTCGAGAGGAGGCGTCTAGCAGTGGGGACAGGCAGTAACACGCATTTGCCAATGTGCGAACCAGACTAAAGCTATCTTGGACAAATGGCCACAATGATCACTCTGAAGTAGGGCACCCCACACACACATGCTTTCCCTTTTATTTAACCACACCCTTGAGTATCAGAGGTCCTTGACCACTCTGGAGACAGGACTCTGACTCATTCTCCTCCTGTGTGGCCCCCCCCCCCAGGATGGACTCCCAGCCTCCAGTGGGTCTGACAGGAGGTGGGGCTCCAGATACCTGCTTATCTTGCAGCCACTCCAAACCGGCTTCTGCCTATAAGTCCCCTTAATAAAGCATTTCTCATACAGCTCAACTGTCACACCTTTTTCTCCCATCTTAACAGCTCCGTGGGCCTTCAGAGGTCATTTTGCACTTCCTAGTCACAGAACAACCAACTCCAAGATGGGAGACATTCATAGGTGTCTGCTCAATGCCAGTTCTGCCCACTCAGGAGAGACTCTTTGAGAACGGGTAGAGGTGAGTCAGACAAACGGCATTCACTTCCACGTCCGCAACCTCACTGCTCATCCCCCCCACCCCCCACCCCTGTCTGGCCAGTGCAGGCCACTCTCCCAACTCTGCCTCCTTCATTGCCTTACCTCTTCCTTTTTTTTTTTTTAAATTTTTTTAAATGTTTTATTTATTTCTAGGAGAGAGAGAGAGACAGCATGAGCAGGGGAGGGTCAGAGAGAGAGGGAGTCACAGACTGAAACAGGCTCCAGGCTCTGAACTGGCAGTCAGCACAGAGCCCGACGCAGGGCTCGAACCCACGAACCGTGAGATCATGACTTAAGCGAAAGTCGGACGCTTAACCGACTAAGCCACCCAGGCGCCCCGCCTTACCTCTTCCTAACACGGCTGCAGGTCATCTGCTCTGTGGGGACTTCTCTGCCCACCCCAACTCCATTTGTCCTGCATAAAGGGCACCTGGGTGGCTCAGTTGGTTAAGCACCCAACTTCAGCTCAGGCCATGATCTCACAGTTCATGGGTTGGAGCCCTGCATGGGGCTCTGTGCTGACATCTCAGAGCATGGATCCTGCTTCGGATTCTGTGTCTCCCTCTCTGCCCCTCCCCAGCTTGCACNGGGGGGGGGGGGGGGGGGGCTGGGGATGAATATGTGCATTTATTATCAATTTTGTTGGCAAAAATGTGCAGCACAGAATCTGCAAAAAAATATATAAATTACACTTCACTGCAAACTCCATAGTCACTTCTGCAGGTTGCCTCCTTTGATTTTCCCCACTCCTGGCCCCAGAGCCACCTGCGGTTCCAAGTGACAGCTAGACATAGGTTGATCTTATTCCTTTAAAGACTCAGATGAACAGGGACGACAAAGATGTCCGCGCTCACAGGCTTGCCAGTCACGTTGAGCAACATCTTTGCTAAATCAGATGATGGCCCCAAAACACAAGACTTCCTCAATTTTTCATGTGCTATGCACAACGCAACAGCCCAAGACAAGACACACTTTTAAGCGTAATCCACATGTTTTACATAATTTCCTCCATCACTGTCTTAAACAGGCGATCCATACACAATACATTAAGTCCACCTGAAGCATTTGCACATAGGTGCCCCCCCGCCCCCCAGCTGACTTTAAGTTGCCAGCATGAGGTCACGGAACAGAGTTGGCAAGCCAGGGTCTGCCAAATGCCGTTACACAGCACTTCCACCACACAGCTACAAGAAGTAGGTAACCTTGGGAGCCCAGATAATAATAAAATGGGAAAGAAATCCCTAAAGCACAGGGTAATTATGTCTCATATAAGATAACTCACGCTGCCTGGTGTATACTAAAGCCTCACTACTTCATAGGCATTAAGTTTGTAAGTTTTATATAATCCCGTGCCACGCACCGTCTCATGCTCCCCCACGTGGTCTGGTCACACCCAATCATGGTCATAGTGTCAAGCAGGCATACCTGACTGCCAGCTTGGCCATCGCTGGGCTAACTGTCTTGCTCAGAGCTGTGTCCCCAAACACAGGCCTGACAACACAGGAGATACTCAAAACAAATTCCATGATGAAGGTCCCACAGCATAGTCACACAGACCCCCCAAAGACCAACCCCTTGAATGTCAGACAGCAGGGCTGCGGAGGAGTCTTTATTTCTCACATATTAACATAAATAGGTTTTTTTTTTTCCTGTTTTGTTTGCTGATGTTTCTCCAGCCCTGCACAGGGCCCGCCATGTAGATGCTCAATAAATATAAACTGAATGGATTAATATAAAGTACATCGTTGAGCTCAGGCTCAGAATAAATACCAAGAGTTCGACTTGGGGCAGGAAGGGGAGAGAGACTTGGAGAGTCCTCGAGGAGGGGGTCAGCAGCGGGGACCCCTGCCAAGCCGGGTGAGGTAGAGTAGCCGGGCGTCACCAAGAGCCCCAGTGAAAGAAGGCAGCATTCATTCTGTGTCCAGCGAGGGGTGCCCAGGCCCAGTGTCAGCGGGCCACGGCGGCAAGGCGAGTCCGGCAGGGACTTTGGTGGCCACTCGGAAAAGGCCCAACATCGTGGCACCCTGGGCGAGCTGCCAGGCAGGGTGTGCCCCCCGCTCTGCGCGCAGGTGAACTCCCAGGCGCTGGCCTGCACCCAGGTGCAGCAGGCTGCCCCGGAAGCCGGATGCTGAGTCCGAGGAGGATGGAGATGGCAAGTCCAAGGTCAGGGCCAGGGCTGCGGCCCCAGTGCCCAGCGGCTGCAGGTGCAGCGCAACGGAGACAGAGCCGGAGCCACCGCCGGACACCACCCGCTGCACTTTCAGGTTCAAGAAGACATAGTAGACGCCAGGCTCAGCCACCATCAGCTCCCGCGTGTGCTCATCGTAGCTCAGGCCGGGCCCCAGGAACACCCCTGCCAGGCCTGGGTCGCTGTGCCAGCGCAGGGGCCCTTCAGTCAGCTGTACTGAAGGAGGAAGAAGAGGGGAGGTTGGCTGAGCAGGGTTGTGGGGCAGAGGTGCAGCCCTGGGGAGGGGCGCTGGGGCCCTGGGGGATTCTTGGAAGGAAGAGGTGAGGCTGGTGAGGGCCAGGCGGTGGGGGTGACTGAGAGAGGGAGGAGGGAGAGGGAGAGGGGGCNGGGAGCGTGGGGAAGGCGCCAGAAGAGGGGAAGGGGAAGGTAGGGGAGAACAGGGAGGAAGCGTCTGGAAGGGGAAGGTTAGGAGGAGGCCTTCAGAAGCAGCGAAGGGAAACGGGAGAGAGCAAAGCCCAGCCCGGACCTACAGGAACCGAGCGGGAGAGAGAAGAGCAGGTTGGGATCCGTGGGGCGCGGAGCGGAGCGGGGGTCGCGCGTCTGGCGTTGGGATACGTGGAGGTCAAAGGAGGAAAAGCGGCATCCACAGCGGGGTCAAGGGAAGGTCAGAGAGAGAAGGTTCAAAGAGGCGAGGGGACAGCTTTTAGAGAATGGGGGAAAGAGGATCAGACGGGGGGAGTGGAAGCCTCCCTGTCTCCGGGGCTCCTCAACCTTGTCGCCACCCCCGGACCGCCGCGCCCCCAAAGGGAATGACGCAGGACACTCACCATCTCGGGCCACCAGCTGCGCGAACACGGCCTGCGGAGAGCAAAGGCGGAGAGTGGAACGGAGGCTCCCCCTCCCGCTGCCGCAGCCCCCGGGAAAGCGGGGGTCCCCGGGGCGTGCGCGGGCGTGGAGCCCCAGGGACACAGGAGCGCGCGCACACCCCGGCCCCAACCCGGCCCCAACCCGGGGGTCTGTCTGCGAGGGCGGAACCTCACGATTCAGGAAGGAGGGCAGATGCCCTCTAGGGGCCCTCGGGAGGGAAAGGGGGACACCCCAAGGGTGCAGGAGAACACCGAGGCTCTCCGGGAGTTAGCAAAGAACCTCGAGTCCCCTCAACAGTTCGAGAAAAAGAAGCGCCCTCGGGGTCCGCGATGGACAAAGGGTTCCCCTGCGAGCCCCGGGATGCAGATGGGGTCTCCCGGGGGTGCGCCACGAAGTCTTGGATAGAGAAGGGGTGCTCCCGGGAGGCCCCGGGGGTGGGCGCGGAGAGGGCGTTCCGGGCGCGTCTCACCTGCCGAGAGTCGGGGAGGCGGGCGTGGGCGTCGGGCGGCGGCTCGGGGGCGGCGGGGAGCCCGGGGCTGGCCGTGGTGGGGCCCTGGGAC
>NW_027527386.1:482403-482651 GCF_008692635.1 Crocuta crocuta
AGGGCTCCCCCGCCATTTCCTCTTCGTCCCTAGTTCTTTCTCTCCCGGGTGTGTCTCCCGGGTGATGCCCCGGCTTCCCGGGGGTCTCTCTAATTCTGCAGCGCCTCTTTCCTCGGAGCCTCTCTCGCCTATCTGACCGCGTAGGAGGGCGCAACGGACCTTTCCATCTCTCGGCCTCATTATTTCCGTGCGTCTGCCTCCGTCTCTCCGCGGCTCTCCCTGTCTCTCTAGGTCTCCGACTCGCTGAA
>NW_027527386.1:482714-522745 GCF_008692635.1 Crocuta crocuta
AGCGCTCCCCTAAATCCAGCATATCTGCAGAGGGGTCAGAGGACAGCCAGGCCTCAGCCTCCAGCCCTTCCCCCAGGCCTCCCTCACCTTCCCCGGGAGCCCTGGGCCTTTCCCGTCTTGCCCCCACCCACCTACCTGGGCGCTTCCCGGCAGGGGCCCCCTCTGGACCCCACAAGCAGAAGGCTGGAGAGTCCAGATAGAGAAATCCCCCTTGTAGGGAAGGGCCAGGCTTGGCCAAAGCAGAGGAAACTCAAATTTCCCATTCGCTGTCCCGCGGTGGAGGCGGAGGCGGAGGAGGAGCGGAGCAGCGGCCAAAACTCGGCCCCAAAAGAGGAAGCCACCGTTTATTATTAAGAGACAGGCGGCCCTGGAAAAGCCCTGAGCTCCTACAAAAGCCCTGCTCCACCCTGACCAGCCCGGTGGACGCTGCCAACCCTCTGATCTGCAGGCCTCACCTCTCCCTGCGGAGAATGGGAGCGGCCTGTCCGACACCACACCTGATCTCGGCCCTGCCCCGCAGCCTGGGAACGCGGGGTGGGGAGGGGGTGGGAATGTTGGTTAAGTATGGGATGGCATGCCCCTGCGTCCTGTCGTGGTATAGATATTGGGCCTCCCTGGGGAATTACGGGAAGAAAACAATGATGGTACTGGCTGTCGGTGGCTCACAGGTGCTAAATGCTTCCGGTGTACATGAGTGGTTTATAAGGTGTGATACCCGAACTAGCAGCAGCAGCACCTGGCGATTTGTTAGCTATGCAAATTCTAGCACCGCAGGCTAGGCCTGTTGAGGCTCTGGGAGCGGAAACCCCGGAGTCGCGGGGCGATGAGCCTTCCAGGCCATTCTGATGCTCCCCTCGGGCGTTGCACCGCCGACCTTCCTCCGCACTTGCCGCTGGAATGAATGTTCCTTCCCCAGACCGGCAGGCAGGCAGCGGACACCTTCTTACCTTCTTGCCGTTCACTTTCAGTTCCAACGTCACTCTGGCGGAGATGATGAGTACCAGGTCGACTTGCGCTTTTTCCTGAAACCCCAGTGCGGTGACAGCTAAGCAGTTATTTTGAAAACTAAACCAGAATTGTTAGCCGGAAGGCTGGGAAGCCAAATATAATCTCTGGCGCAATTCCACCATTACCATCCCCGAGCCGCAGTTGTTAGTGACACTCTCCCACTTCCCTGCCCCCCTCCCACTCCTAAAGCTGGTGGGTGGCAGCTAAAATAGAAGAGTTTGCTGCAAGTAGATTTCCCAACAGAGACAAAAGCTTTTCTCCCCACCAAGGTGGAAAATCAGCTGTTTCTGTTACTTTTTCCTCGAGAGGAACCCAGATGCGGGTAGAAGGGTCAGCCTGGAAACCAGAGTCTTAAGCGTGGTGACCCTGAGTGCTGGGACTGAAATTTCCCCACCTCAATCCTCACTCCCACTCAGCACCCAGGACTAGGAAGATGGGACAGCAGAAGGCCGTCTCCTAGGAACGTGACCAACCAGGAAGGAAATATACAGATACTGAGGAAGGAAATATACAGATACTGAGGGCCATCTCCTGATGGCATCACCCTGCCAAGAAGCCAGTCTGTTGGTTTTTTTTTTTTTTTAAGATTTTTTTTTAAATGTTAGGGCACCTAGGTAGCTCAGTCAGTTGAATATCCGTCTTTGGCTCAGGTCATGATCTCAAGGCGCCTGGTTTCGAGCCCCGTGCCGGGCTCTGTGATGACAGCTCAGAGCCTGGAGCCTGCTTCAGATTCTATGTCTCCCTCTCTCTCTGCCCCTTCCCTCCTCACAGTCTCTCTCTCTCTCTCTCTTTCTCTCTCTCGAAAAAATAAACATTAAAAATTTTTAACAAAAGATTTTCTCATGGTTTTTATTTATTTGGGGGGGGGCACCTGTGTGGGGGAAAGGCAGAGATCATCCCAAGCAGGTTCTGCACAGAGCCCCATGCTCGATCACACCAACCATGAGAACATGACCTAAGCTGAAATCAAGAGTCAGAAGCTCAACTAACTGAGACATCCAGGAGCCCCTTGGGCCAGTCTGTTTATTTTTTTTTTTTTAACGCTTATTCATTTTTGAGAGAAAGAGAGACAGAGCACGAGTGGAGAGGGGAGAGAGAGACACACACACACACACACAGTATCCGAAGCAGGCTCCAGGCTCTGAGCTGTTAGCACAGAGCCCGATGCGGAGCTTGAACCCACAAACCGTGAGATCGTGATCTGAGCCGAAGTCAGATGCTTAATTGACTGAGCCACCGGGGCGCCCCATTGAGTCCTACCCCCACAGTAGGCCACAGCCAAGGATTGCTTCCACTGACAAAAATGACAAAGAGAGGTATTTGGGAGACCACAAGCCTCACCTTCTCAGATGACCTGCATGAAAGTGTCCCCCGCCCTGGGGTCCCAGTTACACCACCCCTGTGGGGTTTCCTTCCTAGCATTTCCACCATCTGAAATATTCTCATTCCTTTATTTCCTTGCAGGTTTTGCCCACAACATGGATATCTCCTGAATAGTGGCATCTCCATCTGCCTGTGTCCCTTCTCCCTCCAGTGCCTAGAACATGGCAAGCCTCCATAATATTCAGTTACCTGCATGGGCTCCAGAGGTCAACAAACCGCAGTCCACGAGCTACAAAATTTTTGGGTTTTTTTTTTCCGGTTTAAAGTGGCTGGGGAGAGTCCAAAGAAGAATTATTTCATGGTGTGTGCAAATTATATGAAATTCCAATGTCGGTGTCCACTGGCACGCAGCCATGACCACTCATTCGTGTGTTGTCTATGGCCGTGTTGGCAAGGCGACAGCAGAGCTGAGTGGTTGCAACAGAAATGGGCCCAGAAAGCCCACGGCATTTACTCTCTCTGGTCCATTACAGAAAAAAAAAAAAAAGTTCCAACTCTGCCCCAGAGTGTTGAATTTTAGCTCTCAAAGGTCTTGCTGTGTGATCTCAGGCAAGCTGCTTCACCTTGCTGAGCCTCATTTTTCCTACAGGTCAAATGGGAATAACAGTAGCCCTCAAAGGGTGGTCGAGAGCTCGCTGTGAGCAGTGCCAGGCACAGAGTAAATGCTCAATAAAGGTGAGCTGGCAAAGATGATCGCTGAATCTTTTACAGCCTCTGTAGAACGTCATCCCTGATATGTAGATGCGAAGACGTAGATGTAGAAATGAAGACTCCAACAAAAATTGAAGTCACTGAGCCTCAGTGACTCACGATGACTGTTCTGAACTCCTCCCTACACCAAGGGACTTGGGAGAGTTCTATACACTACCCACCACCCCAAGGAGAGGAAACAAAGCCCAGCAGAGCGGGGCAGTATCAGGCCACAGCCAAGGAGTGCCATGACGCATGACATGCTGCTGTGGTCGGGACATCTGAGCCAGGCAGCCCTGCCCACCAGGAGGCTCTCAGCATCACCCTGCTGACACCCCACGTTCACTGGCGTGGCACCTCTGTCTTCAGCTGTCTCCCTAAGGTGAGCATAGACTCAGTTTCCCTTGCCTTTAGGGGTAAGGACATGAATCCTCACCCTTCTCATCACAGAGTTCAAGGGGGGACTGGGCAGGAAGTAGGTGGAGGGAGGAGCCCCATGTCTTCCCCCTAGGAAGCCCAGTCAACAGCTACCTCCTCCAGGAGGTATGCCTTGATTTTTCCTTAGCAAAACTTGATTCCTTATCTCTGGGTTCTTTTTTAAAAATTTTTTAATGTTTTATTTATTTCTGAGAGACGGGGGTGGGGGGCAGCGTGAGCAGGGGAGGGCTAGAGAGAGAGGGAGACACAGAATCCAAAACAGGCTCCAGGCTCTGAGCTGTCAGCACAGAGCCCGATGCGGGGCTCGAACCCACGAACCATGAGATCATGACCTGAGCCGAAGTTGGACGCTTAACCAGCTGAGCCACCCAGGCGCCCCTGTCTCTGGGTTCTGCACTGCTCCCCAGCCCCTGCAGGCGGCCTCCCCCCTACCCTGTGTCAAATTCTAGCTGGCCTGGATCCTCTGTCTCCCCCAGGGCAGAGGCAAAGCATAACAGAGACTATTAGTGGTGTCTGCTGAGTAAGTACTCGAGGGAGACAGCAACCAAATGGAGGGGAGTGTGTAAACAAGAAGGGGGAAAAGGGAAGGAAAGAATCAAATTGAATAGAGTTGGTCTCGAGCTGTGGCAATGTTAACATGTGTTGAAGGAAGAAAGAGACACAGAAGGGGGAATCGTGGTGTACAAGTTAGCCAAGTCTCTGGAAAAGCTAGGTTCAGGTCTCTATAGCCCTGAATAGGCCGGAAAAGCATAGCGCCCTGTATGTGAGTGTGTGCGCCTGTGATGTTGTGTCGGCACTACCAGGCATGCTCGTGCAAAGCAATTCAGCTTTGTGGAGCTGGAGTGTGTGGCCAGCTACTCTGGAATTGTGTGTTTCCAATGTGACATTGCATGTTTAGGGATGAGGAAAGGGCGGGGGGAGGAGGGGGGAGGGGGTCCCATACATGCACAGCTCTGTCTCGACTTGAGAACAGCACCAGCACAAGATCCAAACTGCTCAGCTTCAAATCCCACCTCTGCCTCTGGCTGGTTGTGTGATCTTGAGCAAATTCCTTCCCCTCTCTGTGCCTCGGTTTTCCCATCTGGGAAGTGTGCCTAACAGCAGTCACCGCCTCATAAGATCATTGTCCAGGACTGGGAGCCAGCACAGCGCCCGGCATGGCATCTAAGGTGCTCTATATGGGCAGCCACCGTTGCTACCAGTGGGGCTGATAGTCTGGTTCTCCCTCTGAACACACCACCAGGATCCAGAAACTAGTGTGGACATCTGAACGGAAAGACAGACAGGCTGGAATGTCCATCACAAAAGTGTTGGGAATGCAAACAGCCAAAGCAGCCAATGGACAGATTAGTCTTCATAGAATCAATTTGGTAATCAAGTTGTGGACAAGGTTGAGTCACCTCCTTGAGGCTTGATAGCGATCTCTGAGGCTAGGAAAACTAAGTAAGCTGCAGCATGCTATGTACTGAAATACATGTTTTGTATTTGCACAGCACATTTCTAGAAGGTATAAAAAAACAGAGCAATCAGTGGCGAGCAAATGTGGCTCCTTCACTGTATGTACTTTCGCCCACCTGCATTTTCCATGTGCTACTGTTTTGCTTTGTTTTGGTTTTTTTTTTTTTATGTTAAGTACGGAATTGTGGTCAGGTGTGCACACACGTAGAAAGAAACCCGTAGCCTGAGGTGAAGAAGGGAAAATTTTAGCACCAGTGACATCAAAGGCAGGAAATGGTGTTTCCCTGCTAAGGGCAGTAGAAGGACACAGGAATGGGGAAGCCCCGGGAAGACCAGGGCCAGCCCCCAGGACCCCTCAGAGGGGCCTGGCAGGAGAAGCCAGGTCATTCTGCTGGGAAGCAAGCCCAATTGCCCCAGGAAGGAAGTCCCAGCAGGGCCACCACCTGGAAGGGACTCTCCAACTTGCTCAGGGAGGCAGCCACAAAGCAGAAAGACAAAGAGATACAATAGACACCTCCATTGAAGTCCTACACAATCACACAAAACAAGACACACACACAGACACGCCACATAGACATACACATTCACACACACACACACATTGAGACACATACATGGACTCATAATCATAGATACACAAGAGCAGCCACCAAAGCTATACACATACCCACCAACACATAAACAGCCTCAAAGAGACTCAAACTCTCCGGGATATGCAATCAGAGACACAAAATACCAGACACCCAGAGACCACCCATCCAAGGCCCACAAGTCACACACGGGCGCCAGTAGACCTAGAGAGACACGCCAAGACACTTGAAACAAAGACACAAAGTACAATGGAACAAAACCAAAGGAACCCAGGTCCATCCTTCAAACCCCCAAGATCCACCACTCCCCTAGTGAGGACCCAGGGTCTCCGAGGTGCCTGTCCTTCACGTCCTTGAGAACTCCATAGGTCCCTGGGTGCCAGCGGCACCCAGGGTAAGGCGCGGGCGCCCCCTGGTGGATCAGGAGCCTCAACCCGGGGCTGCAAAGCGAGTGGGCGTAGGGGGGCGTTTTAGCCCGAGAGTAGCAGAAGGTGCTTCTAGGTCTTTGGTATCAATGCAAAGGCGGGTAAGGAAGGGGCGTGGCGACGGGAGAGCGGGGAGACGGGCGGCCGGAGCCGGATCAGGCAGGCCTTGAGCTCGGGAACAGAGCCGGGAAGCTGCGGTTGGACGGAAGACACTCAAATGCCCGGCCCCACCAACCTAGCTCCGCGGCCGCGCCGGACGCTGCTGGAAGTACCTCCGAGAAGCCAGTGAGCCCGGAGGCGTATTCCCATTGGCCCCCGGCCGACCAATGAGACGCGGCTACGGAGCCCGGCAGGGCGGGGCGACCGTTGGCTCAGAGAAAGGGGTGCTCGCCCGCCCCGCCTGGCTCTCGGCCAGAAAATGACCACCAAGGAATCGTCCAAGTTCTGGAATGTCCAGGGCAGAGGCCACTGGTGCAAGAGAATCACCAACCATGGCCGACGTGACTTTGACCCTAAGAAAGGTGGGCCAGCCCCTTCCAGGTCCGAACCTCCTCCCAAGCTCTGACCACTCCCAGCCCCTCCCACTCATGCGTCATTCTCCCTAGGGCCCCTCCCACTTCCCCTGCCGTCATCCACCCAGGCCCCGCCTACTCCTGCTCCGAGCCACGCCCACTTCCCAGTCATTTCCCACCCCCCTTTCCCAGGTCTTGCCCATTCCCCAAGTCCTGCCTATTTCCCAGACATCTCCCCCACCCTACTTCCAGGCCTGTCCTCGCCTAAGTACCGCCTACTACTCCGNAGGCCTTATTTACCCCCAGTCTCGTCCACTTCCCAGTCTTTCTCCAGATTCTGCCCTCTTCCCAGCCATCAGCCTCCGGGGCCTCGCCCACTCTCCTGCCCCACTTTTCTACCTTTCTTAGTCCAGCACCACCCTCTTCCCAGGCCCCGCTCTTCTATCTCCGAGCTCAAATCCTCTCCCCTTTCCTGGGTTCCACCTTCTTGGGCCAAACCTTCAACCCATACCCACCCCTGGTCTGACTTCCCGGGTACTCCGGCCTGCGGGGTCTCCAGTCATTTCGTCTAATTCCTTTAGGCCCCGCCCCTTTTGTTCCACCCTTCCTGTCTTCCAGGCCCCGCGCACAGTATCAAGACCCTACCGCGAAGCCGCCAAGTTCCTTGTGTGGGATGGGGGTGGGGGTGGGGGTGGGGACTCCTCGCTATTCGGAGCTAGGGAGGCCTCAGTTTCCCCAGCCCTGCCCTTGCTCCGGAAGGCCCTACCCTCTTGGCCATCTACGTATCTCCCTACAATGGGACCCCACCCCTGTCAGAGTGGCGTTCTCTGTCCAGGCCCGTCTCTCCCTGGCCGGCCCCACCCAGCTCACAGGACACTAACCCGAGTCCAGGTGGGTGTGCCCAGCCTGTCGCCCCGCGGTGGATGAATTTACCACATACCATCTTGGCCTTGCCTCAGCCCGTGACCTGGTACCAGTGCCTGTGGTGTGAGGACCAGTGGAAGACACTCTTGCCCCACCTCCTACCGCACACCTGGATCTCCAAGATGTTGGTGGCTTTGGACATATTCTGTCTGCTGCTGGGTGAGTCCCCTCCCCACCAGCCTTGAGGCCCTCCCCCACACGTCACCCAACCATCTGAGGAGGGGTCTATCTGCCTGTCTTTATCCAAGGCCCCCTAGACTGCTGGCTGGTAGCTGGCTGGCTGCCATCGGGCGTGTACTTGGGTCCTCCATCTTCATCAGTGTTTTTCAGGGGTGACTGGGTTAATGTGTGCATGGAGGAGAAAGGGACTCTCTGCAAGTGTGACCTTTGGATGTTTACCCGTCTCCCTGGGTCTGTGTGCCCAGAACAGCATCTGGCCGTGTGGTTTTTTTTTTTCTTTTTTGTTAGTCTTGCGTATGACTTTATTTTCTCCCTTCAACAGTTTTTTCTGCATTCTTTCATATGATTTGCTGTATGTCTTTTTGAGTTGTGCATCAGAGTCTGTGTGTCTGGGTCAGACTGCGTGGTTGTATTGTGTAATCGTGTATGTCGGACTCTGTGTGCAGATGTACCTCTATGGCCTGAGTTTGCCTGGAGTCCAGATGTGTGGCTGACATATGCCACCACCCCCCATGGCCCAGTCCCTGCTCATACTCAGTATTCGCACCATTATCACCCAGCTCAGATACAGAGCCATAGATAAAGGCATGAACACACACACATACCCCACTTCTGGGAACACACGTGCATAATCACAGACACGTACCCGTGCACAACCGCCTATTCACACAACACATGCATGGTGCATGATATGTGCACACACCAAGACACACGCATCCCCATTCACTGACATCCCCAAGCACACAGGTGCGCACATCAAAATACACCACATACACACAAACACAGTTCCAAAAACACACGGTTCTGTACATACAAAGACAGAGAACCCAAGAAGATTCACAGCCAGGGGTGCCTGGGTGGCTTAGTTGCTTAAGCGTCCGACTTTCGCTTAGGTCATGATCTCGCGGTTCGTGGGTTCGAGCCCCGCGTCGGGCTCTGTGCTGACTGCCAGCTCGGAGCCTGGAGCCTGTTTCAGTCTGTGACTCCCTCTCTCTCTGACCCTCCCCTGCTCACGCTGTCTCTCTCTCTCTCTCCTAGAAATAAATAAAAATATTAAAAAAAAAAAAGTGTCCCACTTCAGCTCAGGTCACGATCTCACAGTTCGTGAGTTCGAGCCCTACATCGGGCTCTGTGCCGACAGCACAGAGCCTGCTTTGGACCTTCTGTCCACCTCTCTCTCTCTCTGCCCCTTCCCTACTTGCACTCTCTCTCTCTCTCTCTCAAGAATGAATAAAACATTTTTAAAAAAAGAAAAGAACGGGAGCCCTCTTACCCTTGCCCCCTCATTATTCTAATCCCTTACCTGTCTTGTGCACTCGACCCCACCCATGCATGGGTCCCTGGGGCTCTGGCCTCTGGCCTTCTGTCCAGACCATCTTCCCTACACAGCCTTCCCCACCCTGCCCAGTCGAGGCTGTGGAGATGCAGGCAGGGCGGGCTGGCCAGAAGGCCTAAGGAGAGTGAGCCTCAGGCCAACTGTCCGGCCCTGGCAGTCAGCCTCCCCAGTGAGCTGAGCGACAGCACTTTATTCTTACCCTCCATCCAGGGCTTCTCTTGCGATGACACTACCACCAAATCCCCCCGGGTGGCTCATGACATCATCGAGCACTCAGCCTTCATCATCGTGGGCTTCTGAATCTCCCTCTTTGCGGTGAGCGGCTGGCCACTTTCACCCTGTGCGGTGGTTACATGCTTCACACCTTTTTCTGGCAAAGCGTAAGCCAAAGGCGGGGACAGATACCAACTCTCTTCCCAACCAAATGGGAAATCGCGCTGCTCGATGGCACAGACTTCCCTCCCCGAGGAAATAAATGTTAAGACTCACCCTTTGTTAACACAGAATAGAGGAAACGCCTGCTTCTCCGCCTTAAGCACAGAGCTAGACGAAGCACAGCCCCGGCCCCCCTAACGCACAGGGAAACCCACCCCTCATATTCATAAAGCAGGATGCGGTGCTGCCTCTTTCCTGGGGAGTTGGGAAGCCTCTTTCTTCCAAACATAGAGAGAACATCCTGCCTCTTTATCCTGCTGAAAAGGGAAGTCCCCCGCCCATTTTCTGGTATTTAGGAAGAAGCCCACAGGCTTCTCCTGGGGTAGCAGGAAGTCCCGCCCCTGCCGGATGTGGGACTCCCACCCAGATCTGACATAAAATAGGAGGATGGCCCACCCTCCTTGGTGACATAGGAAGCCATTCCCTGCTGCCTGGCTTGATGGGAAACCAGCCCGTCCTTTTCCCACGACGGGGGGGTGGGATGCAGGCTGAACAAAGGGTTGGGGTCTCCCACTCTTGCTGCACCCCTGCACCCTCGTGGTGACCTCTCCCCACCCTAATGTGGCCCGCAGGCTGGCCTGGGAGAGGTGGTCCAGGTCTGGGTCCCACAGGTGACCTTTCCAGCCTTCACGAGCAACCCCCACGTGGCCATGTCTCCGGGCATCTGGGCGCCGTCGTGTTTGGTGGCATAAGATGACCACAAGTCTCTTAAGGCCCCGCTTCCTGGCAGTGTCCCCCGAGTCCACTTTCCTTCAACTATGAGAGCAGCTACATCGCGACGCCTGCACCAGGCACCCCGGGAATGTCCTCGATGCCAGGCGAGCACGTGGGCAATGAGCAGAACCCAGGAAGCGATCTGCCACACCCCACCGGGGTGTGAGAGAGGTCCCCACCGGGGGCACTGAGGTCAGCCCGTGTCAGCCCTCCTCCACCTCTCCCCCACCCATCTCCCAGAAAATTCTTCTATTCTGAGCATGCCCCCTTGGGATGTACTCCATGGCATCTCTGGTGGCGAGTGTTAGTTTAGTGGGAGGCGAGCCATCCACCCGGCAAGGCCAGAGAATGCTCTGTTGTCCCCCGCCCCACCCACAAGCTTGGTGCCAGCAGCACCAGTCACGGCTTCCACAGAGCTTGTGTATGCCCTTGGACTTGGGAGGGCTAGAATGGGGAGGGCCTATCTCCTCTTAAGGCTCATTCAGCACCCCTGTCCTGGAACAGCAACTTCCAGAACTCTGTCTCCCCCTCTGTGCAGCTGGAGAGGGCCCGTGCCAGGCTGGGTTCATGCCCAGGATTGGGGTCTGCCAGGGGCAGGGGGAAGGGAACTCAGGCCCAGTGGCAGTGGAGGTCTAAGGTCTGGGTGGTGAGGTGATAGGAGGAGCCGGGGAGAAGGGGAGCCTCTGGAAAGGAGTCAATGACTCAGTGGACAAAGAGAGCACAGATTTGGATGGTGGCATCAGATCTCACACAGCGGGGCCAGCATGGTGGGCAGACACAATGGCACAGACAGAGGTCAGGCCACGGAGCATGTGACAGTCACATAGCTCACACCAGCTACTGGCCACACTGGCAACATTTTCCTCCTGAAAGACAGCCCATTCAACTGCCAGGCTTTTTTTTTTTCTTTTTTTTTCCTTTTTTTTTTTTTTTTTTTTTTAAGACCAAAGTAACTACCACCCCCCGTAGTGATAAAAGGTCAGGGGCTTTGGAGCTAGAATGCATGCACTTTATTCCCAGCCTCAACTGTGCATGAGATACTCAACTTCCCAGAGCCTCTGTTTCCTCATCTGTAAAGTGGGGATATAACAGTATCTGCCTCCTGAAGTTGTGGTTTCACGAGCTAAAGCACAAATGAACTGACACACTCAAAGCACTTAGAACAGAATCTGGCTAAAATATCTCTATTATCATTTATAATAGGCAAAACAGACTCCCCCCCCCCCAAGGTAGACTGGGAGTTGGGGTGCATGTCAGCAATGCCTCAAAACTCACAGACAGGGTAGCAGTGTGGCCACCCCCCACGGTGGACAGATCACACACAACTAGAAGACAGGCCTTTCCCTGGCTTTGCAGACCTCAAAAAGGGTGGTCCCTTTAGTGAGCAGAATGTTCTGGGTCTCTGGGAATCCCCCACCTCACGAGCATTCCCCAAGTGCTGATGCCTGATTTCTCCTGAAACGCCCAATGGCCTCTGCCCTGTTCTTCCTGCTCACCCTGAGGTAGTGACTTAACTTGGTGTTTGGGGCGCCTGGGTGGCTTAGTCGGTTAAGCGTCGGACTTTCGCTTAGGTCATGATCTCGCTGTTCGTGGGTTCGAGCCCCGCGTCGGGCTCTGTGCTGACTGCCAGCTCGGAGCCTGGAGCCTGTTTCAGTCTGTGACTCCCTCTCTCTCTGACCCTCCCCTGCTCATGCTGTCTATGTCTCTCCTAGAAATAAAAAATTAAAAAAAAAAAGATTTTTTTAATGTTTATTTATTTTTGAGACGGAGACAGACCATGAGCGGGGGAGGGGCAGAGAGAGGGAGACACAGAATGGGAAACAGGCTCCACCCAGGCGTCAGTGCAGAGCCTGATGTGGGGCTCGAACTCACAAACCATGAGATCGTGCCCTGAGCCAAAGTTGGACGCTCAACCGACTGAGCCACTCAGGTGCCTTGACCCGGTGTTTCAAAACGGGAGTTTTGCTTTGTTTTCCCTTGCAAAATCCAGAGCCCGTCCTCTGCTGTTTCTGGGCTCCCTGATGAAGCCAACCTGGTTTGATTGGGGCTGTGACCCTGGCAAGAGGTGGGGGTGCTGTGAGCTTCCCCACAGGGTCTCACCAGACTGCGTGGGAAACCCTCTCTTCGGCACCCTATGTTTCTCCCAACACTAGAGCCGATAGCCTCTTTAGAGGCTGAAACCCATTTCCATACAAAACTAGCAAGATAGAATGTCCCGCCTCACCCCAGGGCTGCCTGGGGGCAGGGAGGCAGGTGGGTGCAAAAATGCAGCCGCTGGGGAGTCCCTGTACACACCCACTCCTGTGGGCAGACCCGCTCCTGAAGACAAAAAACCAGGCTGTTCACGGCCCATCATCCAGCTCCTTTTCTGGTCCCTGGCTCTGTTCGCTGGCCACATCCGGATCTTGGACTCTTGGCACCACCCGTATAAATCTGGTCTTCGGAATCCTGCAGGGAGAGCCCTGATGGCTTTCTGAGTGGTAGGTGATGCCATGGTACCAGGGAAGGTCGGCTTGCCTGGGAGCCTGGCGCTTTTTACCTCCCATCCTGGGGAGGGGCAGCCATGGGTACAAGCGACATCAGCCCACCCCCCTCTGTCTTCATCCCTACAGGCTTTCTACGTGTCTGGCCTCTTTACATCTCAGGCTTTGCCAGCCAGGTCCCAGCAACTCCAGATGCTAGAAGGCCACGCTTACTCTCCATTCTCTCCCCCCTTGCCCTCCCTCTGCTCGCCTGCGGACGACCAGGGAGCTCCAGGGATGCCCTGATGCAGAGAGAGGTAGAGGACACTATAGGGCCTGTACTCTCAAGAGACTGTCCCTTCCCAGGTGCACTCTTCCAGGAAGCCCTCTGGGGCTCAGTCCTTAACCCAGATCAGCCCTGCCCTAGTGGAGTGATACAGGAGTCTCCATTTCTCTGGGGCTGAGCCCCACATCAGCCCCTCCCAGCAGGGCCACTTCCATTTTTATGTTTTCTATGACTCTTGATATATTTTTAAAAATTACAAAATGCCAACACGTAATTTTTGAGGCATGTTAAAGGCATGAGTCAGTGGAAATCGATATCTTGGGAATCAGTTGTTAACACATTGGGTCATAATTTCAAAATTCCAAGTCAGGGTTTCTCCGCTTTGACCTTATTGACCTTTAGGGTTTGGACAGTTCTTTGCCTTGTAGGGTGTTGGGCAGCATGCCCGGGCTCCCCCCGCCCCACTAGGTGCCAGTAGCACCGCCAGGTTGTAACAAACAGAAATGTCTCCAGACATTGGGAAGCGTCCCAGTGTGTGGGGAGCACATCACCGCAGCTGAGACCCCCTGGGTTACAGGATCCCACTGACCCCGCTCCCCAAGAGATTCTGCCTTCATAATCATCTGACCTACTGAGGCCCCAGGATTCTGTGCACAATTAAATATAAAACTTAGGGGCGCCTGGGTGGCTCAGTCCGTGAAGCAACCCACTTTGGCTCAGGTCAGGATCTCATGGTTTGTGGGTTCGAGCCCTGAGTCGGGCTCTGTGCTGACAGCTCAGACCCCGGAGCCTGATTCGGATTCTGTGTCTCCCTCTCTCTCTAACCCTCCCCTGTTCACTCTGTATCTCTCTCTCAGAAATAAATAAAACATTAACAAAATAAATTTAAAAGATGAATATAAAACTTAGGGGGGGCAGACAAAAGGAAGTGACTCCCAGACACTGGGGGTGGGCACCCTGGTTTATACCATAAAACAAACGTCTAACCCGTGGGGCGCCTGGGTGGCTTAGTCGGTTAAGCGTCCGACTTTCGCTTAGGTCATGATCTTGCAGTTTGGTGGGTTCGAGCCCCGCGTCGGGCTCTGTGCTGACTGCCAGCTCGGAGCCTGGAGCCTGTTTCAGTCTGTGACTCCCTCTCTCTCTGACCCTCCCCTGCTCACGCTGTCTCTCTCTCTCTCTCCTAGAAATAAATAAAAAACATTTAAAAAAAAAAACACATCTAACCCATTAGAAACCTATTGTGGTGTCTAATGTGAGCTCAGAGGTCTCCATTTTTTTCCCAATTAATAACACAAGGTTTCTCAGGCCTCGGCATCATTGCCATTTGGTGCCAGATCATTCTTGGGGCTGGTGGAGGGAGGGGGAGAGATTGTATTGTGCATTGTAGAATGTTTGGCAGTGTTCACCCACTAGATGCCAGGACCACACACGCCCCCTATCCGGGCACGACACGGCCAAGTGTCCCCCTGTTGGGAACCTCAGGTCAAAACTAGAAGGCGCAGGCAAAAGTGAGTGAGGTCCCAGCCCCAGTAGCCAAGCTGCCTAACCCCACCCCCAACCCCACAAGGGCTGGAAGCCATGGGGTGTGCGGAGGAGGTGAGGAGGAGGCTTCCACCGGATGGCACAGGAGAGGCCAGCAGAAGGTGGCTCCAAGAGGTCTGGCCTCCACCTGAGGGTCAGCACAGAAAGCCTCCTCCAGCCACTGATAATAATTGTAGTTCTAACAGCTACAATGTATTGTTTCCTCCGAGCAGAGAAAATGGGGCCCGGCTTGTTAACTGGGCCACCTCATTGGACCCTCCCAATGGCCTTAGAGGGCAGGCATTGACTGCCCCGTGTTGCAGATAAAGAAATTCAGCCAAAGACAAGCAAAGTGACCGTGCAAGGTCATTCTGCTAAAAAGAAATGGAAGGTAGGGCAAAGAGAGGTGCCTATTGGGCGAGTGGGGGGGAAGGGGGCAGGCAGCCCCAGGGGCCATCTATCCATCCCACGTATAATCCAGCTCTAAGTCTTGCTCCGGGATTCAACCCCAGGCAAGGCTGGAGATGGCCCCACCTGCCGAGGACCCAAAGCCCAACAGGGGCGTCCAGGGGGAGCGCAGGGCCCCTACAGCCTCCATCAGCGTCCACAAACCCCACGGGCCTGCTTACTAACCGGCTCCAAGACAGGTCCTCCAGGAACCGACCGCCCCCTCCCGAAACGGACCGCAGCTCCGGAGCCCC
This sequence comes from Crocuta crocuta, assembly GCF_008692635.1. Classification (NCBI taxonomy): domain Eukaryota; kingdom Metazoa; phylum Chordata; class Mammalia; order Carnivora; family Hyaenidae; genus Crocuta; species Crocuta crocuta. The sequence goes on from NW_027527386.1 coordinate 497,778, forward strand.
CAGCTGGGCCCCACTAGGAGCCCCCTCTCGGTCGTCTGCCAAACGAGACTTACGTGGAATGAGGAGGCAGGCTGCGGATGAGAAACTGAGGCAGGGCCGCNGGGGTGGGGCCCAGCCTTGTGTCCGCTGGCCACAGCTGGCTTCACAGCTGGCCCACTGTCCTCTCCACGCGCACAAAGAGAGCCTGCCCCTCCCCGCACGCTGCAGCCTGGGCGAGCTGACACCGGCAGGCGAGGCTGAGGTGGTGACTCGCCTCCGCCCCCGCCCCCACCTCTCCCTTCTTGCTGCCTCATGCCTGTCGCCCCACCATGCCTCTAGGTCCCTCACTCACCTTGCTGGGGGACAGGTGGCAGCTAGGAAGGCAGTTGGAGGTCGTGGGCCCAGAGAGGCAGGGGCAGGCCTGGCCGCCTGCTTCCCCTCTCTCTGCCCTTACCACCACCATCCCTCTAGTTTTGGGAGGTGATCAGTGATGAACATGGCATTGACCCCACCGGCACATACCACGGAGACAGTGATCTGCAGCTGGAGAGAATCAACGTGTACTACAACGAGGCCACAGGTAGGGCTCAGGGGGCCCCTGCGGGGGTGGGGGTGGGGAGGCGGGGAGGGGACAGGATGCTGGTTCCTGGCACTCCCGCACCTCCAGCTGCCCTCCATCTGCTTCCCTGCAGGAGGAAATTATGTTCCCAGAGCCGTGCTGGTGGACCTAGAGCCGGGCACCATGGACTCTGTCCGCTCTGGCCCCTTCGGCCAGATCTTTCGCCCTGACAACTTTGTTTTTGGTGAGTTCCAGGCATAGGAAGCCCCCTTGTTCCTTTGACTTCCAAATGCTTGGTGAAAATTCTCCACTTAGCATGGGGGACTCTGGTGATCACGGGGGCCCCAGAGCCTCACAGGGGAGGCGAACAGGGCAGTCAGGGTTGTGACAGAGGACACACAGGGCACTCACTGTGAGAGCCCAGGAGGGGCATCTGATATGGAGGAGGGTGGAGAGAAGGCTTCCTGGAGGAGGTGGCATTTTGATTTAACAGCGTGGACTGGAGCCAGACTGCCTGGGTGAAAAATGCCAGTTCTGCCATTTCATGCATTGAACAAATAACTTCTTTAGCACCTACCACATACCAGGCCCCGCTGTTACCCCAGAAGAACAAAGCAGACAAGACTCTCTAAGCCTATTGGAGCCGACATCCCAGTGGAGAGAGATGCATAACAGAGAAGATAAATAAGTACAACTTAGCCACTGATTGAGAGTCAGCTGGGCACTGTAGATGGGCTCTCTAATCTCTCTGTGCCTCAGTCTCCACATCTTTAACGCAGGGATTATTAAAAAAAAAAAAAAAAAAAGACCTACTCACCACGTTTGTGAGGCTTAAAGCCCTTAATGTGCGGAAAGCACTTAGAACGATATCTAGCAGAGAGGAAAAGGTACATAAGCATTTGTACCTTTCATTACCTTTATCACCGTTAACACCTGCAGCCTAAAATATGAGTAGGACCCAGACTGACCAAGAGGCATCGAAGGGAGGAAAGATGTGCAAGACCAAGGGAAAAGTGTCTGTGAAGACCGCAGACACATTTGTGGCACCCAGATTCACCGGGGGTACATGCTCTGTGAATAGCCTTCAGTGACACCTTTCCTGGTGCCTCCTAGGTCAGGCTGGCTGCACACACCACCTGGCCTCAGACCCCAGGCCCCGCCCTCTCCCCCAGCACCCCAGGGGACCTCTCTGTGCTTACAGCAGACTGGTTTATAGTCTGAAGTCTACGCATTGACAGGACAAGCTGTGTGACCTTGGACAAGCGACTTCCCTCTCTGGTCTGTGTGATGATTCAGCAAGATAACGATGTTCCTGTGTGGGTATGGCATACAATACGTCCTCAGGATCTGGCTGTGGAAGGACCAAATAATGTTGGCCAAAGGGTGTGAGGGAGTCTAGGATAGCTATGGGTGACTCCATTGGGACCAATAGATTTGAAGGCTTCTGGGAGACAGGGTGGGGAAGGCAATGGTAAAAGTGTGGAGTCAGGAGACAGGCTGGCAATCCTGTTTCTATCTGAGGAGGTGACATTGGCACAAAGCTATGTGAGTACCTGGGGGTAAGGGCATCCCAGGCAGAATGAACAGCAGGTGTCAAGGTCCTGGAGCAGCGCCAGGCCTGGTGTGCTGGAGGAACTGCAAGGAGGCCTATGTGGCTAGAGCAGACTGAGCGAGGGGGAGAGAGGGAGGAGGTGAGTGCAGGCAGGTGACAGTCGGGGCGGGCTATTCAGGGCACTGTGGTCTGCAGGGAAGAGGGGCTTGTACCCTGAGGGAAGTGAGAGCCCTGGAGGGTTGTGGGTAGAGGAGTGTGGGGCATGACTCAGGTGCTCACAGACGCCCTCTGGCTGCTGGCAGGAGAACAGACTGTTTTGCAGAAAGTGGAGAGGAGGGTGGAACCAGTCCAGGACACGGTTGGTGAGGTCAGACCAGGGTGGAGTCAAAGGAGGGGATGGGAAGAAACGTTACCTTTTCACGAAAATACCAGCCCACACTCTATAATACTAATCCTTGTCCTCCTGGAGGTCACATTTCCCTGTGCGATTACAGACAATAAACATGAGTAATAAGACAAGGTAAGTTTGTTAGTGCTTCAGGGGGAAAAAAAAAAAGCAAAGAAGCAAGGAAGCGGAATAGGAAATGAGAGGAAAGCCTCAGTGAGAGTGACAAACCCTGAAGGAGGTGGGAGAGCCATGTGGGTATCAGCGAAGGCCATTTCAGGCAGAGGGAGTGCATGTGCAAAGGCCCTGAGGCAGGACTGGGCCTAGCGTGTTGGAAGAACAGCAAGGAGGACCCTGTGGTTGGAGAAGAGTAAGCCAGAAAAGAGGAGAGAGAGGAGGTGAGAGCAGGAAGAGGAAGTCACGCAGGGCCCGGGAGAGGGGCTGGGGGGAGGGCGTTTACTCAAAGATGGAGCTGGTTTTTGAGCTAAAGCAGGAGGGTTCCGGGCCAAAGTGGAGCATGAATGGATTCCGGCCTTCCCAGGCTCCCCTCTGGCTGCCGGGTGAGAAGCCGCAAGGGTGGAAGCGGACAGAACGATCTACAGTAACGCTAATAAAACCATCATTTCAGGACGGCCCGGGTGGGGGTGAGGGGGAGCCTTCCCCGTAACCGCCCCCTTCCCTCTGCAGGCCAGTCGGGGGCCGGCAACAACTGGGCGAAGGGCCACTACACGGAGGGCGCCGAGCTGGTGGACGCCGTGCTGGACGTGGTCCGGAAGGAGGCGGAGAGCTGCGACTGCCTGCAGGGCTTCCAGCTGACGCACTCGCTGGGCGGGGGCACGGGCTCGGGCATGGGCACGCTGCTCATCAGCAAGATCCGCGAGGAGTTCCCGGACAGGATCATGAACACGTTCAGCGTGGTGCCGTCGCCCAAGGTGTCGGACACGGTGGTGGAGCCCTACAACGCCACGCTGTCGGTGCACCAGCTGGTGGAGAACACGGACGAGACGTACTGCATCGACAACGAGGCGCTGTACGACATCTGCTTCCGCACGCTGAAGCTGACCACGCCCACCTACGGCGACCTCAACCACCTGGTGTCGGCCACCATGAGCGGCGTCACCACCTGCCTGCGCTTCCCGGGCCAGCTGAACGCAGACCTGCGCAAGCTGGCCGTGAACATGGTGCCCTTCCCGCGCCTGCACTTCTTCATGCCCGGCTTCGCGCCGCTCACCAGCCGCGGCAGCCAGCAGTACCGCGCGCTCACGGTGCCCGAGCTCACGCAGCAGATGTTCGACGCCAAGAACATGATGGCGGCGTGCGACCCGCGCCACGGCCGCTACCTGACGGTGGCCGCCGTGTTCCGCGGCCGCATGTCCATGAAGGAGGTGGACGAGCAGATGCTGAGCGTGCAGAGCAAGAACAGCAGCTACTTCGTCGAGTGGATCCCCAACAACGTGAAGACGGCCGTGTGCGACATCCCGCCGCGCGGCCTCAAGATGGCCGCCACCTTCATCGGCAACAGCACGGCCATCCAGGAGCTGTTCAAGCGCATCTCGGAGCAGTTCACCGCCATGTTCCGGCGCAAGGCCTTCCTGCACTGGTACACGGGCGAGGGCATGGATGAGATGGAGTTCACCGAGNGCGAGTTCGAGGAGGAGGCGGAGGAGGAGGTGGCCTAGGCCCCGCCCCCCAGGGACCCGGCCTTCCCAGCTGACCTTTGACCCACGGGCCCCACGTCCATCTGACCCCCTTCCCCCAGCTCGTCTAACGTGGAGGCGGCGCGCACCCCCTCGTGAGCCCCACCCTTTAACTCCGGGAGCCTTCCTTCACCTTTGACCTCCCCCACGANCCTTGCCCCACCTCCCCTCGGAGTGCCTCATCTCTGGCTGCCGCCCCTCCCCACTCCCTACCCTCAGCCCTAGCCAACCTTGGCTTTGGGGGGGGCGCGCGGCGGGGGCTGCCGCTGCAGGGGAAAGAAGCCCTGGAGCATGTGAGCCAAAGGCACTGTGCCCTCAAGCCTCCCAGGCCTCCTCCCCTCCGCTTCACCGCAGTAAATAAACTGGTGCCCTGCCAGGTGCGTGCCCCGTGCGTTTTATCATCTCCCTGTGGGAGGGCCAGCAAGTGAGCTTATGGGATGGACCTGGGTGCTGAAGGACATCTGACATGGGGATTATGGCAGAGATTTCAAAAAGGGACAGAGCAGGCCATACCGCTAACTAACAGCATGGTGTTGAGGAAACCACTTGCGAGTCTCTGAGCCTCCATTTGTTCAAATGGGGTGGGTAGAGGAAGGGCATCAGTAACCCTCCACAGTCAGCTCGGGCATCCTCAAAGCATGGTGGCGGGTTCCCCATGAGCCAGGAAAGCAAGGCAGAATACACTGCATTTTTCTGACCCCGCTGCAGAAGTCACATGATCTCCTGACCAATGGGGTCACAAAGGCCCACCCAGGTTCAAGGGGGTAGGATGTAGACTCCACCTCTTGCGGGTAGAGAGGAAAGATTCCAGAAGGGCATGTGGGATGGGAGATAGCTCTGTGACCACTTTTGGAAATTGCAATTTGCCACGCACAGTCTCTTGCCAACCTCCCATGGTCATCAAGCAGTGAGCTTGGGGTTTTAGACACGTTGAGTCTAGAGCTCTGATTCCCTTTTATCAGCCAGAGCTCAGGACAGAGACCATTGTAGGCATATTAAGCAGAAAGGGATTTAATACAAGGATTTAGGGGCTTAAGGCATTGTTAGAGGGACTGAGAGAGCGGGCCATGGGCCAGCATTTCTTAAATGTTAGTGTGCCAAAGAATCACCAGTGTGAGGTCCCTGGCTGGCTTAGTCGGTAGAGCATATGACCCTTAGCCTGAGGCTTGTCAGTTTGGGGAGCCCCAAGTTGGGTGTAAAGCTTACATTTAAAAAATGATAATGGGGGGCACCTGTGTGGCTCAGTTAAGCCTCCAACTCTTGATTTCAGCTCCGGTCATAATCTCATGGTTCATGAGTTCAAGCCCCACTTTGGACTCCCACTTTGGCATGGAGCCTGCTTGGGATACTCTCTCTCCCTCTCTGCCTCTGCCTCTTCCCTGCTTTCATACTGTCTCTCAAAACAAATAAGCTTTTTAAAAAACAAAACAAAAGAATCACCAGGAAAACCTGACCAGAGCACAGCTTCCTGGGTCCCAGCCTGGAGTTCCTGGTTTAGTAGGTTTGGGGGAGTAGGACCCAAGACTGCATTTTTAAAGATTTTATTTTTAAATATTCTCTTCACCCAACATGGGACTCGAACCCACAACCAAGCGTCGCACCCTGCACCAACTGAGCCAGCCAGGTGCCTCAGATCTTGCATGTTTTAAAGACATTTTTTTAAAGTTTGTTTTACTTATTTCGAGAAAGAGAGAGATCACGGGTGAGGCAGAGAGAGTGGGTAAGAGAGAATCCCAAGCAGACTCCCCACTGTCCACTCAGAACCCACTGTGGGGCTTGAACTCACTAACCGTGAGATCATGACCAGAACTGAAATCAAGAGTGCCTAACCGACTGAGCCACTCAGGCGCCCCCCCCCACACACACACACCTTGCATTTTAAACAAGGTCCCAGTTGATGGTGATGATGCTACTGCCTGAGACCACATTCTGAGTAGCCCTGGACACAACGGAACTGAGCCTTCAGGGAACTCTTTCCTCTGCTCAGTGGGAAAGTCACGGCCACCAGAATTGCTGAATCCAAGCACACCTCCTAACACACACAAAGCTGGAAATAGGTACAAGCACACAGAGTTCTGCTTTCACTTCTGCCTTGCAAATCTCTCGTGAGCATTTCTGGTTGGTAGAAGAACCTCATCTGCTCCCAGAACCAGAGCTGCAAAGAAGTCTCAGAAATATTTTGGTTTGTTGTTATTAATTTTCTAGCTTCTGCAATACCGAGGGAGGCAAACCAGGAGGAAGAGAAAGAAGCGTGAGAGATGCTGAGAGCCAAGCAGCTATGTCCACCACACTCTATGCTAAGCCACCTGACCCGGACTGGGGGTCCAGCCCCCTAACTAACTGGGTCCCACGGCAGCCTTGAGGAAGAAGGGTACCTTCTTCCTGGTTACCCAGCCTGGATACCCAGCCCCCTGCAACCCACATTCCAGCAAGCACAGCACAGGGCTGCGTGGTAGAAGGATGACTAGTTCACCGACTAGGCAGTGAACTTGGCTCTCTTCATCCTCTCAAACCTAATGTGGCCACAAAAGAATTCCCTTATTCTACTCCCAAAACATCCCCTTCTCTGATCAAGGGCACCATCCAGTTGCTCAAACCCCAAAACTGAATCAGCCTTGATTCCTTGTTTCCTACCCCCAACACACTCTTCCTATCTTTGGCTGAGTCCGCTTGTCTCTGTGTCCAAAAGGAATCCCAAACTTGACCCCTCCTCTCCTCTTGGCTGGCTATACCCTAAGCTGCCATTATTGTGCATCCAGACAACCCCTTCAATCGCTTCCCTGGACCTCCTGCCACCAGCCGTGTCCCCTTAAAGTGTGTCCTCCTTCTACAGCAGCCAGAGAGGAGTCTGTATATGCAAATAAGAGCCTGTCCTGCCCCTGTTCAAAACCTTCCCATAACTCTCCTCACACTCAGACTGAAACTCAAACTCTCACCTTGGTCTCCACCTCCTGCTGACTACATCTCTATCACCTTCCCCCTCACTCATTAAGTTGAAACTGCAGCGACCTTCTTTTTGTGGTCAATCAAATCAAGCTGGATTCAACCTCAGGGCCTTTATGCATGCTATTCTGCTACTTTGGTCTATAGGCTTCAGTTCAAATGTCACTTGTCAGAGCAGCCTCCCCTGGCAAATCTAAAATTAGCATCCAGTGACTCTCCATCATCTGTCTTGTTTAATTTTGCTCCTAATGCCTTTTGCTAACTCAAATGATCTGGTCTATTTATACACTGGTTTCTTTTGTCCGTCCTCTTCCCTCCCTACTGGAATATAAGCTTCATGAGGCCAGGAATCTTGTCTACCTTGGTCACCACATGCCTAGAAGAACCTGATGCAACACAGACCCTCAGTAATTCTTTGTTGAATACATGAGCAACTCCACTGTAGGTGTTCTGATTTCTTCATTTTAATTAATTTTTAATTTTTTAATGTCTGTTTATTTCTGAGAGAGAGAGACAGAGCATGAGCGGGGGAGGGGCAGAGAGAGAGGGAGACACAGAATCCAAAGCAGAATCCAAAGCTGTCAGCACAGAGCCGGACACGGGGGCTCAAACCCACAAACCGTGAGATCGTGACCTGAGCTGAAGTTGGACGCTTAACCGATTGAGTCACCCAGGCGCCCTGTGATTTCCTCATTTTACTGTGGGAAAATGAAGGCACAGAGAGTAGAGAAGGGGGCTTCTCAGATTGCCCCCAGTGAGGCCCATCTCACCTATTCATGCTCTTGTGTGATCCCCTCCCACTGAGTGTGGGCTGGACCCGGTGATGGCTTCTTGACATATCATCTTTGATGATGTCAAAGATGATGGGATGCCACTTCCAAGATTAGGTACAAAAGACTGACTTCTGTCTTGATGAGCTCTGTGGTCTTCTCAGCCTGCTTGCTGTGGTGAAGGAAGCAGCATGTTGGGAAGGTCCACATGGCAAAGAACTGAGGGAAGCCTCCAGCCAGCAGCCAGCGAGGACCTGAGACCGTGAGTCCAACAGTCCACAGTGAACCGAATCCTGCCAACAGCCACAAAGTGAGCTTCTATGCAGACCATTCGTCGGCCGATCCTTCAGATGAGACCACAGCCCAGTGGACACCTTACTACAGCTGCGAGATCCTGCAGTAGAGGACCCAGCTGAGCTGCGCCCAGAGTCCTGGCCCCCACAGAAACTGTCAGATGACAATGTGTGTTCTTTTATGCCATTAGCTTTAAGGCGATTTGTTACACAGCAATAGATAATTAATACAGAGAGGTCAAATGACTTGCCTAAGATTCAGGTCGCTCTGAGTCCAAAATCATTTTCTTAAACTCTCAGCTGACCTTTCTTGCACAAGAACAGACATCAAAAGCATGATTCAGGCCCCATAATAAACATTTTACGCCAATTCTCTCCTTAAGCCTTCGTGGGATCGTGAGACAGGCACCAGATCCACTAAATTACAGATGCAGAAACTAAGCTGCAGAGAGAAAATCACACTTTGAGATCACACATCAGGGACATTAACTCCTCTTTTAGCCCCACCGCCTTGGTGTGCCGTTGGGTATTTGTTCTGAACTGGTGTGGGTTTCAGAAGTGAAGAGAGATTCAGGAAGCCTTTGTAGACTCTAGGCCTTAGTCCAGGAGGGCTTCTGTAAGAGAATGCCAGAAGCTGGGTGACTTGTGAACAATACACATTTCCTTCCCGCAATTCTCAAGACTGCAAGTCCAACATCAAGGCACCGGCAGATTCCACATCCAGTTGAGGACCCACTTGCAGGCTCACAGAGACAGCTGTCTCTTCACTGTGTCCTCACAAGGAGGAAGGGGAGGGAGGGCTTTCTGGGGTCTCATAAGGTCATTTATCCCATTCATGAGGGCTCTACCCCCATGGGCTAATCATCTCCCATTGACCCCACCTCCCAATGCCATCACCTTGGGGGGGTAGGATTTGCTATGTAAATTTGGGGGCACACAACCATTCAGTCTCTAGCAATGTCTAAGAGTGTGCAAGAGAGAGAGGGAAGACCAAGTACTCTGCACCACCCATCCCCAGCCTCCCTGGAGAGAAAAGGGCCACAAAGTTCAGCCTCATCTCTACCTGTGTCTTGTCTGGAGACTTTAGAGGTGTGTGTGTCTGTGTGTCTGTGTGTTCATGTGCTTGTGCACCTGCTCATCACCCACTCCTTGGCATGGAAATACCTCGCACCCATGGTCATAAGAGACATGCACAGGGTAAGGACCCCCTCCCCAAGACCTACATCTTTACACAGTCTGGTGAGCTGGACACGAAATCTACAGACACACCCACCTTCACCTCCAGATACCCCAAGACGTGCCAGGCACGTGGATTCTTACAAATGCACACCTACATCTAGGCAGACTCCCTAGACCTCCTATCTTTCAGGAGGCCAAAAAGTCTGGCGGACTCTGCCGGATTTTGCCTCCCTGAGTCTGTCTGTGGGATTTTGTGTGCATGTGTGTGCAGGCGCACCCTTGTGTTTCAACATGACATCTGTCCACCTGGATTCCCTCTCTCTCTGAGCCCACAGTTCTTCTTGCATGTGTCTGGATGTGTCTCCCTCTCCGTGTGAGACTCCAGATCGTGACTGGCTGCGACTCTGCCTTGTGGCTGGGTCCTGACCAGGTCTGTCCCTATGTCTGTGCTCTGCGCAGCTCTGTCTCTTGTCCAGGTCTATTTCTCTGTCGCCTTGTCTGTATCGACAGCTGGGATCTGTGGTCTCTGTCTGGGACTGCCTGCTGGCTGCACCTGTGTGTTACCTCTCTCTGTCACATGGTTCGGCATGGACTGCTCCGTACGTGTGCTGTCCCTCTATACCCATCGGCGTGTGTCCACAGCTACCTTCTGTCTGCTGCCTGGGACTGTTCTGGCCTGTTTGTCCGTGTCAGTCACTTCCTGGCTCTGTGTGCATGTGTGTGCGCGTGTGTGTTGCCTGCCTGTACCTGTGTTCTGACGGCTGTCTGTCCACCTCCCTGGCCCCCCAGGTCCGCTCTGCAGCCTGGCTCCCTCTGGTGGTCCTGTTGGGAACGGCGGGTGCAGAAAGACTAAAGGAAAGAAGAGTTGAGCGAAGAGGAAGCATTTCAGGCAAATTGTGAATCCTTAGCTGCCACAGAGAGAGGAAGGCTCTCTGGGTATGATGTCAGGGGTCAGAGGTGCCCTGGCCTGGCGGGACCGTGCTGGAGGTCTGGCCTCCAAGCCCACCACCCATGCCCACCCATCCCTGGGACGGCTGGGAGACAGGATGCCTGGGTCTCTCACAGTGGGTGGGGGCAGGGGCCTCCCTCCTGGGACGTCACCCGTTAAACTTCCTCTCCCGGCCACACAGGAAGCTGAGCCGGCTCAGGGCCCAGCTCTGCGCAAGCACAGGCCCCCAGGACCCCTGGGGCAAGGGCCCCACCGGCGGCCCTGCAGGGACCATGGGATCCAGAGCGGAGTAAGAGCTATACCCTCCCCCACTCTCTGGACCACGATTTCCAGAGCAGGCCTGGGCTGGGGCCACGGGGAGCTGGGCTGGGGCAGGCCCGGGAGGGGTGTGAGCCACGGGGGCAGCTGGCTGGGACCGGGGCATGTTTCTCAGCTGGCCTGGAATGTGAACTCGACTCTCAGGCACACTTGGGTCACTCTCAGCCCCTCTTCCCTCTCTCTTTCTCCTTCCGGCTCTGGGTAACTAAGTTTGCAACTCTGAGCAGGCACCTCTGGGTGTATCGGAGTGATGAGGAACATGGCTTCCGGGGGGCATCCAGGAGGCGGAGGGTAGGGGTGAGGGAAGATTGTGTGGGTCTATGTGCCTGGGTGTTCATGTGGGACCATGTCAGCACGAGAGCGAAGTGCTGGAGGGTCCCCGTGTCTGGGACTGTGTGTGTCTACAGTCGGTCCCCATCCCTGTCCTGTCTCCCTTCTGGTCTCCCTGTCCTCTCCCTGAACCCAAGACCCAGCATCCTCTGTGGGGGGTGGGGGGGGCAAGGAAGGACAGTAGAGAGTGCAGGGCTCACACGGGTACCAGGGCATGCTGCCCTCCTTCCTCTGATGTCAGCCCCTGGGGCACCATGAAGTCTCACAGCCAGAAACTCACGGGCAGGGCCTCTTGCTCTCCAGACCACAGAGGTGCTCACACATTTACCCAGCCACACTCACAGCCACGCAAGAAGTTGTGAGTGTTATCCATCCGCATGCTGGCTTGGTGACACACACTCATGCTGGGCAGTCTCATCGACTGGACGCCGACACTAAACAGTCTCCTCCTTCCGGGCAAACACAGGATAGAATCACAAACACACACACCCCTGAATGTTCACACAAGTCATGTGCGCGCACACACACACACACACACACCTGCATATTCACCTAAGTCATGCACACGTATATACACACAGCCCTGCATGCTCACACAAGTCATGCACACACACACACACACCTGTGCACTCACACAAGTCACACAACACATAAACACAAGTCAGATGCTCACACAAGTCATGCATGCACACACAGTCACACTGCTCCACACTTCTCAGTCATGCACACACAATCAATGCTATTGTTCACATAGCATCATACAGCCTACACACTGCCACAAACTGAGATCACACACACGAACAGAGTTGCAGACACAACCACAGACACAGGAGGAAGCCCCCAGACCCACTAAAGCCCATTCCTGTCCCACAGAGGGGGTTCACCTGCTGTGTTTGATTGGTTCTTCGAAGCAGCCCGCCCTGCCTCCCTGCAAGAGGGTGAGTTGGGGGCATCAGGTGGGGGTGGGGACATGGGGGATGCGTCTGGGGCCCTGAGCTTAGAAGCCTACTCTCCTGCAGATCCCCCGATCCTGCGGCAGTTCCCCCCAGACTTCAGGGACCAGGTACGCAGGCTGGCCCTAGGGGCCCCTGGGCCCAGGGCCAGTCCCCCCGGGGGGAAGAGACTGTCTTGGCCAGGGGTGAGGCCCAACCAGAGTGGTCAAGCAGCGTGCCCTTCTCTCCATCCCCAGGAAGCTATGCAGATGGTGCCTAAATTCTGCTTCCCTTTTGATGTGGAAAGGTATGGAAGGAAGCAGACACGCAGTTGAACCCAAGGACTCAAACCTCTCAGGGACCCCCCAGGATTCAAACACCCAGGGACCAAGGGACTCAGGGACCCTGACAACTAAGGATCTATACACCCAGAACCCCAGACTGGTGGACACAATAGTAGGAGCGCTGTTGGTGCTGGGGTGGGGGGCATGGATCAGGAACCTAGGACCCTTGGGTCTCTGAGAGCCCTTCCCACCTCCAGGGAGCCCCCCAGCCCAGCTGTACAACATTTCACCTTCGCCCTCACCGACCTGAGCGGCACCCGCAGATTTGGTTTCTGCCACCTACGGGCTGGTGCCCACAGTTGCCTGTGCATCCTCAGGTGTGAGATTCGGGATTCTGAGGGGTGGAGGTGGGAAGGGCCTCGGCCTGGGGGTACTTCACGGAAAATACGCCCCCTCTCCACAGCCATCTGCCTTGGTTTGAGGTGTTTTACAAGCTGCTGAACACAGTGGGTGACCTCCTGGCCCAGGACCAAGTGAGAGCACCCCCCCCTCTTATTCCCGTGGGAGTCTCAGCCCCTACCCTCCCAAGCTCTCCACCAGGCTCAGAACTCCCCCGCCTGACCTAAGCCCCTCACCTCCTCCCAGACCACCTAGCCCCCCCTAGCCCAAGTTCTGGCTCAGACACTCCACCCCCACCCAGGTCTCGGAGGTCGAGGAACTTCTTCTAAATCTGCAGCAGCAGCCACCGCCTGGGACCCAGGCCTCAGTGGAGCTGGTAAGTAGCCCCCAACCCCTGGGCCTCCGACCTTAGGTGGATGGGGAGGCTGTACCCCAGCCCCGAGGGCCACACAGCTACACCTCTCTCCCAGGGCAGCGGAGTGACAGTCTCCAGTGCACAAAGCATCCCGCCCCCCGCCCCTGGGAACAGCGGGCCGGTGAGCAGAACTGGGGACCCTGATGTGTTGGGCACCCCAGGCAAGGCCAATCTCTGACTGATCGGTGCCCCTGCCCCCCCTCCCCCCTCCCACCAGCTCTCCTGCTTCGTAGCCCCCGACTCCGGCCGCCTGCCATCCATTCCTGAGAACGTGAGTGGACACCCCCCGGGAGGGAGTTCTGGGAGCGGGGAGAGGTCCCGAAACCCGGAGGGGGCTGTCAGATCTTGCGGTCCCTCGTGACCAGCGCTTCTCCCTGATCCCCAGAGGAACCTAACGGAGCTGGTGGTGGCGGTGACAGACGAGAACATCGTGGGGCTGTTCGCTGCGCTCCTGGCAGAGAGAAGGGTCCTGCTCACCGCCAGCAAACTGAGCACCGTGAGGCGGGGCCAGCCGGGCCGGGGTGGGGCTTCGCCCCTGGGGCCGCGACCACAGGGCGGACTCTTAGCTCTAATTCCACTGGGCGAGACCTGAGGCCAAGACCTGACTCTGCCCGTTTGAGCCACAGGGTGGAGTTGAATCCTGGTTCCGACCTTATGGGGGGGGGGATCAGGGTGGGCTGAGCTATAGCGCCCCCTCGTGGGGACCTCTTAGTCCACACTCCCCCCACTAGGAGCCGGAAGAAGGCTGGTTCCGCCCCTCTGGAGTGGCAATCAGGGGAGGAGGACCCGAGGGGTGGGGGGCGGTGAGGAATGCTGGCTCCTCCCCTAGAGGCGGGACTAAGGAGGCTGGCTTCTAGCCCCGCCTCTTTGTGGGTGGAGTTTGTGGGCTGTTCTACCACTGTGGAGAGAGATCCCGAGGGCTGAATATTAGCCCCGCCCCCTAAGGGGAGCGCCTAAGACCTGCCGAGCCCTGGCTCCACCTGCTTCAGGCCCTGTAATTTGCCGAATTCCGGGTCGTCACAGGACTCCTAAAGGGATTTGAGTTTTCACCTGTCACCCAGTAGTGGATGGGCAAGAGGCAAGGAGGGGGAGATAGGGACAGGGGACTGGGGACGTGGGAAATGGAGCCGGGAGAGCCACCGTCCCTAAGAGGTTCCTTGAAGCTGGGGGGTCCAAGCCCTGACCCCACAGCCCTCCACCTGTCCCCAGCTGACATCCTGCGTCCACGCGTCCTGCGCCCTCCTGTACCCCATGCACTGGGAGCACGTGCTGATCCCCACGCTGCCGCCGCATCTGCTGGACTACTGCTGGTGAGGGGTGGGGGCCGGGCTTGGGGAAGAGGCCTGGGGTCCTGGGGACCCCAGGGCGGCGCCTGCATGACCCTGTCCCCTTGGTCTCGGTCGTCTGCAGTGCGCCCATGCCCTACCTCATCGGAGTGCACTCCAGTCTCGCCGAGGTGAGTAAGAGCGGACATGGACAGCAGCGGCTGGCGGGACTCCCCTCTTTCTGCATCCCCAAATAACTGCCCCCGCCAGAGATCCTCGGGCTCTGAGAGGCCGTCCCCACCCTCACTCCCCAATGCAGAGAGTGCGGGAGAAAGCCCTGGAGGAAGTCGTGATGATGAACGTGGACTCCAATACCTTGGAGACGCCCTTCGACGACGTGCAAGCGTTGCCCCCAGACGTGGTCAGTGTTACCCCCCTTCTAGGCTCCCGCCGTATGGTGGAGGCGGAGGCCCCACACCCTCCGGCTCACAGCTGCTCCCTTGTCTTCCAGGTGTCCCTGCTGAGGCTGCGGCTAAGGAAGGTTGCCCTGGCCCCCGGGGAAGGGGTGTCCCGTCTCTTCCTCAAAGCCCAAGCCCTGCTCTTCGGAGGGTACCGCGATGCGCTAGTCTGCAGCCCGGTGAGCAGCGGGGAAGCCAAGGGAGAGGCCTCGTGGGTCCCTGAAGGAATAATAATAATAATACCTAACCTTTATGGAGCACTTAATCTGCACTTCTGTTTGCTCATCTATAAAATGGGATCCCACTAGCACCCACACAAAAGGGTCATGTGAGTCAGTGAATGGGCATATGCAAAATGTTTGGATAGTGCCTAGCACATCGTGAGCACTCACTAAATGCTACGTTTTGCTGTTACTAGTATCTCACTTAATGCTCACAACAGTATGATGAAATAGATACCGTTATGGTCCCATTTTACATATGAGGAAACCAAGGCTTGGAGAAGCCCCACAGCAGGTGAGTGTTGAAGCCAGGACTTCAGGATCTGCTGACTCGCAAACTTCCCCATCCCCGTTTTCACAACTATTCTAAAAACTTGAGGGGAAGGGGGTCTATCATGTGAGCGTCTGACATTCCTGCTGGCTGTCTTTACAACACATGCCAAATCTGCCCATTTCTCCCCTCCTCCGACTCCACCCTGCTCTGACCCCCATTACTGCTCACCTGGATTAGGGCTTTCATCTCCCTTGAGTCCTCTCTCACGGGGCTCCACCCTCTCCCCTTACAGTCTGTCCTCCCTCTTGGTGGCCAGAAATCACCTGTGAGCACCTGAGTCAGGTTCTGCCCTCTTCCTCCTGAAAGGCTCCCACCTCCCTGCAGCCCACGAGACCCTGTGCAAGATCAGGCACACAGTAGGCGCTCAACACAGCGCTCAAGTAGGCTTGCTACATAGATATATGAGCCACTAAGGGAGACAGCTGGGGTCCAGGAGAGCTACGGGAAGGTCTGGTCCCGGGTCTGTTTTCTAGGGCCAGCCTGTGACCTTCAGTGAAGAAGCCTTCTTGGCCCAGAAAGCTGGGGCGCCCCTGCAGGCCTTTCATCGGCGGGCTGTGCACCTGCAGCTGTTCAAACAGGTGCGCCAGAAACCAGAGGGCGGGGCTGGGGCCGGGGGGGCGGGGCTANTTCCACGGGCCAGACTAGAGTCGTTCTGGGGGCGGGGGGGTGCCACCCTTCAGAGTCCCCGGGTGGAGGAGGCGTGACTAAACTGTGTCGCTAAAGATAGGACCCCCTGACTCCTGGGCTCCTGAAAGATGAGATCTACTCCCAGGTTCCTGGGAAGATTGGGGTGGGATTAACTTCCTGGGTCCCTGAGGATGGAGGATCCAAGGTCGGGGTGGGCGTACGTGCCGGACTCGGAAGGAGGCGTGTCCTGGGTGTGCCCTCCCCTTGCCGGGGAGGCGGTGGGCGGGGACTCCTGGGTTATCCGGGCGTGCAGAAGTGGAGGCGGATTTCTGGGTTCTCGGGAGGTGGGCTGGACTCCAGGGTCCATCAGTGTAGGGATGGGTTCTCGGGTCCCTGAAGGTGGGGTCGACTTGGAGGGAGGCCTGTCAGAAGAGTCCGACTTCCGGATCCCTACGAGGGGCGGGGTCTGGTCCCTGACTGGTCCTGACTTGGTCGGCTGAGAGGAGAGGATTCCTCCTGGCTTCCTGAGGCGCCTCCAGAGTCCTGGGTCGTGGGGGCGAGTCCCTGGAGGGGCCAGGGATGGCTTCTACATATGCAGGGCCGGCAGAATCCCGAGTCCTTGAATTCAAAAGTGTTGGAGGCAACCCTTTCTGACGCTTCCCCCACCCCCAGTTCATAGAAGGCCGATTGGAGAAACTGAACACAGGAGAGGGCTTCTCAGATCTCTTTGAGCAGGAGATCACCTGCAATGGGGCGTCCTCAGGTGAGCCCTGTGTGTAGCCGGAGCCCCGCCCCACCAGCACCCCCGCCTGAACCCGCCAGCCATGACCACCCCTCTCCTCACTGCAGGCGCTCTTCGCTCCTATCAGCTCTGGGCAGACAACCTGAAGGTATAACACCGCACACTTACTTAGTGTTTATTATTGGAATACCTTAACCCCGTAACAGTCCCCAGGGAGGGCCATCATTATGCTCATTTATAGACAGAAGAAATCGAGACTCAGATAGGGAAAGGGGCTTGTCCAGCCTCGCACAGCTGGGGTGAGGAGAGGGCAGCTGGGGTAACCCCAGAGGCTCAAGTCTCTCTCCCTTGTCATTCTCTCTCCCCAGAAAGGTGGCGGTGCTCTCCTGCATTCGGTCAAAGCCAAGACCCAACCAGCCGTCAAAAACATGTACCGCTCGGTGAGGCTACATGAGACAGGCCACCTACCAGGGTTACGAAGCAAGGGGACAAGGCACATGTCAACCCCTCGTGGGGACAGGACATCTTAACCTCCCATTCAAAGTGCAAACATTTTTATCAGAACCAAGCCAGCAGTTAAACAAGTCTTCACGCTTTTATTTTCCATCTACCCACTCATTTTTGCCAGGATCATTTCTTCCCCGTTTAAAATTGACAACCAAGATTTACTGGCGAACATCTTTTGTCCTCAGACACTACAGTCCCAGCCTCTGCCTTTGTGTTTTTCTCCTGGGCCCAGAAGCTTCCTGTGGCCAAGTTCTGTCGTTCCATATTGTCCCTTAGATTTTATTTGTTGCTTGGCTTTTGAATGCTGACACCATTCAGTGTTTTGTTTTTGACGCTCCGTTTTATTCAGTGGTTATGTCCTCTAGGACTTCTTTTCTATGAGGCAAGGGGTGAGTTTATATGGACTTCTTAGGTGGTGTGTGGAGAAGTGTGGCTGTATCTGTGTCGCACAAACGTGGAGAGATGGCAAGACAGGGATCCTAGGGTCAAAGCACTGTGGGGTCTAAGTCTCTTTTTGGCTCCTCCATAGGCCAAGAGTGGCTTGAAGGGTGTGCAGAGCCTTCTGATGTACAAGGTAAGGCCAGAGGCCAATGGCCAGGGCAGTGGAGAAGGGCTCACCCACCCGGCTCACCCACCCTCTTCCTAGGATGGGGACTCTGGCCTGCAAAGGGGGGGCTCCCTGAGAGCCCTGTCCCTCACCAGCCGCTCAGACTGCCTGCAACAGCGCCTGCCTATCACCCAGCACTTTGGGAAGGTAAGTACGTCTCCCCCTGCACCCTGCGACGCTCACACCTGGCATTACAATCTAGTCCTTCTCCCATCCTGTCTACATCCAGACATCTTGCTCACATGCTCACCTACCCGGATGTTTGGTGCCCACTCAACACTCACCCTCCTCCAGAAACCTGTAGTTCCTGAGGCCCCACCTTCCAAATCTGTCCTTTGCAGAACCGGCCCCTTCGCCCCAGCAGGAGACGGCGACTGGAAGAGAGACCTTCTGAGTCCCTGGGGGAGCGGTAAGGTTCAAAGGCTGGGGAGGGGGCAGGGAGGTCAGGTCCCTAAACTCAAGAACCCCCCAGGGCAGTCCAGTTAGGACTGAGGGTCTTGGGCAGACATCTGGGGCTGTCCATCCTTACCCAGGACACCTGCTCTGAGCCCTGAGGATGCCCCGGACCCATGGGCAGAGGAAGCTCTGGACAGCAGCTTCCTGGGGTCTGGAGAAGAACTTGATTTGCTGAGCGAGATTCTGGACAGTCTGAGCATGGGAGCCAGCAGGACGGGCAGCCTACGGCCCAGCCAGAGCTTGGACTGCTGTCACAGAGAGGACACAGATAGCTGCTTCAGCTTGGTGAGAGCCCCTCCCCCTGTCCAACCCCCCAGAAGTCCATCAGACTTGCCAGCCATCTCCAGCATCTAAAGGTCAGCAACTTGCCTGTCTCCCCACTCCCCCCACCCAGCCTGACATAGCAGGAAGATCAAGATGGCAACCAGAAGATGAGAAACCACCAGAGCCTCAGCCCCTGTCCCTGCCTTCTGACCTACCATCTCTGCAAACCCTCCAGCCTTCGGATGCCACAACCTCCTCAAAGGACCCTACGTTCCAGCCAGCCCTGGAGGCCAGCCATGAAATCATTCTTCCATCACTGTCTTCACCAGCTTCTGCAGACCCCAGCAGCCAAGAGGACTCTGAGTCCCATCTTCTAATCCTACATCTCTCCCCTCCCCACAAGGCAGCTGAAGAACCCAGAGCCCAGGAGAGCCCCTGCTCCCAGCTCTCCACGGCACCCACCCAGTCCAGCCCTCCAGAAAGCCCCCAACTTCTGGTCCCCACAAAACCCAAATTGGATATTACCTGGACATCCCAGCCCCCTGAACCCCATGATTCTTCCTCAGATCCTGGTTCCCCAGAGAACCCCAGATCCCAGCCACCTGAGGTCGCACTGGCAAAGCATGCTTGCTCCCAGCTCCCGGGGGGGCCAGGAGCCCTTGATGCACCTGACAGTGACTGGCCGGAGCCCCAGGCTAGGAGCCGGCCCAGAGTCGCTGAGCTGAAAAAGTGTTTTGAAGGTTAAGGATCAGGGTCCCAGGGGAGACCCCAGTCCTTCAATAAAGCCACAGAGCCCAAAGCTGGTTTTCCTGGTGAGTTTATCTCAGAGGGAGCCCTCTCTCTGCTCAGAAACGCACCCCATCCACCACCTTCCTCTGCCTCTAGCTGGCTCCTAGGTGCAGCAGGGAGCTCCTCCCTTCCAGGAAGCCCCCTCAGCCCTAAGATTCTTGCACCCTTACAATTAATCACTCAGCAGCCTATGAGCCCTGAGTCTGTCCTCTCTATCTAGACTAGTTCCTGCCCCCCCAGCTTAAAAAAAAGATTTTATTATATCTCACCATCAAATTTGTGTATATATATGTGTGTGTGTGTATATATATATATATATATATATATATATATATATATATATAAAATGTGAGAAGCACCACCCTCCCTTCCCCTCAGGGGCAGAGTCTTTGAAGCACCATCTTCCCTTCTATTCTTAAGCACTGGGTCGGTTTGATGGCCCAGAGAGGGCTCTGCCTTCCCCCAAGGCCACACAGCAAGAGAGAGAGAGAAAGGGACCTAGATGGGCAGGCAGCCCCGCACTGTCTCCTTGGAGTCCTGGGGAGCCCGGGCCTCGGCTGCGTGGGAGAACTGGAAGGAAAGGAGAGGGGATTTTGTCGGGACTGTGTGGCAGCAGGCCTGACAGCCGAGCGAAGATGGTGCAGCAAGCCGGGAGGTGGGCCCCCAGCCCCGCCCCCCCCCCCAGCTGCAGGCAGAGTCAAGCAGAGGTGGCATGCTTCACCGAGCCCACCAGGCAGGTGCCCCATGGCCCCCCGAGTCCTCCTGAACCATCAGAGGCCGTTGTCTCAGTGGCGGCGGCTGCTGTGTGTGAGTGAGCACTGAGCAGTCCTGGGCAGTGGCGGCGGCGGCGGCAGGGCCCCAGCATTCAGATGAGCCGCTCCTCGGGCGGCAGCTTGAGGTTGGGGGGCGGCGGCACGCGGGCACCCACCTGCTCTTCGCTGCTGGGCCGGTAGGTGCCCTCTGTCTGCCGCTTCTCCCGAAGTTTTCGAACCAGCAGCACCAGCCCCACGGCCAGGAGCAGGGCAGCCAGGAGGGAGAAGACCACAATGATGGCGGTGATGGCCTCCTGAGACTGCAGGAGAGGGGACAGGTGTGCCCACCTGAGCCAGGGGACCCTGTCTATCCTCCCCTGGGAAGCATCCGGGCCCCCCCCCCCCCCCCCCCGAGCCTGTTGCTTTCGGTGGTGTGGTTCCTCCAGCCAGGATTCCAGATCCCATCTGTCACATCTGGGACTCCCAGGCTCCCACCTGCCACGTCTGGGATCCCCCCTCCCAAGCATCCGCCACCTCTGGGCCCCATCACCTGCTTACACGTGGGCCTCCTGAATAACACCCCGCTGCCCTCCTCCCACATGTAACCCCAACTCACCAGGCCCCCATTGGAGCCAGAGTCCGGGTCAGAGGGTGTAACGGTGCTGTTGTCATTTACAGTGGTGCCCGACGCTGTGGGGAGGGAAACATGAATCCTCTATCCTTCCCATCTCACCACAACTGCACCTTCCTCGGGCATCCCTCGGTTAGAACTCTGCTCTCTGAGTTTTCCATTCTGGTAGAGACTGTGGGTGCCCTGCCTGCAAGGGCCAGTCGGGTCGATGCCGCCCCCAACCCAGCAGAGCCCCTCAGTGAGCAATCAGCCTACAGCAGTTTGCAGTTTGTGCCGAGTTGGGGTCTGCTATAATGGATGGTGTCTGGAAGGCTGACCCTGCCCTCCCCCACCACCTCTCCGGCCCTCCCTCGGCCTTTAAGGATCTGGGTGGATCCTGCGTTCCCCTGGAGTGTCTGACTCACACCTCCCCCCAGGCCCTCGAAACTGAAATAGAAGGACTGAATGGCTGAGTCCACACCTCTGGCCAGCCTGGTGAACCTGGGATCTGAGCCCCAGGCAGGCCTCCTCCTGGCTCCCAGTCTGCCCCAACACACCTCAGCCGTACTGAGACTCAGGTGTACAGGCTCCTGTCGCCCAGATCACAATTGCGCCTTCCTCGGGAACTCAGGAATTCTACACCAACTGCGACAGCCCATGGAAACCCCTAGCTCTGATCGCCCCTGGAGACTCCTCTTACGGTATCCCATGCCGGCTCCCCCGTTCTTGACCTCTCCAGGCCCCAAGTAACCCGCGCTTCTAAGCCCCGCCCTGTGCGCTCCCCGAGCGGGTACCTACTTTGCCCCCAGGCCCGGCCCCAGCGGGCGGGCAGCAGCTCTAGGCCGAGCGCCAGAAGCAGCCCCAGGCCCGGGCTCGCCATGGGCCGGGCGACGGGCTGGTGGCACCGGGAACCGGGCTTCTCTTGCGCGCTGCTTCTACCGCATCTCGGGCCGGGGGTACCTGCGACCCGGCACCTGGGGCGGGAGAAAGAGAAAAGCCGGGGAGTGGGGGAGGGGGCTGGACTCGGGCGCAGGCCCAGGGGAGGGGTGACCCGCCCAGGGCACCCCGGAGTCCTGCCCCGCCCCCTCCGCCAGAGGTCAGAGATTAAAGATTAACTCGAGGCGGCGCGTTCCTGGGCTCGGGAAAGGGAAGAGGGCGGTGGGGGGAGGGGCGGCAGGCCAAGCCGAGCGTCCTACCTCCCTATCTGGCCCGGGCGTCTTCGACCTTGCTCAGGTTCCTGGTCCGAGTACCTGGCTCGAACCCTCGCTGCGTCGGTCGGTAGCTCTGTCGGACGCCTCCAGCTCCTCCCGTTCACGTGACCCGGAAAGTTTAGTCACTCACCTGGGAGAGGAGCGCACTTCCGGCTTGTGCACCTGAGCCTAGATGAGAGGGCGGAGCCAAACGGGGGTGGGGCCGCGCCAGGGACGCACCTGTAACGGGAACCCAATTCTCTAAGAGAAAGGAATTAAAAGGGGCGGAAGCGCGCTAGTCTGAGAGGGGCCTCCCACCTATACTGCGGGCACATCTGTAAGATCGCACGAGTATAGAGACATACCGGGCATGGAGACAATGGTGCATGAGGCACTCCTGTCTGGGGCAAGCCCGTGTGGGTGGTCCTTAATAAAAACACATTTGTGTGATACACACCAGCCTACGAGCCAACCTGTATAGAAGGCATTTGCATCTATGGATATGTAAGGACACCTGTGGGAGACGTCTGCATTGAATCACATCTATGGAGTATAGGTGAATGGAAGCATACTTGTGTGGAAACCAGCTGTTAGAGCACACCTGCGTTATAACGGCTGCCTGAGACCCTCTGGTGTAGGGTACGTGTGTTTTGGAAACGCATCTGCATGGCTCCCCTATGAAATGAACAACACTTGTATGAAGAATTCCTGTGTAGAATGTATTGAAAAGATCTGTATGAGGCACATCCGCATTTAAGTACACCTTTCAGGACCCAGCTACATGGAAATGTACCCATATGGGTGTATACGTAACTGCAACATACCTATGGGGTTGGGGGCGGGTGGGGGAGCTGTATGATGCCTTCCTGACTGGGTTTCTGTTGAGAACCATACCTGTGAAATGAAGGGAATAGCCCATATGAGGAGTAGCTGCATAGAACTGAGATCAAGTGAGAAAAAGACCTGAGAACATCTGCATGAGACAACTCATATTAAAGCAAATGGTGAGGGCGGGGGTCGTCAGGACAAAGGCTTTTGTGTATTGAGGCCCACCTGTCAGGGATGTTTCCGTGAGAAAACACCTGTTGGGGCCATTTCTGTGGGAAAACATCTGTATGCCCCATGTAGTAGGGGACCTGCAAAGGACCACCTATGAAGAAAATATCTGTGAGGGGACCCTCAAGAAGAGGCTTTGGGACGCACCTATTTGAGCACACCTGTCTGGGCAGGACTAAATGGGTCCTCACGGCTGTACGATGATAATAAGACTACCACCTCCTGGGAACTCTAGGGTGAAGAGTGATGGTTAAAGGAAAATTGACCACCTTTAGAGTATACAGCGATGGATAAGAATTCCCGGTCTAGTTAAATCCCTGCTTTGCTCCTCAATGGGCATGTAGACTGGGGAGAGCAGTTTAACCTCTGTTTCCTCAGCTGTGAAATGGGAAAGCCGGTCCCACCTACCTTATAGGGTTTTGGCGAGCACGACGCGAGAGGTGAGTAAAGGGCCTGGGGTTGTGCAACGCCGTGAGTCAATGTCAGCTATTATTATTTTTCGCCAATGTGTTCTGGCCGTCCCTCCCCCTAATGGTGACTCGAGAAACTGCGCCCAAAAGTAGTGGGAGGGACTTTCGGCAGGTGCAGCGAGCGTGACAGGCTGATGCCGCCGCGCCTCCAGCGTTCGGCTTCCCTGTCTCGGTCGGCACTAGAGCATGGGATTCTGAGATGCTCAGGTTGGTCTGGAGAGAGCAGTCGGCCCAGCGACCGGCCCCTGCACCGGCCCCTTTAAGACGGCCAGGCCAGCCAGAAGCCGCGGGGGCCCAAGGCAGCTGGAGGTCGGCGCGGAAGCCCCGCCCAGGTGGGGCGGGCGGGCGCAGCTCAGGCAGCTCCGGCCAATAGTAAACCGACTCTGCAGCCGCGCCGCCAGTTGATCTTCCGTTTCCCAGTCTAAGTGGGACAGAGAAAGGAGGCTCGCGGGCGGGATGTAAAGCTTGCGGGAGAAAGCGCCGCCTCTTGATTTTCTGTTTCTGTGGCCGAGCGGGGAATGTGAAATGAGCGGGCGGGCAGATGGAGCGCTGGATGGCGTCGGGTTGGTTCTTGAGCATGTCTGGGGAAAACGAGAACTTTGGTACCTAAAGAGGATTAGTAGGGGAGGGAGGTCAAGTGTAAAGGCATTACGAAGCAAATCTCTGATATCTCTCTATTCCGCCCCTTGGGGCAGAGGGTAAACTGAGGCACGCAAGGCAGAACTCTGAAAGCAGAATTGAGACCATTGATCTCTCCAGCCCCTCTCCCCAGAATGAACCCTGGTGCTTCCTAGGCTGTGCAATATCAGAGCATCCCCGACATACCGCCCCGCACCCGCAGCTCCGCCTCCGGCCTCCTCCCCCTATGCGGGTCGGGGGAGGAGACGCCAGTTCTGGCGCGGGCGGCGACGGCTAGCAGTCACCGGCTCCTGCAAGTACCAGAGCCAGGCAGGCAGCGCAGAGGCTGCGGTGGCAGTGGCCGCGGTGCTGGCCCTGCGGGGCCCCGGGGGGGAGGGGGAGCCGCGAAGCCCCCGCTGAGGCCGCCGCTGCCGGGCCTCCCCTCCCCCCCCGGGCAGGCGCCATGCGGGGGGGCCCGGGAGATGCGGAGCGGCGACAGCGCTGGGGTCGCCTCTTCGAGGAGCTGGATAGTAACAAGGACGGCCGCGTGGACGTGCACGAGTTGCGCCAGGGACTGGCCAGGCTGGGCGGGGGCGACCCGAACCGCGACACCCAACAGGTACCCCCGCCGGGACCCCAGCCTGGCGCGCGGCGCTTGGGCCCTGCGGGCGCCGGGTAACCCGAGCCCCTGAATGGAGCGCCGCCGCCGCCAGGGAGTGCCTGTGGCTGCGCTCCAGGGCCGATGCCCAGCCCGAGCGTCTCTGTCCCCTCACCCCTGCCCACCGTGTCCGGGCCTAACGGGTTCGCTCAAGACTGAGCCAAGGAGGCCCCAGGCCTGCAGTTCAGCTGCCAGCACCCGGTCCCCACCCCTGCCGCCGGTGCTTCGAGGGTGGGGGATGCCAGCGAGTGGAGCCCGTCCGCTTTCCAGCCCACTGCCTTGGACACACCCTCCTCTGAACTGTCACCCATCCGAAGACATACCCTGCTCCCCCCTCAGGAGACACACCCACCCCATCCG
>NW_027527386.1:522768-546377 GCF_008692635.1 Crocuta crocuta
CCCCGCCCCCAGCAAGCTGCCCCAGCCTCTCTCTGTTTACATTTCCCGACCTGCCCATTCCATTAGGCCTGGCTTTATGCCCCAGGCTGCTCCAGCCAGGGATCCTGCTGGGGCCACCCGTAGCTGGGGATGTATGAAAGCAGGAACTTGCCCTCAGATCTATGTCCCTGACACCTGTAGCCCCAGCTGCCACTGGAGTGTCTCCACAGCATCTTGGGACCTCCAGTGCAACGTCCCACTTCCCAGATGGGAAAACAGAGGCTGGGTGGGTGCTCAGCTTGCATCTCTTGTTACCCCACATTGCCCAGAGCTGTCTCTAACAGGAGTTCCCGAGTGGGCCATATGGACAGGATTTTTGTTGTTTTTTTAAGAGGCAGCTGGAAGGACAGGCTTTCTGAGACAGAGCCCAAGGCTACCTCCCGCTTCCTCCTGCTCAGTAACCTTGACCTTGGAGAGCCTCAGTTTGCTTGCCAGGAAAACTGGACAACTGCTTTCCACCCCACAGACCGACTGTGGCCTTGGACATGTTGCTGAGAAGGGAGCTAGTGGCTGGAGGGGGTGCCTTCCCCTGGTTTAGGTTCTGGGGGACTCTGAGCTCCTTGGCCATAAGCTTGTCGTGCTCCTTGCAGATGGGGAGCGGCCATCTGGAGCTCCCTCATCCCTCCCCCCCCGCCAGGGCAGCTCCCCTGAGGGTGACACTGACCCACACGGTGGGCTCGACCTGGAGGAGTTCAGCCGCTACCTGCAGGAGCGGGAACAGCGCCTGCTGCTTCTGTTCCACAGCCTGGACCGGAATCAGGACGGTGAGGCCCAGGGATGGGCTGCGGGGGCTCTGGAGACACCAATGGGGTTAGAACTGGCAGCGCAACGAGGAAGGGGGGCCACTTCTCCCCGATGACTCACAGGCTATTTTGGGAGCTCTGCTCACCCCCCAGCTAGGTGGCTGTGCCCGTGGGCCAATCCCACCTCCTTTCCCTTCTGGGATGTGACCCCTATTATTACCCTTATGTTTCTAAGGGACAAAGATGCCCCATATTGCTTCTGGATTCCCTATGAGGCATAGACACCCCCCAAAGCTCCTTCTGGATCCCTAATATTGCCTGTCAATCCCCTATGGCATAAGGACCCCCATATTATCCTGGATTCATTCATTCATTGGACAGAGGAGCTCCCCCCCCCAACATCGCTCAGTTCCACCTCTCTGATCCCCATGGGTCAGTAACCCCCCACCTCACCCTGCTGCAAATCTCACCCTGGGTTCCTGGATCCCCTGTTCTTGCTAGATCATCATTCTGAGCTGCACTGCACCTGGGCTCCAGGGGTCCCCCCCATACACACACCCTTTTCTACCCCTGGCCCCCTCCCCAGGTCATATTGATGTGTCCGAGATCCAGCAGAGTTTCAGAGCTCTGGGTATTTCCATCTCGCTGGAGCAAGCTGAGAAAATTCTGCACAGGTGAGGAGCTGGGGGTCCTGAATCCCAGGTAATTCAGGTCCCCCGGACCCCTCGGCCACCTTGAACCTCCAGGCCCCAGGCCCGATCCCAGGGCAGGTGGAGCGAGAGGCGGGTGTGGGAGTCAGGCAGATCCTGGGCCAGCCGCTTCACGTCTCTGAGCCTTGGTTTTCCCCTTTGCAAAATGGCCAGCTCGCAGTGCACAGGAAGTCAGTGTACCCCCACACCAACCGAATCTCACGCCAGCCCCCGCCAGCCCCAGCACTGATGTTGTCTCGGCCTTGCCCCATATCCCCAGCATGGACCGAGACGGCACGATGACCATCGACTGGCAGGAATGGCGCGACCACTTCCTGTTGCATTCACTGGAGAATGTGGAGGATGTGGTCTATTTCTGGAAGCATTCGACGGTGAGGTGGGGGCAGCTTTCCCAGCTTGGTGGCTGGGCCTTACTCGGGCTTCCCCAGGCATGGAGGGGCTGGGTCAGGAGCTTGAGAAGAAGGAGCCACCGGGAAGGGTCAAGGGATGAGGGACTCTAGGCCTTGCTTCCTCTGGCCAGTGTTCGGGGGACTAGGGACCCATGGGGGGAGGTCTGTGCTCCGGTTGGAGCCCTTCAGACCTGACTTTGGGGTGCTGGGGGCAGAGTGTGGGAGGCGGGAGCACAGGGAAGGATGAGCTCACCAGATGGGGCACCCAGCCTTCAGCTTCCACCCACAGCTCCCCTTCTCCTGGCTTCTGTTTGCCTCAGTAAATGGTTCTCTTGCCGAAGGGACTCACAAGAAAGCCACCTTCTTTGGAGGGTCCACTGGGATCCACTGGATGGTGAAGGAGGGAGTGCTCTAGATTGCCAGCTTCTAGGTGGGAATCTCTGAGTGATGTTTCCAGTAGACTCTGATAGCATCTGGAGGGGGATCCACCAGTGAGATCTGGGGAGATCCTCCTGGGAGATCCGGAGATTCCCACCCTGGGGATCCATGAGGGGCTTGGTTGGGAAGTCTATAGGTGGATTCTAGGGGAGGGATGATCCCTGGGGGGAACAGATTCCCTGCGGGACCTCCTGAGGCCCTGAGAGGGGTCTACTAGTTTCCTTATATGGCAGGTCCCTGAAAGGATCTCATGTGGTCCTGGAGGGATCTTCTGGAATCCTTATGTGGGACATCCTTGGGTGGGATCCTTCAAAGGGATCTGACTGGCTCTGGAAGGAATCTTTATGTGGTCGATGCTTGGGTAGATTCCTTTGGTGGGATCTGGTGGAGGTGCCCAGGAGGGACGTTGGGATCCTATGTGGGAGTCAGGTTGGATGTGTTGGTGGGATCTGGTGGGGGTCCAAGGGGGATCACCTGGGCTTTCCAAGTGTGATTCACTGGTAGACTCTCTGGGTGTCCTGGGATTCATGAGGGAGACACCATTTAGGGCTGAGTCCCATCTCCCTGCCCCCTGGCATGACACCCCAGTCCCTGCACCCTCAGGTCTTGGACATTGGCGAGTGCTTGACTGTTCCTGACGAGTTTTCAGAGCAGGAGAAGCTGACTGGCATGTGGTGGAAGCAGCTGGTGGCAGGCGCGGTGGCAGGTGCTGTGTCGCGGACGGGGACAGCCCCTCTGGACCGCCTCAAGGTCTTCATGCAGGTAAGGGGCCCTGGAAAGACCCACCTCCCCGCCTCCCAGGCCTGGGCCCCCAAAGGGGACTGCAAAGCCACCTCGTCTCCCCACATAGGTCCATGCCTCCAAGACCAACACGCTGAACATCCTGGGGGGCCTAAAGAGCATGATCCGCGAGGGGGGCATGCGCTCCCTGTGGCGTGGAAATGGGATTAACGTGCTTAAGATCGCTCCCGAGTCGGCTATCAAGTTCATGGCCTATGAGCAGGTGGGGGCAGGTGGGGGAGATCTCAGCGAGACATAAGAGTTGGTGGGATTGGCTTGGGGGTGTGGGGGCTGTCTGCAGGACCCTGAAAGTGGCAGCAGGAAGACTTGAGATTCTGCCCACCTCTCCCACCTTCAGATCAAGAGGGCCATTCGAGGGCAGCAGGAGTCACTGCACGTGCAAGAGCGCTTTGTGGCCGGTTCCCTGGCAGGCGCCACAGCCCAAACCATCATTTACCCCATGGAGGTGAGAAGGAGGGACCCTGGGAGAGGCCCCAGTGCAGGGTGGGAGGCATGCAACGACCATGGCACTCTGTGGTGTGATAGACCTTGGCATCATAACTGCCTCTCCCTGATTCAGACTGTAGCTCATGAGAGCGATGCTGTTTCGTGTGTAGAGTGTGTGGGCATTGGCATTTGAGATGTGTCTTCTGGGGGATGGTGGTGTTGGTCATAACTGTTTAGGCAGCAGCCATGGGGTCCAGCCATTCATAGACATGCGTCTTCTAGGGATACTGATTCCTAGGATGTGTTTGTTCCCAGGGGAATCATTTCTAGATGAAACTGTTTTCAGAGAAATCATTTCAGGTTTCAGGTTGTGCAGTGTATCAGGATTGCAGTGTATCAGGATTGCAGTGTATCATGGAAAACTCAAATCACATAAATGAAGTGTGAGGTAAGCAGTTCAGGCAGGTATGGTGACTTCAGAGTGTTAGAGACCCAAGTTCCTTCCCTCCATCATGTTCCAGCATTTCAGAATGTAGCACCCGCCTCATGGACCGAAGTGGCTGCTTGTGCTCCAGTCATCAGATCCATATTCCAGCCAAGAAGGAAGAATAGACAAAGGAAGGAACCCCTTCCTGCCTTTAAGGATACTTCCTGGGAGTCACACATAACTGTTTTCCTGCTGTTTCATTAGCTAGGACTTGGTCACATGGCCATACATCTAGAGAAAATGAGAAATGTAGTCTTTATTTCTAGTAGCTGTGTGCTTACTGAAAATTATAGTTTCTGTCATTAAGGGGAGAAGGGAGCAAGATACTGGGAGACAGCAGTGGCCACCATCTGTAACTCCAAAAGGTGTAAACATTCCTAGGTATAGAGATTTGGGAATAAGAGAAGACTCTAGAGGAAGTGGTTTGTTAATTCTGTTATTGCCAGGGTCTATCCTTCTAGAAGTAGCTATTTCTAGGTGTCTTCATTCCTGGATGTGATGTTTCTGGAGGCAGTTTCTCCAGGGGTAACCGGGTTCTCTCCAGGTGCTGAAGACGCGGCTGACCCTACGCCGGACCGGCCAGTACAAGGGGCTGCTGGACTGTGCGTGGCAGATCCTGGAGCGAGAGGGGCCCCGAGCCTTCTACCGAGGCTACCTGCCCAACGTGCTGGGTATCATCCCCTATGCAGGCATCGACCTGGCCGTCTATGAGGTCTGTGGGCAGCCAGCCCCTCCCCCCTTTTTTCTTTCCTTGGAGATTTGCCTACAGGACACCCCCTTCCCATGGGGCTAACTCAGTCAGCCTCCAAAGCTAGTGCAGACGACCCCTCCTAGTGCCATGGTAGCTCACAGAATCATGGGAGCAGGTGAAGATGAGCTTGAAAGATGCCCACCTCCCCAGGGCACGTATGGGACCCGGCCAACGTCTTCTTCAGGGCCTGCCCACTTCGGCATCAGCTGTCATCGTAAAAACCACACGCCTCAGCGCCTTTATCAAGAGAGGCACGAATAGGGAGTCTTTGCTCTTTCTCTTCCAGAGATCTCATTCATTACTTTTACCTTCTCCTGGCTGGATCACCAGCTAGCACAGCCCCAGATGTCCCCAGGCATCCCCCAAAGTCTTTGTATCCAGGACAGGGCCAGCCTCACAGGCAGGTGACCAAGGCAGTTGCCAAGGGCCCCATGTTCAGAGCACCCTGCCCTTGGTTTAATGCCGTGCTATTGCTGTCTTGAAATTCCTCGTCATCTGTGGACAAGGGACCTCACATATTTTTATTATGCACTTGGCTTTGCAAATTATGTGGTTGGTCCCGACCTGTAACACTCCATACCTGCCACCCATACCTGGCTTCCCCAGCACCCAGCATCTATGTGGCCAAACGAGACAAGGCCACCACTCATTCACTCACCTGTTTGTTGATTCATTCATCCATTCATTCATTCACTGGTTCACTCAGCAACTACTTACTAAGCATCCAAAAGCACTAAGCACTATGCTGATTGCTGCAAATATAGCATTAAATAACACCATCCTTGCTTTCTTGGGGCGCCCATTCCAGTGAACAGGGAAGTCAGCCAACCAGCCAACAAGTAGTTTCAGATCCTGCTAAGTTCTCAGAAGATAATAAAACAAGATGTGTAATTGAAAGTAACAGCAGGCAGGGGGCGGAGGATCAAGGCTGGCCTCTGCAGGAGGGAGTGTGAACAAGGCAAAGGGTGCAGAGAATGCAGGTCCAGAGGCAGGCCTGTGGGAGGAATGGAGGTCTTGAGTGGTTTGAAGGAACCGATTCAGCAAGAGCTCAATGACATGGCTGGTTTTTCCTAAGTGTGATACAGAGCCATCGAGGGCTGAGTGCAGAAATGAGACATGACTTTATTTGATCCATTCTTCACCAAAAAAGGGAGCTGGGAGGTCTAAGGAGTTTGAGGAGTGCTGTGCCCTCTTGGAGTCTCAAACTCTTTATTAGTCCCTTCAAGGCTCTGACAGGTCTACAGAACAGTGATTTCTTTGGGTGTTTGTTTTGGTTTTTGGCCCAGTGCTGGCCATACTTATGTAGTCATCAGAACTTCTTTTCAACAGAACAGCTTTTAAGACACTCATTAAACCCCAATTTGGCAAACGCTGCTCTAAAATTTCAAAGGCAGTAATGGGTGAACACTGACTTCCGATGTACCCACTCTATGCCCAGGCCAGACATCACTAATCTATCTATCACAGCCCTGAAGCCAGACATCACTAATCTACCTATAATAGCCCTGAGGCTAGACATCACTAATCTATCACAGCCCGAGGCCAGACATCACTAATCTATCTATCATAGCCCTGAGTTCCTCTCAACACACTTCCCAGCAGCCATTCCCAAGGGGTTAGAATTGACATAGGAAATGAAACCAAGGAGCCATCCCAGTTCCAGACATGAAAGAAGGTTCTCATAGAGGCTCCATAAGGGATTGGCTGCCCCTAAAGATGGAGCGCTCCACTCTGGACTCAGGTGTAGCTGGGAATGTCGATTCCCACCTGTCTTTTGTGGCTGTGGGCAAGCAGCTTCTCTGGGGTCTCAGTTTTGCATCAATTAAGTGGAGATGACAGTGGTATTTACCTTTTTTGAGGTCTTCCAGAAGCAGGCATGTGAGAGCAAGTGGTTTGGCGGGAAGGTAAGGCGACCAAAAATGGGAGCATTAGCTCCCGAGGGCTGCCTAACCTCAAACTGGGAGGCTTAAGACAACAGACATTTTTTGTCACAGCCCTGGAGGCCAGAGTCCAAACTCGAGGGCTTAGCAGGGCCGTGCTCCCTCTGAAAGCTTAGAGGGAAATCCTTCCTTATCTCTTCCGGCTTCTGGTGGTTGCTGGCCATCCTTGGTGCTCCTCTGCTTGTAGACCCATCTGTCCCGTCTCTGCCTCCATCACCACGGGGCTATCTTCTCCCCGCTGTGTGTCTCTGTGTCCCCTCTCCCTAATATGACATCAGTCATTTTGACTAAGGGTCCACCTGACTCCAAGATGGCTTCATCCCAACCCATCACACCTGCAAAGACTCTCTTTGCAAATAAGGTCACAGTCTGAGGTCCTGGGGGTTAGGACCCCGACATATCTTTAGGGAGGACACAATTGAACGTGTTGGCAAGGACATGCTATCAGGAAAGCTGCCGTGGTAGGCAGGTGGGGCTCAGTCCTGGCGGGGGCCTCTGGAGGCACCTGCATAGAACCTGCCCCAGCAGAGACGCAAGGGAGCTGAGGTATCGATACACTCAGTCGGTTGTCTGAAGCTCGCTTCTTCTGGGGGTGCTGGTCCCCCAGCACTTCCTGCCTATTCCTGGGTGCTCAGTGCAGCCTCGCCTGGGTCCAACGAGAGTCCTCGGGCAGGACCGTGGATGCCGGCAACTAGGAGTCAGCAGATTTGGGTCGAAATGGTAAGGGAAAAAGATGGGTGTCCACCTTGGCGAGGGTGTTAGTATTCTATGGCTGCTGAATCAAAAGGCCACAAACTTAGTGGTTTAAAACAGTGCACATTTATGACGGTGTGTTTTTTTCATTTTTAAAATTTCTTATGTTTATTTATTTATTTTGAGAGAGACAGAGAACACAGGCAGGGGAGGGCGACAGAGGATCCAAAGCAGGCTCTGAGCTGTCAGCACAGAGCCCGAACGGAAGACTTGAACTCACGAGCTGTGAGATCATGACCAGAACCGAAGTCAGACTCTTAACTGGCTGAGCACCCCGGGCACCCCCATTTATGACAGTTTGGAAAATCAGAAGTCCAAAATGGGTGTCACCAGGCTAAAATCAAGATGTTGGTAGGCCCGCGTTTCTTAGGGAGGCTCCCAGGGGAGAATCTGTTTCCTTATCTTTCCCAGCTGCCTGTATTCCTTGGCTTGGGGGGGGGGGGNCAGCAGCATAGCGCCTTCCAATCTGCCCCCCCACTCTTCCCCCCCCCCACGGTCATCATCTCTCCTGTGACTCTTTTTTTTATGTTTATTTTCGAGGGGGGAGGGGCAGAGAGAGAGGGAGGCAGAGGATCCGAAGCGGGCTCTGCGCTGATAGCAGAGACCCCGACGTGAGGCTCAAACTCACCAGCTGTGAGATCATGACCTGAGCCGAAGTCGCACGCATAACCAACTGAGCCACCCAGGTGCCCCTCCTCTCTTATAAGGAGCCTCATGATGACATTGGAGCTGCCTGGATATTCTAGCATCACACCCCATCTCGAGGTCCTTGACTGAATCACATCTGCAAAGCCCCTTCTGCCACGGGAGGTACCATGTCCCCAGGTTCCAGGGTCAAGGGCATGGGGACGTCCTTCCGCATACCATAGAAGGTCGAGGTGAGGACTGGGTGACAGGATGCAGGTACAGCGCTGGGTGACACCCAGGGGGTACCGAGCAAGCGCTCAGCTAGTACCCGCTGCCAGAGGGGGATGCGGAAGCCACCGCAGGATGCCTGACGCCGGCCCCAACCCACCCGCACTCCCTTCTCTGCCCCCACAGACGCTGAAGAACCGGTGGCTCCAGCAGTACAGCCACGACTCGGCCGACCCAGGTGTTCTAGTGCTTCTGGCCTGCGGCACCGTCTCCAGCACCTGTGGCCAGATCGCCAGTTACCCCCTGGCCCTGGTCCGGACCCGCATGCAGGCCCAAGGTGAGGCCTGGGCGGGAGGGAGGGGCAGGGCCCCTCCCCCGCATCCCCAGCTCCTTACCCCTGTGTAGGCCGGTCCCGGGCTGGGGTCTTCCTGGCCTTGGATGGCCTTCACTAAAGTCCCTACCTTTCTCTGCGCCTCAGTGTACCCATTTGTGACCCTGGATCAGGAGCCCTTTGCATGAAGGAGGAGAGCAGGGGCAGCAAGGCCCGGAAGAGCGCCCTGGCAATCTTAGCTGGGAGGGCTGCTGATTTCAGCTCCANTTCCTCTGTATTTTCCTCTTATGAGTTCTTCCCCCCGACACACACACACACATGCACACACACATGCGCGCGCACACACACACATTCCTGAATCTGGGGAGTTTCCTTGGGAATTTTAGCTTTTGTATTTTGTGATTTTTCTCTGGGGGGTGTTGTCAGTGCATAAGCCTGGGTTCTTGCCCTCTAGAAACTCCCAGGCTGGAAAGGCAGCAAGATGTTGAATAAATCATTCCAGAGTTCAGTACGGATCTAGGGTTGAATAAAGGAGAAGAGAAAGAGCCACACTTAGACTGGGGTGCTCAGGAGGGCTCCCCTGAAGGGTCTGCTTTGGAAGGGAGGCTGGAAGGCAGAGAGAGAGAGAATTAGCTGGGAGATGAAGCAGAGAGATGAGTTCTAGGAAGAGGAAAATGTCTGTGCCCTCTCCCACCACGCACATACATATACCTTCTCTGTTTCTCATTATCCCCAAACTCGGGCCCTCAAGATTGGGGAGGAACGGTGAACAGCCATCTCTAGAGGGGTCCTGAGTCTGAGTGGTAGGTCCCACTGCTAATCTAACCCCCCCTCCCTCCTGCTGCAGCAGCCACAAGCCCAGGCCTGGGGAGTAGGAGGGGAAAGTGAGAGGGGCCCTTTGGCCTTACCTGGCCTCCCCACCCCTCCCAGCCTCCATCGAGGGCGCCCCCCAGCTCTCCATGCTGGGTCTGCTCCGTCACATCCTGTCCCAGGACGGCGTGTGGGGCCTCTACCGGGGTATTGCCCCCAACTTCATGAAGGTTATCCCGGCTGTGAGCATCTCCTATGTGGTCTACGAGAACATGAAACAGGCCCTGGGGGTCACATCCAGGTGAGGGACCCAGAGCCTGCCCCACCCCAGATCCCTCACCCCAATCATGAAACCCCCCACACCTCAGCCACTGGAGACTGATGGCCCAGCCAATGGATCCCAGAGCCCCCCACACCAAATCACAGGATCCCTACACCTAATCCACCGGGTCCTGCACCCCACATCACAGCTACTGGCCGCCCCCCCACACACATACACACTGGGTCCTGGACCTCCATGTCTTAACCATGGGCTCTCCTACAACCCAACTAATGGATCCTGACAACCTAACCACAGGAGCACATCCGCCATATCTCAACACCCAGACCCCAGCTCCCTCAGGCCCCAGAGCCTGCACTGGGTCCTAGATCCCCAAGCCCACTGGCGGATCCCAGATCCCCAGGCTTCCAGCCCTGGATCTCCAACCTCGGCCACTGGATTCTGGATATCAAGAAGCCTCAGCCACCGGATCCTGACAGTGCAATACCTAGATCCGGGGGCCCCAGCCACTGGATCCCAGGTCCCCTCACCCCAACTACTGGATTCTTGAATTCCTTTACCTTGACACTGAGTCCCGGATCCCTCTGTTTTGACTACTGGATTCCCTACATTTCAACCACTACACCCTCAACCCCCAACCACCGGATCTCGGATTCCCAAGCCCTGAGCAGCTGGATCCTGGCTTCTAAATCCACAATGTGAGAGCCCAACAGCAGAGCGAATGGGTCCCGGCAACTGCAGCTGTTGGGCCCCAACCGCTTCACCACAGGCACTGGATGCTGAACCCCACCTGTAGGAAGTAGACCCCAACCCTTCCAAGCACTGGATCCCAGCCCCTTAACTCCTGGATTCTGACCGGAATCCTCCCGAGGCACTGGATCCTGAATGCTCAGGCTCTAAGTCTAGATAGATCCCGATAGGCCAATCACAGCATCCTGGGTCCCACAGCCCCTGTCCCAGACACACGCGAGAGCCCAAGGCCCTCCCCCCTGCCCTCGATGATGACACAAAGCCCATGGTCTAAGGAGCCTGTGGGGAGCCCAGGTCCTGGCCTCCCTCTTTGGACTTGTCCAAAGTCCTGACCCATCTAAAAGCTGGCAGCGGAGGAAGAAGAGGCCCCTCCAACACCCTAGACAGAAGCTGGATACCCCCACCCCCTGCCCAGCATGGCTACACCTCTGACCCCCTGGGGAAACTGCTCCCCCAAAATGCTCTGCCGTGTCTTCTGTCCCCTTCCCACCTTTGGGCTGATGATAACCCCCAGTCACTCTTCCTTGGGGGCTGGCAAGGGGGCACTCTGAGGCTGGGGACACATTAAGGGGACCCCCCCCAACACACCCCTAGCACTTCCAGCCTCTCCCCAGGCTTCAGGGTTGGGAGCCAGGAGCAAGTCTACCCGGACCAGCCTTCCCTGGAGCCCCGCATCTGCTTATGCAAAACTAACAAGCCAAATGCCCCAAACTCACTCTACGTCTATTTTTCTACCAGAGAGGAGCAGATAGTCCTTCCCCTTCAAATAAGCCAAGCCCCTCCCAGTACCCCCCCACCTTGTACATTCTGCACTTTATAGTCGGATTCTGAGCTTAGCATAACTGGGGACCCCCTCCCTCCACTCCTCCCAAGTCCTTGGGGAACCCCATTAGAGGACTGCAAAAGAGGATGTGTGTTGTTTCAGGGGGCTGGAGGACACCCCCCCCCCGGGTCCCCCCCCCCCCCCCCNGGCTTCCGCCTCCCCCTCCCCCACCATGTCCCACCTTCCTGCCTGTGTGTGTTATTTCAAAGAAAAGAACAAAAGGAATACACTTTCTAAGCTCTTTCGTTTGTGGTTTTTGCTGCAAAGGGGTGGGTGGATGGGAGACCACCTCAGACTACCCACAGGGGAGGGACATGGGCCGTTCTGTCACACAGTTCCAGGAGACCAGGAAGCGACTCCCTCTTTAAGCCTCAGTTTCCATAGCTGTAAAGTGGGGGCAGGGAGAAATCCACATTCATGAGCACGTTTTATGTCTCCACTATTCTAATTACACAAGGGTGTTTGTTTGCCACGGCTGCAGCAAATCACCACAAACTGGGGCCTTAACGTGACAAATGTTTTAGATAGAAATTTTTTTATTATGGTAAAATATGCATAATATAAAATTTACCATCTTAACTATTTTTTAAAATATGTATTTGTTTTGAGAGAGAGAGAGAGAGAGAGAGAGCAGGGGGAGGGGCAGAGAGAGAGAGAATCCCAAGCAGGCTCAGTGCTGTCAGTGCAGAACCAAACTTGGGGCTCAAACTCACGAACCCCAAGATCATGACCTGAGCCAAAATCAAGAGTCGGACACTTAAACCGACTGAATCGGCGCCCCTCATCTTAACCGTTTTAAAGTATACAGCTCAGTTAAGCACATTACATGGTTGTGCAGCCACCGCCAAGACTCGTCTCCAGAACTTTCCATCTCCCCAAACTGAGACTCTGTCCCCACGAAGCATGGACTCCCCACCCCTGACGCCCACCATCCACTGTCTCTGTGGACAGGATGCCTCTGGGGACCTCCTGTGAGTGGGGTCATGAAGTCCTTCTGTGACTTGCTTCTCTCACTGAGCATAATACCCTCACGGTCCTTCCGTGATGTAACAGGTGCCGGGATGTCCCTCCTTTTTAAGGCTGAACACGATTTCGTTGTATGGAGAGACCACATCTTGTTTATCCCTCATCCATCGAGGGACACTTGGGTTGCTTCCACTTTGGGCTATATCGTGAATAAGAAACAACAGGAATTTATTGCCTGCCCTGTTCTGAAGTCTAGAAGTCTGAAATCAAAGTGTCAGCAGGGCCACACTCCTTCTGAGGGGACTCTAGGGAGTGTCCTTCTTGCCTCTTCCGGCTTTTGGCAATCCCCGGCACTGTTCCTCAGCTTGAAGCCCCAGTCGGTCCAATTTGTGCCTGTCTTTAAATGACCAGGCATGGGGGGCCCGGGGGGCCCAGTTGGTTAAGTGTCCGATTTCAGCTCAGGTCATGATCTAGTGGTTCATGAGTTCATGAGCCCCGCGTCGGGCTCTGTGCTGACAGCTCAGATCCTGGAGCTGCTTCCGATTCTGTGTCTCCCTCTCTCTCTGCCCCTCCCCCGCTCACACTCTGTCTCTCTGTCTCCCTCTCAAAAATAAAAAAGAAAACATTAAATAATATTAAGTTTGAAGATGATTGTATATTTTTTCTCTTTTGACCTCTTTAAAAAGTTTTTAATGTTTATTTATTTGTGGCAGAGAGAGTATGTGTGTGAGCAGGAGAGGGGCAGAGAGAGACACAGAATCTGAAGCAGGTAGGCTCTGAGCTGTCAGCACTGACCCTAACAGGTCATGATCTCACGGTTCGTGGGTTCGAGCCCCGCGTCGGGCTCTGTGCTGACAGCTCAGAGCCTGGAGCCTGATAGGGATTCTGTGTCTCCCTCTCTCTGCCCGTCCCCCACTCATACTCTGTCTATCTCTTAAAAATAGAAAACATTTTTTAAAAAGTTTTAAATTACCAAACTTTTTCCTATGTGGAAGATGATAGTCACCCTCCAAGATGTTCCCCGGGGCACCTGGGTGGCTCAGTCAGTTAAGCGTCCAACTTCAGCTCAGGTCACAATCTCGCAGTCGGTGAGTTTGAGCCCTGCATCGGGCTCTATGCTGACAGCTCAGAGCCTGAAGCCTGCTTTGGATTCTGTGTCTCGCTCTCTCTCTCTACCCCTCCCCTGATCGCACTCTATCTCTTCTCTCAAAAAATGAACAAATGTTTAAAAAATTAAAAAAAACAAGATGCTCCCCCAGGACCTCTTTTTTTTTTTTTTTACAAATAGTTTATAGTCAAGTTGGTTTCCATATAACACCCAGTGCTCATCCCCAAGTGCCCTCCTCCAAGCCCATTCTCCCCTCCCCCCCACATCCAGCATCCTCAGTTTGTTCTCAGCATTCAAGAGTCTCTCATGGTTTGCCTCTCTCCCCCTCCCCCCCTCTTTCCCCCTTCTTCTCCCCCATGGTCCTCCGTTAAGTTCCTCCTAATCCTCCTATACGTGCAAACATATGATATTTGTCCTTCTCTGCCTGACTTATTTCGTTCAGCATAACACCCTCAAGGTCCATCCATGTTGCTACACATGGCCAGATATCATTCTCATTGCCATGTAGTATTCCATGGTATAGATGAACCACATCTTCTTGATCCATTCCTCCATTGATGGACACTTAGGCTCTTTCCATGTTTTGGCTATTGTTGAGAGTGCTGCTATGAACATTGGGGTACATGTGCTCCTGTGCGTCAGCACTCCTGTATCCCTTCCCCCAAGGACCTCTTAATTCACATTCCTGGGTAGTCCCCTCTCTCATTGTACCAAGGAGAGTCTGTATGACCAAGAGAATGCAACATTAGTGATAGTATACTACTCCCAAGATTAGATTATAACAGGCACTGCAGATACCATCATCTCTGTGTTTTAAGCTGCTACAGTTAGGATCATTTGTTATTCAGCAGTAACTAACTGATATGCATACACGTACATAGACATGATTTTCCATACACTCAAATATGAAATTAAACCTGGCTAACTATTTTGTATTCTTACTTCCTTTAAATTATGTCCTGAGGATCAATCCCCAGAAGCAGGATTACTGACTCAAAGGATAGGACTATTTCAGAATCATGCCACCAGAAAATTCATATGCAATGTACACAGCTACCAACAAGGAATGAGCATTACTAGTTTTACTTCAGTCATACCAGCATCAAATATTAACACTTTGATTTGATTTAATCAGGCCAGTTAACATCTATTTTCTTGTTCACATTCTTACATCCCATTACACTGTTTGGGACTTAGGTGGCCCTGCTGACATGCAGTGTAACACCAGACAGACTGCTTTTCTCTTTCTAAGTCTCTCCCAAAATAAGGAGGTGTTTCAACCGACATCTTTAGAGGGAAAAGAACTTACATTTATTGAGCAAGTACTACACATCACGACTCTGCGCTAAGCTCTTTGATGTGTTATCTCCTTCATCTATTCATCATCTATTTGCCAGACACTCACTTGGGGCCAGACCCAGCTGTGAACATGGGACACAGAAGTGAGCGAAACAGACACCAACCATTGCACTCGTAGATCCCACATTCCAGTGGGGAGTGACAAACAATAACACACGTGAGCGAATATGTAGCCATGTAGAAATCAAAGGTGCTAAAGATAAAAACAAAGGAGGGAAGGGGGGTATGAAATACTGCAGGGCAGAGTTTAAATTTTAAATAGGGTGGTCAGAGGAAGCATCAGGAAGTTGATATTTGCATAAAGATTTAAAGACAGCGAGAGAGGGAGCCTGGAGATGTCTAGGAAAACAGTATTCCAGGCAGAGAAAACAGCCAGTGCAAGGGCCCCGGGGCAGCACCATGCCTGGTGTGTTGGAGGAAGAGGGAGGAAGCCCGTGTGGGTGAAGCAGAGTGGGCAAAGGGGAAAGAGGGAGGCAAGGAGGGCGGAGAGGGGGCGGGACAGGTCATGCAGGGTCTAGTCGGTCTCAGGGAGGAGTTGGGCTTCTACCTGGGGAGGTAGGTGGGAGCCCTGGAGGGCTGTGGGCAGAGGAGGGCAGGACCTGACTCAGGTGCTCACTGGTGTCCTCTGGTGGCCGCAGTGGGGAGGACAGACTGGGGGTTGGGGGTGAGAGTGGGAAGGACCAGAATGGCCATGACTGCACTCGTCCAGGTAGGGATGGAGGTCCTGGACATGGTTAGAAGCAGCCAGATTCCGGGGATGTTAAAGGTTAAGCCAGGTTCTGCTGACAGTGTGTGCACGAGAGAGAGGGATGAATCATAATGACATCAAGATTTTTGAACCAAACCACTTGGAGGATGGCTGTTCTCTCATTGAAGACCCCTTAGATCCCATTGACACCATGTGGTAGGGCTTACCGATGCACAAATGGGGAAACTGAAACTCAGAGAAGCCAAGCGAGTCCCCAAGGTCACACAGCAAGAGTTGTCTTAGATGGGATTCAAACCCAGGCTGTCTCCAAACCTACGGCCTGTCTTATTGTGGGGACCAACTGTGTCTCTCCCTCCCAGAACTCCAGAACCTTCCCCTTCTCCCTCACTTCTATCTCCCATGGCCGTGACAATGAAACACAGTGGATCCGTTTCCTATGGCTGCGCTAACAAATGACCGCAAACTTGGTGGCTTCAAACAACACAAATCTATTATTCTAGAGGTCAGAAGTCTGACATGAATCTCACGGGGCTAAAACCAAGCTCCTTCTGGAGGCTCCAGGGGAGAATCTGCTTCCTGGCCTTTTCCGACTTCAAGGAGGGTCTGCCCGCACTCCATGGCTCGCGGATGCCTCCCCCATCTGCACAGCCAGCAATGATCGGTCGTCTTTCTCACAATGAATCCTTTGGATGCTGACTGCTTTACCTCCCTCTTCACTGTTTAAGGATTCAGGTGGTCAGACCGGAGCCATGCAATCAATCCAGAATAATCTCTCCATCTCATCAGCTAGTTGGTTAGTGACCTTAATTCCTTCGGTAAATTTACTTCCCCCTTTGCCATGTAACATGACAAGTTCACGGGTTTAGAGGGATGCGGATGTGGGCATTTTGTGGGGGACACCCTCAGTCTACCCACCAGACCCAGTGAGGTCACAAGGGCCTCTGTGATCTCATCATGTACTGGTACCCAAATTCACAAGGTGGCTCTCCCATGTAGTTGCTGGATGAGAAACCTCTCGCCAGGGCTCTGAACGTAGGCGTCCTTACGGCCCAGCTCCATGGGACCCCAACCTGAGGGGGCTCAGAAGCCTTGCTCAAAGGTCCAGACCCTGTTTAAGAGGGTCAAGGCCTTACTCACCAAAGCCCCGCCTCCGACCCCGACCCCAGACCCACCCCCCTCCCGGAACCCGGGCTGTACGCATGTGTATGGGTACGTGTTTGGGCACGTCCGTGAAAATGACCTGGAGCATCTTCCATCACAGCAGGTGAGTTGGGGAAGCGTGGGTCTTCCAGCACCAGCAGCCTGACCGCTGGGCTAGACCCACTCCTCGACAGGGCCATGTGCCTGTCCCCTCTGCATGACCCACTCCCTTCCAAGGGGACCTACAATCCCACCTCGAAGCAGTGGGGACCGGGGTGGGCTTTTCGCCTGGAGGGGTTTCTGGAGATGCGAGGCAGGAGCTGCAGCCTGGCTCAGTATGGGTGGGAGCTGGGTCTACCCTGCAGGTACTGGACACAGGAGAGCAGCTGATGGTCCCCGTGGATGTTCTAGAAGTGGACAGCGAGGGGGCCCTGTGGAAGTTTCTGCTCTCAGGAGCCATGGCGGGGGCGGTGTCTCGCACTGGCACGGCCCCTCTGGACCGAGCCAAGGTGTACATGCAGGTGCGAGGGGTGTGCAGTGCTGGAGCCTTTGGGGGTGGGGCTGGGTGGAGGTGGAGCTAGCTGATGGAGTTCAGGATGGGGGTGAGGGTGGGGCCCGGACGAGGGTTGGAGTCAGGAGAAGGCTGAATGGAGATAAGGGCGAAGGTTGAACTGAAGCCAATGCTGAGACAGCACGAACTGGAGTTGGAGGAGCTGAGAGAACAAGCACCACGGACAGGTTGAATTGGGGATAAGGGAGTTAGGGGCGTGGTCTTTGGGTGGCCTTGAAGGCAAACTA
Organism: Crocuta crocuta; assembly: GCF_008692635.1. Taxonomy (NCBI): domain Eukaryota; kingdom Metazoa; phylum Chordata; class Mammalia; order Carnivora; family Hyaenidae; genus Crocuta; species Crocuta crocuta. Next base: position 540,175 of record NW_027527386.1, read on the forward strand.
GGCCTGGTGAGGAGAGGAAGATGAGATGAGATGGGCATGTGGGTCTATGTTGCGTTACAGAACTGTGGGGCTGGCCAGGGGCGGAGTGGGGGGAGGGATGGGGTTGGGGGGCTGGGGACAGGATGGGGTTGAGCTCCAGGTGGGGATGGAGGAGATTAGGTGTGTTGGGGGGGAGGGGGCTCCTCACAGGGCTGGGGCCTTCCTACCTTCAGGTCTACTCCTCCAAGACTAACTTCATGAACCTGCTGGGGGGGCTCCGAAGCATGGTCCAGGAGGGAGGCTTCCGCTCCCTGTGGCGGGGCAACGGCATCAACGTTCTCAAGATCGCCCCCGAGTATGCCATCAAGTTCTCCGTCTTTGAACAGGTGGGCAGGGAAGGCCGGCTTTGTCCAGCTCCAGCCTCCAACCCAAACCTCTCTTACACCCCTCTCAAGCCTAGATCCTTACCCAAGACACACTTGCACCCTCTGGCCCCAGACCCAGACCCGGGGGGGGGGGGTTCAGCTAGGAAGATGGTGAGTGGTTCTCTTCTGCTCTCTTCCCCCCTGACCCTCCAGTGTAAGAATTACTTCTGTGGAGTGCACGGGTCCCCACCCATTCAGGAACGTCTCCTTGCTGGCTCCCTAGCTGTGGCCACCTCCCAGACGCTCATCAACCCCATGGAGGTAAGAGAATATCTGCTCCATGGAAAGTGAAAATTAGCTGCCAGGGGCAATTGCTTCTTTATCTTCCTCTTCCCCTCCTCCTCTTCATCTTCTTCCTGTGAGATGTGTGTCAAACCTTTATTCCAGACGGCTCCCCAGGTCATCTCGGCACTATTTACAGGATCGGTCCCATCCTTTTCTCTCCAATGATCCAAGATGCCACTTGTGTGATTTACTAAACTGTGTGCGTTTGGGTGTTATTTTTGGCTTTTGTCTTCTTGCTCTGGTGTGTCTGTCCAGACACTTATGTGTTTTTGCTTTCTTTGGGTGGGTGGGGGTAACAATTAGATTTTATTTTTATTTTTATCATTATTTTTTTAATATATATATATTTTTTTATTTATTTCTAGGAGAGAGAGAGAGACAGTGTGAGCAGGGGAGGGTCAGAGAGAGAGGGAGACACAGACTCTAAAACAGGCTCCAGGCTCTGAGCTGGCAGTCAGCACAGAGCCTGACGTGGGGCTTGAACCCACGAACCGCGAGATCATGACCTAAGTGAAAGTCGGATGCTTAACTGACTAAGCCAGCCAGGCGCCCCTAGATTTTATTTTTATACAGCGGTTTTAGATTTACAGAAAAACTGAGCAGGAAGTATAGAGTTCCCTTCTACCTCTCCCACATATACAGGATTTCTGCTATTAACATCTTGCATGAGGTGGTACATTTGTTGCAATCCATGAGCCAATATTGATACATTATTACTACAGCCTGTAGTTGCCATTAGGTTCGCTCTGTGCTGTACATTCTATGCGTTTGAACAAATGTATAATGACACATGTATCTACCATCACAGGGTCATACAGAGTAGTTGCACTGCCTGAAAGATCCTCTGTGCTCAGCTGACTCACTCCTTCTTGCTTCCCTCCTGAATCCTTGGAAACCACCGATCATTTTACTGTTAATACAGTTTTGCCTCCATTTTGCTTTTTATCTTATTAATTTATCTTAAGTGATCTCTACACCCAACGTGGGTCTTGAGCTCATGACCCTGAGATCAAGAGTCGCATGCTCCCCCAGCTGAGCCGGCCAGGCACCCTTGTAGTTTTATCTTCGGTCTTTAATTTTTGAGGCTTGATCTTACACTTTCTCACCCCCCCCCCCAATCCCTGCTTTTCTTTATCAGTTTTCCGGGTCATTCTCCCGTTGGTTTCCCATATAAACTTTACGAGTAACTTGTCTAGTGGAGAAAACAAAGTCACCTATTGTTATTTTTTACCAATGGAAAACATTTCCATTTGTTCAAATCTCCTTTTATGTGCTTTAACGATCTTTTAAAGTTTTTTTTTTTTCAATGTAATTCTTGCCCTTGACTAGTTAAATTTCCTCCAGTATATTCATGTTTTATTGCTACCTAACAAACTGCCACAGACTCAGTGGGCTCAAATGATAGATTTATTATGTTTCTCTGTGGGTCATACCTGGGCATTGGCTAGTCCGGGCGCCGCCTTCTTTTGTTTTTTCTTTTTTTTTTTAAATATTTTTATTTTTGAGAGAGAGAGAGAGAGAAAGAGAGCATGAGTGGGGTTGGGGCAGAGAGAGATGGAGACACAGAATCTGAAGCAGGCTCTAGGCTCCGAGCTGTCAGCACAGAGCCTGACGTGAGGCTCGAACCCACAAACTCACAGATCATAAACTGAGCCAAAGTCAGATGGCACCCAGCACCCTGGTAGGATTCAGCTTCTTATGGTTGTAGGACTGAGGTCCTCAGCTCCTAGAGGTCACCTGCTGCTCCCTACCGTGTGGTCCTCTCCACAACAGCCTGTGTGTTTAAGACGAATTGAAGAGTGTCTGGGATATTCCCAGATCTCTCTGTTTGTTCTCTTCTGTCTCTGGCAGTAGACTCCTTTAAAGGGCTCACCTGATTGAGTCAGGCGCACCCAGGACAATTTGTCTTGTTTTACTTAAACTCAACTGCCTCAGGACCTCTGTTACCTCTGCAAAATCCCTTCACTTTCATCATGTCGTGTAACTTGGTGAGGGAGTGATACCCCATCATATTTACAAGTCTAGCACATTATTGAGGTGGGGGGGAGGTGGGCATATATACAGGGCATACGTATCAGGGGGTGAGAACCTCTTGAGGACCATCTCAGAGTTCTGCCCACTGCACTTGGTGTGCGGTTGTCAAGTTGCCAATATTTTGGTGTCAGGGAATTTCATACAAATTCCAATGTCTGGCTTCTCTTGGGAAACTGGCAAACCTGGCCACCTGAGGTCTGCATTCCGTGGCATTATGTCCGGCTGCCACTAGGTGTGGTGGCCACAGACTCCACTCAGTCCACGTCACTTCCCTTGTCCTCCTGACCTCTGTTAGCGCTTGAGCTTCTGACCCCTGGGTTGAGATCACACACAGGCTCTGGGTTTGGAATGCAGCTCTGTGCACTTTTGAGCTTCAGCTTCTTCAGCTACAGGATGGAGACATCAGCCACTGCTGAGAGTTGATGAGCGCATCCAGATGAGCCACCCCTCCATCCTCCCCAGGTGCTGAAGACACGGCTGACCCTGCGCCGGACCGGCCAGTACAAGGGGCTGCTGGACTGTGCATGGCAGATCTTGGAGCGGGAGGGCACTCGTGCCCTGTACCGCGGCTACCTGCCCAACATGCTTGGGATCATCCCCTATGCCTGCACTGACCTGGCTGTTTATGAGGTGTGGGTCCACCCTTCCCGGGGGGGTTCCCGGAGTGATGTGGGCCCAGGCCCATTGTGAACTTCCTTCTGACTCCCTCCTCTTGCAGATGCTCAGGTGTTTCTGGCTGAAGTCAGGCAGGGACATGGAGGATCCTAGTGGCCTGGTCAGTCTGTCATCTGTGACGCTGTCCACAACCTGTGGCCAGATGGCCAGTTATCCACTGACTTTGGTGCGCACCAGGATGCAGGCCCAAGGTCAGACTAGCGCCACTAGCCTCAGCGCGTGCCCCTCACCTCAGCCTTGACTCTGAACTTTCTCATCCCCTAAAACTGACTCCCAAACTATCCACATCTGATCCTGGCCAACTTCGCTGACCTTTGAACCCACCAAGACGCACCCCCAAATCTGATCCCAGCCCTGAAATTAACCCTGCAAACCACTAAAACAAACATTTTAGTTCATTTAGTTCAACTGACCCCCACAAATGTCTCCCAAATGTGACCCAGGCCCCCATACTGGCCTCGAGTCATAGTTTCCCCAAATTTTCTCCCAACTCCTCCAAAACAGACCCAGCTCTTATTTGCCTCCAAAAGTCAAAATTCCTAAAGTTCCTAAATATGCTAAATCTGACCCTTAGATGACCCTTCCATGTCATAGGAAGATGTCATAACCATTTCCCCAACTAACCTGGATATTCCCCAAATGTGGCTCCCCCAAATGGACTCTCAGCACCTAAACCAATCCACAAACATCCAAACAGGTCCTGGGTTCACTACTCTCATCCTAAAAATATCCCCGAACTACCCCTTAGCACACTCTCCAAATCTCCAGGAGATCTTAGACGCTCCCTCCCAAATAAGGCTGAATGTTTTTTAAGATGCTCCTGAAAACTCCTGCCTGAGTTGATCTCCTCACTCTCTCCAAACTGACCAATTTCCTTTAAAAGTCTTCCAAACTCCTTCCCAACCGACCCCCAGACTTCTGCCCCTGGCTTCACCCCAACATTTAAGCCCTTCAGTGGACACCAGATCATCTCTAACAGAATCCTCGAGCTCTCCCCTGTTTCCACAGACACCGTGGAGGGCTCAAACCCCACCATGTGCGGAATCTTCCGGCGGATCCTGGCCCAGCAGGGTTGGCCGGGGCTGTACCGAGGCATGACTCCCACCTTACTGAAGGTGTTGCCAGCAGGTGGCATCAGCTATGTGGTGTATGAAGCCATGAAGAAAACCCTGGGTGTATAGGCAGTGGCTATTCGACACACCCTGGGCAGAAATGGACAGGGGGGTCCAGTGTCCCCTGGTTCAAAGAGCCCTCCAGGCTCAGGCCTGGGGGGCCAGTTTCTGTCAGGAGAAGCAGTCTGGGGGCCTGGGTCAGAAAATTCTTGGGAACCGCTCCCCAGGGTGCAGCCTGGGACTAGTCTGGACTCCAGTTTGGCTCATTATGGCTTGTCCTGGCTGCAGGGTGAAATGGTGGACATGGAGACAATCTGAAATAAAGAGACAGTTTCTGCTGGATGGGTCTGGGATACCTGGGTCCCAAAGAGGAGCTGGGTATCTGGAATCTCCAGGTCTAGGAAGGAACTAGGAATCCTGGGTTCCAGGAGATGAGTTGGGGACCTGGAATACCCTGGGTCTAAGAGAGAAGCCGGTCGCTTCAGATAATCTGGGTCCCAAAGTGGACGTCAGGTACCTGGGATCCCTGGAGTGGGGGCTGGATATCTTGGGCCCCTTGGACCTGAATAGGAATTGTAAAGCTGCATGATGGCTGGGTTCAGGAGAGAAATTGAGGGCCTTGACGGGAGCTTGGAGCTCAGATCCACAGACCTTACATAAAGCGGGTGTGGGGTGTGGGATCAGGGTCCTAAGAGAGAACCAATGGCTCTAGACCCTTGAATTCTGGAGGGGAACTGGTTCCATGAATCCTGGAAGAGAAGTGGGGGCTCTAGAATCCTGGGTGGAGAAGAGAGGGGATACAGGGAATCCCCGGGCTCCCTGCTACTCTCGGGCCATCCCACCCCCGGAAGCACCGATCTCCAAGACCTCGAGCAGGCCATGTGTTCGGCCTACCCAGCCAGGCTCCTGGGGCGCTAACCCAGACGTCAGGCCTGATTTCCCGCAGCCGGTCGGCACTGCCCACGTAGACTGCCATTCACTCCGGCTACCGCCAATCGCCTCTCGTCTTCTGGGTGGCCGGCTCCGCCCCAATGCAGCTGCGCTTCCACTGGCTCCCACCAAAACTGGGCACCTTTACTGCCTTCACTGCCATTTGTCTGGAGCGGTGTCCGTCACCTTGCACCCGCCCCCGCCACCCAGCCATTGGCTTAGAAATCAAGGCTAGAAAAGGATTCTGGTTAACGGGGAAAAGCAATCCAGTCCAAACCTAAGCGCGTCACCCAGAACAAGTCAGGAATTGGGTTAAGTTGGCTGCCAATCTTTACAAGAACCGCCTTCCGCGTGTAGTCATTGGCTTGCGTGCACGATTATCTCACCTGGCGCCCGCCCAGCCTGTTGAAAGGGGCCTTTGGTCAGGCCCCTCCTTCCCGTCCACTTGACTCTCTGGAGCCGTCAATCCGGCTCTGAAGTCGCCCCGTAGTTCTGCAACTCCCGCTTCATTGGGCCTCCTGGCCTTTCGGGTCTCCTCGATTTGCCCGCCCAGGACCGGCAGCCGGCAGCCCACTGCCTGCGAGAGCTGTCGGTCACGCGGCGCCTCCCGCCCACTGCCTTTCGCCGCACTCCGATTGGCCGCTCGCCTCCAGAGCCCGCGATTGGTGTCCCGGGAGCGGCGGCCCCCCCCCCTTGGCTTGGCTGCGCCGTCCGTCACGCCGGCGGCGGGAGGGGGCGTCCCTCTCCCTCCTCATCGTCTTCC
>NW_027527386.1:546516-556137 GCF_008692635.1 Crocuta crocuta
TGCAGGGGGCTGGGGCGTCCGGGGGGTCGCCAGGAGTGGCCCCTGGGTGTTCAGGGGCTCGGGAGGGCGGGGACTCACTTTGGGAGCCCTCCTCTTAGGACACCCGAAGCCGTACCCCCCCTCTCCTGGAAGCAAAGTGTCCACCTCCCCCGGGGGAGGGTCCTGCGTTGCCCTCAACTCCCCATCAGGGCAGATGGCCCGGTTTGCCCCCCACCCCCTCGCATTTTGCCTGCTCCCCGGGAAGGAGGGACTTCGAGAGGAAATCAGTCCTTCCTCTTGAGCCTGGAAAGTGGAAGAGGGACCCTTTTGCTACCGGAGTGGCCGAGCACTTGGGCGAAATGGGGAGTGTTGGCACAGGGGCTGCCTCTTTTTTGATGCTTCCGGTGCCTTGAAAGTGGGGTCCGTGTCTTTTGGAAAGGGGGGAGGGTCCTAACAGTGTTTTGAGGCGTGATGAGACGGTGGAGGTGTCACATGCTGGTGTGACTGACCTCCCCAGCTCCATTTGCGGCCTCCCCGCGTCCTGGAGGGAAGGAGGCCTGTAGAATGGGAGAACTTTGCCGCCCTCCCGGGAAGCCGACCGGCTGGGGGCCGACCGAGCGCATTCCCGAGAAAGAGTGCTTTCCCTGGGTGGTTCGGCGCCTCCAGGGCAGAGTGGGAGGTCCCGTTAGGTGGACGCCCTGTTCCCGCCCAGTGTGGTCTGTGGCTTTCTCACCTGTGGGGTGGGACCGGTAGGGTTCTCATGTGCACTTCATCTGGACGCCCCCCCAGCTGCCTTGACCACGTTGTAACAGGGCGAGTTGATAGGGAAAAGGCTTCATCCCAAGAGCTTTAGCTCAAAAGTATTAAAAAAAAAAAATGGGGAGAGGTGGAGAGAGAGAATCTTAGTTTAGCTCATGGTTTGTGTTTCTTTGGAAAACTTGTGATAATCCCACTAAGGACTCTGGTTCTAAATTTGTTGGCTTGGAGTTATTTGAAGTTGTTGTTTTTCACGTGTCTACAATGTAACACGTGTGCCCCCAGAGGGTCTTTTGTTTTGATGGAATGAAGATTTCAGATGCCTTTAAGCCAAAACATCCCTGCAGTTTGTTCACCACGTGCAAAGATTTTGAGGGCGAAGAAGATAAGGTCGTGCTATTCAGGGTCTCGAAGAGCCAGGCTGCAGTCACACCCTCCCGTCCCCTGGCGGAGGCAACCTGGGGACCCTCCCAAGGGCAGAGCAGTGTGGCTTGCCCGTCCCGGCCCCAAGCAACGTAGGAGTAAATCTCTAGAAAGGGAGTTTTGAAACTCCTCTTGAATACCAAGGCCTCAGGTCGGTTCCGAGAAGTTGAGCCAAGCCCCAGGGAAGGTTGGTGGTAATCTTCTGTGCTTATGATTTTGTTTCTAGATCGCAGCCAAAATTGGAGGCGACGCTGCCACCACAGTGAATAACAGCACTCCTGATTTTGGTTTTGGGGGCCAAAAGAGGCAGTTAGAAGATGGAGGTAACTGACTACCTGCTGGGAGGTGCCTTTGTGTGAATGTGGCACAGAGTCAGGGGGAAGCCCACTGCCATTTGCTCCTTTGAAACCTCCCCCGTCCCAGCTTTGTTCATTCTTTCTGATCAGGCTGCCACTCTGGGGTATCAGGAGGCTGAGGGGAGCAGATTGTGACTAGGTCCAAGTTGTGAGTTCTCAAGATCGCTCCTCCCCTTCTGGTAGGCTTGGGAAGTGCTCACGGTTTCAGCAAGACCCCACATAAGTGCAGGTCCGCTGGCCCTGGGGCCCTGGCCCCCGGTAGCCGGTGATCAGTGTGGGGCTCACCCCAAACCGGACTCTCACTCCGGCCCTCCCTTCCCCTGGACTCAAGTGCCACCGTCCTTGTTCCCATTTGGAAGGACCATTTCACACTCACTGCTGGTGGGACTGACAGAAGTCTGTCCCCCTCTGGGGCTGGTCCCTGCTACTCTCCTATGTGGGCTCTGGGGGTGGGGGAGGGGGTTGTTTGCCAGGCCGTGTGGCACCAGCCTCAGATTTGAGGCAGCTGTGGGTGGGTGGGTGCAGCATCTGACATCCTCTCTTTTTCACAGACCAACCGGAGAGCAAGAAACTGGCTTCCCAGGGAGACTGTAAGTCCATTGGATGATGCAGGCAGAGGGCAGCTTAGGGTCTTAAGAGGTTCTTAGGAGTCGGGAGCTAGAAGCTCGAGGCAGATGGCATCGCCCTCTGTGGAGGCTCGAGGTGTTCATCATCTGGGGTCCGTGAGCTTTAAGGATCCCAGAACCCCCAGAGACTGAGGCAGCGGGCAGGCAGTGGGTGTGCTGATGTGAGGTGGGTTTATCACACTGGAGTGCTCAGGAAGGCTCAGAAGCTCTCTAGTAAGTTCCAGCCACTCCTCACGCAGGCAGGAGTGTGGGGGGACCGCAGTGCTCAGGGGCCCAAGCAGGAGCCAGGCCAATCTTAGCTTTGGGTTTTCTCTCCGCAGCCATCAGTTCTCAACTTGGACCCATCCATCCTCCCCCCAGGTAAGTCACGATTTGGAGACGCCTATTTCCTAGTCTGTCTGCTATCTCTGGACTTCCTTGCTGACATGGGGGTAGCTGTGTCTGGGGGCTACTCCGTTTTGGGGCCTTGCCCGCCCCATGGCTGCTTGGCCAGAGAGAGGCCCAGGGGGCAGAAGAGCAGCCTTAGCTCCTGTGTGGGCCTGTGTGGGCGGCCCTGGGAGGGGAAGGTAGCATGTGGCTGTGATGGAGGAGAGCTGGGCTCTGACTGCGCTGAGACCCTCAGACTGCTGTCTTCCCGGAGGGCAGGAGCCCGGCCGTGGGCTTCTTGTCTGCCTTCTGCAAGTGCTTGATCCCCGAGAGCTGGTGGGGCTTGGGGTTCTTCACGACTTTGCCCCCCAGAACGAGTTCAGTGGATCTGACAGAGAATTGTTTGTGAAGGACCATGGTCTTTTTTTCAAATTCTGTAAAATACAGTAAGGTTGGTTTATTAGATGAGGAATGTGAAAAAGATCAAATCTTTTTTAAGTGGAGAGGCCTGAAATGACTCTCAGAGTTCTGTAAACCTGTGTGAGTGTTTGCCCTGAGTCACTGGAGCAGCACTAGTTCAGGGACCACTCCGACCCCCAACCAAACCTCTCGTGGCCTGAATGGGGAAGCTGAGGCCTCAAGAGCTTGAGTGGCTTGCTGTGGGCAGAGGGAGCCCTGTGCTCGCGTCGGATTCTGCTTAGGCCCACACGTGGTGGGAAGCAGGGCCAGAGACCGGAAGCATCAAGAGCCCTGCGGGTTAGGAGCTGTGGCTTCCAGGGCCCTTTTCTCCTGGAGACCCTCTGTGTCTTCCATTCCCCTCCTTCTCCTGTCTCCTTTCCCACTTGAGACTTGACTGTTACCATCTGTCTTCGCAGGACTTCGATGACAGAGGAGTACAGAGTCCCAGACGGCATGGTGGGACTAAGTGAGTGAGGGTCACTTTGGGATGCCCATCGCGCCCTGTCGGGGGCTGCGCCCTGGGAGCCCCTGCTGGCCCAGAGCCTTTGGTCTGAGCGGGCCTCCTGTAGTCTGCTCCGCTCTCACCCGTCTGCTCTGGGCGGGGAGAACAGTGAAGCTCTCCGGGGCAGGGGCAGGAAGCCCTGTCACACGGTCTTCTCAGTGCTGGGGTGCCCTCACCAATCTCTCCTTTTTCCCTTTTTCTCCACCTAGTCATTGGCAGAGGAGGTGAACAGATTAACAAAATCCAGCAGGATTCAGGCTGCAAAGTTCAGATCTCTCCAGGTATGAGAGCCAGACTTGTGGGCGCAGGGTTGGGCTGGGCTCCTTGCACTTAAGTTAATAATCAGCTGACTGGACAGAAGTGAAATGGGTTGGCGTTTACTGAGTGCTTTCTGTGTACAGCACAGTGCCCTGTGGTATGGCTGCAACTTTGGTTTCTTCCATCTTACGCTTGCAGGGGGTGGGCTGAGGTGGAGGGCCGAAAGTTAAATACAGGAAGTCTTGTTCTAGGGGCACCTGGGTGGCTCATTGATTAAGTGTCTGGCTCTTCATCTTAGCTCAGGTCTTGATCTCAGCGTCGGGAGTTGAAGCCCCGCATCGGGCTCCATGCTGGGTTTGGAGTCTACTTTAAACAAAAAAGTCTCGTTTGAGATCCTGCTCTAAACCATTAGTTAAGTCACTATTTGAACTAAGCGTCTAGTGAAAAACTGGTGAGAACACATGAAGCAAGGAGGTGCATTCAAAGGAATGACTTTGAGGCCTGGTGTAGATTTGAACCCCAAACAAATGGCTGCTGTGCAGGGGTATCTGACAACTTGTGCTAACATAGTGGGCTTCATAGACCGTGAAGAGAGCGTGTGCGGTCGTCAACTGTGGCACACACTAGGTCAAAAGTGGCCTAGGTTTGGGACGTCTCCTTCCATCTCAGCCTTGTTCCTAAACGCTTGGTCACCTTTACTGGACCGTAAGCTTCCTGACCTTGGTCTTGAATAGAGCGGCCTCCTGGGTGTTTGGTGAGGTAGCAAGTTGTCAGGCTGCTGAGTGGTGGCAGAAGTGGCCACTGATTGTGCAAGTTTCCTCATCCCCGTAGAAAGCCTGTCTCCGGTATCCACAGGCTCAGAAAGGCATTGACCCTATCTCTTCTCTCCAGACAGCGGCGGCCTCCCGGAGCGCAGCGTATCCTTGACAGGAGCCCCGGAGTCTGTCCAGTAAGTCCCTGGCTGGGCCACTGTGATGAGGGGAGCAAGCAGACGTTCTCTCCATCTTTTGGAAAGTTAGGGGCAACACCCACCACGTCCCTCAATCATCACCCTCGCCAGGGGGCCGTACTGACACTTTGATTCCCCTGACTCCGAAGATCTGGGAAAACAACCCGAATAGCCCCAGCCCCGGGGACGGACCCTCTTCCTCATCGTCATTTGTCAGACGCGCGTGTTGGAGTCACCGTCTTCCCTTTGAGCTGGACGGGGCTGTCAGACCAATACTGTCTCGGGTGTCTGAGTCCTGCTCTTCTCCTTCCCAGGAAGGCAAAGATGATGCTAGATGACATTGTCTCTCGGGGTCGTGGGGGCCCCCCAGGACAGTTCCACGACAATGCCAACGGGGGCCAGAACGGCACTGTACAGGAGATCATGATCCCTGCGGGGAAGGCTGGCCTGGTCATCGGCAAAGGCGGCGAGACCATTAAGCAGCTGCAGGTGAGGGGTGGGACGGAGGACAGAAGCCCCTCCTGTCCCAGGAAAGTCTCCTTCCTGCATCTGGTGTGCACGCCCCACCGGCTGCTTTTCAGAGCCTCTTACCCTTTGTGATCATACCTGCCCCCTCGCGTGCACTAGCCCCAGAAAGTCCTTTGAAAGTCCAGCACTGACTGTCCACATTGGTTGTGAAGGAACGAGCTGGAGTGAAGATGATTTTAATTCAAGATGGCTCCCAGAACACGAACGTGGATAAGCCTCTTCGCATCATTGGGGATCCTTACAAAGTGCAGGTGAGAACCTTGGGGTAGTGGGGCATCTGGAGAAGTGAGTGACAGATGGGGCTGGGGATTTGAGTGAAAGGGGAAGGGCTTTTCAAGAGCACCCTCGTGCTGAGCTCTTCCTTCCCAGCGCTGGATGTGAGTAAGAGGGCTAATATCTCATCTTTTGTTTTCTCGTCTGGAAAATGGGGGTTGCTGGCTGCCCTTTCCACTCAGGGCGGCAAGTCAGGAGCTCAGCAGGGCGCTGTGATGGGCTCAGCCTAGGCCTGTGAGCCCTTGGGTGGCGGGCAGCTGGGGGAACCATGTTGGAGTAGAGCACACCCCGTGTGTTTGCAGCAAGCCTGCGAGATGGTGATGGACATCCTCCGGGAGCGTGACCAGGGTGGCTTTGGGGACCGGAACGAGTATGGATCCCGGATTGGCGGGGGCATCGATGTGAGTGCAGACCTCCCACGATAGTGGAGGGCCGTGGAGTGGGTGTGGCTCACGCTCGGATGGGCAGAGGGCACCGGAGCTGTGGGGGACAGGATCCAGTTGGACCCTCCCGCATCCCTCCCTCAGGTGCCAGTGCCCAGGCATTCTGTCGGGGTAGTTATTGGCCGGAGCGGAGAAATGATCAAGAAGATCCAGAACGACGCTGGTGTGCGGATACAGTTTAAGCAAGGTCAGGGGCTTAGCCAAAAAGATGAGCTGGGTGGAGGGGGGCTGTGTCCACCAGCTCTGTCCTCGAGGTCCTTCCGAGGGCGCTGCAGATAGCTTGGCGCTGCAGTGTGAGCCTTGTTAAGGTTGAACCTCTTCGTGATGCCTCCTTCCTCACAGTGGAACGGGATGGCCACGCGAAAGAGTTGGTGAGGGGCACGTTTCCCAAGTCCACAGGCGATGTGTTCTGTCATCAGATCCGTCCCTTTCCTGTCCCCACGACATGGCCCGTCCTGCCCTGGCATCCGGACCGGATCAGATCACTGCCCCAACTTAGAGTCTCCCCAGTGGCAGGCCTGTGGGGAGGAAGGATCGCCCTGTTGCTTTCTGGAGGTTTATTGTCCTCAGCTCTGTAAAAGGCACCTGTTAGTTCTGGGGAGCCCCATGCAGGAAGAGGCCTCGGCGACCGCCCTGCCCTAACTGGTCGGTTTTCTTTTCTGGAAACGTGGGCCCACGCACGTTTCCCCCCCGCTCCTCAGTACTTGGAGCGTGGTGAGCGGCAGTTTAAGCTTGAGATATTTCTGACACCTGGCTTGGCATGGCGTCCCCCTTGCAGAGGCGGTGTTATGGGGGCTTGGTGTTGCGCTTTTCCTTAAAATCCATCTCTGTTCTCTGGGTGCTGGCTTCAGACGATGGGACAGGTCCCGAGAAGATAGCTCACATAATGGGGCCCCCTGACCGGTGTGAGCATGCGGCACGGATCATCAATGATCTCCTCCAGAGCCTCAGGGTAGGTGGCCCCGCAGTGAGCTGCCAGCAGCTGCTGAGTGCAGAGGGGACTGGCCCGGCCCCCCCGCCCCGAGAAGTCCAGGGGCCAGGCTGGCTCTCTTTGTTCACCCCCGTTGTCTCCGTGTCTTTCAGAGTGGACCCCCAGGCCCTCCAGGGGGTCCTGGCATGCCCCCCGGGGGCCGGGGGCGAGGAAGGGGCCAAGGCAACTGGGGCCCCCCTGGCGGAGAGATGACCTTCTCCATCCCCACTCACAAGTGTGGGCTAGTCATTGGCCGAGGTGAGTAGGCCACATGTGCCCCCCCACTCCCCACCTGTCCTCTTCTGCCCACCCTTCACTGCCTGTGGCTCCCGCAGGTGGCGAAAACGTGAAAGCCATAAACCAGCAGACAGGCGCCTTCGTGGAGATCTCCCGGCAGCTGCCGCCCAACGGGGACCCCAACTTCAAGTTGTTCATCATCCGGGGCTCGCCCCAGCAGATCGACCATGCCAAGCAGCTCATTGAGGAGAAGATTGAGGTGGGCCCGGCGAGGGGTTCTTGCAGCCTGGATCCACCTCCTGTTCTCAGCCGACCCCCTCCACTCACCATCTGCCTCTCTTTCCAACAGGGCCCCCTCTGCCCAGTTGGACCAGGCCCAGGGGGACCAGGCCCTGCTGGCCCCATGGGGCCCTTCAACCCTGGGCCTTTCAATCAGGGGCCACCTGGGGCTCCCCCACAGTGAGTATTGTTCTCCACCTCCTGGGATTTGGGGCTCAGGGGCTGCCGTGCTGGCAGGGAGAGCTACGGCCCTGTTTTCGTTCATCACAAAGATGTGTTAATAGCCTCGGTCCCGGCCTGGCCCAGCTTCCTGTTCCACAGACGGCACAGACGTTGACCCTAGTCTCCTACCTGATGGGCAGACTTGTGGATGTTGGATTTGGGGGACTTCACATCCCTGGGCTGACACAGTGTGTGCCCGTTGGCATTGATCATCTCCCCTTTTTCTGGGCGAAGAGCCTGTGGCCGGGCCTGGGCCCCTTTCCTGCCAGCTGGCCCTGCCCCCATGGAGCAGCAGTCCTGGCTCATTTGTCCCCCCTTCTCTGTCCTGCAGTGCGGGGGGTCCCCCTCCTCACCAGTACCCACCCCAGGGCTGGGGTAATACCTACCCCCAGTGGCAACCACCTGCTCCTCATGACCCAAGTAAGTACGGCTGCCCAGGTGTGCAGGGCAGGGCCTGAGCGCCCAGGTGGGGAGGGCAGGGCTGGCCTCCTGTGACGCCCCTCAGCCCACACCGCCTTCCTACAGATAAAGCTGCAGCCGCTGCAGACCCCAACGCCGCCTGGGCCGCCTACTACTCACACTACTACCAGCAGCCCCCAGGCCCCGTGCCCGGCCCCGCGCCGGCCCCTGCGGCCCCGCCTGCTCAGGGCGAGCCCCCTCAGCCTCCACCCGCCGGCCAGTCAGACTACACTAAGGCCTGGGAAGAGTATTACAAGAAGATCGGTGAGTGTGCGGGCCACCTCGGGGGCTCGGGCCAGAGGCTGGGGGGAGGTGGCCGCATCAGCGCCGTCGTCTGCCCCCCTGCCACCCCCCTCCTGCAGGCCAGCAGCCCCAGCAGCCCGGAGCGCCGCCGCAGCAGGACTACACGAAGGCCTGGGAGGAGTACTACAAAAAGCAGGGTGAGCTGCTGGGGCTCTGGGGGCGGGGCGGCGCTGGGCGCAGCCCTCCAGCTCCCGGCCTCGCTCGCTCACCCTCTGCCTGCCCGCAGCTCAAGTGGCCACCGGAGGGGGTCCGGGAGCACCCCCAGGCTCCCAGCCAGACTACAGTGCCGCCTGGGCTGAGTATTACAGACAGCAGGCCGCTTACTACGGACAGACTCCAGGTCCCGGCGGCCCCCAGCCTCCACCCACACAGCAGGGACAGCAGCAGGCAAGTGGGAACTGCCACCCTCCTCCTCCTCCTTTTTCCTTCCAACCCCCGGCCACCGTCCATCCTGCCTTAGTGGGTAGCGCCGGAAATCCCTTCCCCTGCGGGGTGTGTCCTTGATGCCTGCAGCGGGGGCCGTGTGGCCAGAGGTCTCCGGGAGTCCCCACGAGCTGGGGAAGTGTGCGCTGGGTCCAGAGGTTAAACGAAGAGGCCTCCCTGCGCCGGCCCGCTTGTTCCTGTCACGCTGTCGCGATGCTGGGGGAGAGCGCGAAACCAGTACCAGGTGGAACTGTTGAACTGGTGGGTAGTCCTGGGGGTGGGGGCAGGCCAGCGCCACAGACGTCGGTCGCCATCCTGGCTGCTAACTCGCTCACTCAAAATCTGGCCACTCGGGAAGAAAACGGATGTGTTTTCCCCTCTCCGCGTTACTTTTTTGGGTTTTGTTCTTTGCATTCTTTTATTTTTAACCCCATGGTCTTTTCCCCGTGTCCAAGTGACTGTGTGTTGCAGGCGGCCCCCGCGCGGGTCAGCCCTGGCTCTGGCGGGACTCGGGGGACTTGCCAAGGGGGCCAGGCCCAGGGCACCCCCCGCGCCCCCTCCCCCGGGCTCTGCCTCCTCCGCTCTCGCGCCTGCCTCTGTGTCCCGGTTTTGTCTGTGAAGTGGGCATGACGATCGCCGCCACCTTCCAACCTACCTCACAGGGGTGTTGTGGGGACACCGTGATCTCTGACATTGTCATGTTGTGATGCGCCGGAGCACCTGCCTTCCTGAGGACAGAGGGCACCCCTCCTCCCTCCCAAACCCCGAGCGTGCTTCTCTCCCTCTACCCCTCCCCTCTGTCTCTGCAGC
>NW_027527386.1:556182-603269 GCF_008692635.1 Crocuta crocuta
CTCCCAGGACTGGTCTTGTGTTTCAACTGTTCAAGAGGACATTGAAACTGAAAACAAATTGAGAAAAAAAAAATTGTACGGCGATTTTTACTTTTTATCGCTTGTTTTTAACTTCACAAATAAATGATAACAAAACCTCCCCATGTCTGCTGGGTGCCGTCTTTCTCTCCTCTCTCCCCCTGTAGAGTTTTGAAGCAGATGTTTGTTTGTTCTTCATAGATGTTGTAAAAGCCTGATAATGGTGATTGGAAATTACAAGCTTTGTGTTGTGTTTTTTCTTTCTTTGTTTCTTTTTTTTTTTTAAGAAAAAGAATTATAAGAAAAAATAGTTTTCTGAAGGCNTGCTGGCCGCAGTTGTGTTTGGAGAGGGAACAGGTTGGAGAGGAGCAAGGACTGGCCCGCAGGCCGCCCCTGTGTTGCCTTGTGGAAAGGACAGTTGCGGGTCGAGCCCCGGTAGAGAGTCTTCTCCAGCCCATCTGCCCTTTGGGAACGTGGGGAGCAAGGCACCCGGGAGGGTCCCTGGGGACAGGTTTCCATGGACGCAGCCCTGCCACCGCAGCAAACCACGGCTGCGCCTCCCGGGAGTCGCCCGGCCTTGATGCGCACCTGGCCGGGACCTCTGCTGTCCGTGTCCCCCCCAGGTGGGGACCTGGCCTGCGAAAGGAAATGGCGCCCGTTCCAGAGCCCGGTGCGGCCCCTGGCCTCCCGAGGAGGACAGGAGGTGGCAGAGTGAACCGTGGGCCTCTGAGCTGTCCGGCCCCAGGGTGACCCTCCAGGCCTGCTGGAAGGCCGTAGTGTGCCGTTCGGGTGGGCATCTGGATGCCGAGACGGATTCAGGAAGGGCCCACGGCCCTGGAGGGCAGCACCACGCTGGAGCCCGCAGCCCCCCACGGCCTCGTCCCAAGTCCTTAGGAACCTGCCCCTGTGGGTGGTGCTCCCCGATCAGCCCGCCCTTCTGGTGCCACGGCCCAGAAAAGGGGTGTCAGCCTGGGGTCTCCTGGGGAGTCAGCTTGGGTAAAACCTGGCCTCCTGCCACCAGGTCTCTTACATCACTGCCCCCGCACCCCTTCTGAGCCTTGTGTCTGCTCTGGACGGAGCAGCACTTGGCAAAAATGTTTTCTGGAGCTGCTTCTGCCAAGATGTAGAGGAGGGAGAGCAAAAGGTCGGTTCTGAATAGCAGCAGGGACCCCGTCCTCCAACCCTCCCCCAAGGGGGAAGCAGGTGGGCGGGCCTCTTCCCTAAGTGCCCGCAGGAATCGGGAGGTGCAGTCCCTGAGCCCAGCGAGCGAGCCAGGGGAGAGGGTAGATGGGTCGGGAAGGCTGTGTCACAGCTGATCGCTCAGCCCCGTGAGCTGTGTGGAGACCCTGCCCCCCCCTCAGCGGTGAGCGCTAGTTCCACCGGACCCTCGTTTTAGCCTCATCCCACACCCCTTTCCCTGGAGATGGGACAACACTTCATGAAAAGTAGAGAACCTGGGTGGGTGACTTTAAGAATTAAAATATCCCTGGGGCTTCGGGGGCGCGGGGCTCGGAGCCTGGGGCCTGCTTCGGATTCTGTCTCCCTCCCTCTGCCCCTCCCTCGCTCATGCTCTGTCTGGCTATCGGTCTCTCCCTCTCTCTCTTTCTCTCTAAGATAAACATTAAAAAAATTTTTAAAAAGAATGAAAATATTGCTGCTCCCCACCCCCCTGCACCAAGAATGTATATGGCTGGATGGGAGTGGAGCCTGGTTAACCGTGGTTAAGGGGTTGTTACAATCCTATGTTTTGTACATAACCTTCTAAAATGTATTTCATGTTGCAGTTCTGGAGACAAAGTCACTCTGTTTAGACCCTAAACCTCAGAGCTGGAGGGCTTCTGGTGGTGGTTTTCTTGCCCAATGGAAGACATGAAAGCCCCCAGTGGGCACGGGGGAACCGGCCCAGGGGAGGTCCAGGATGTGGGGCCACAGCATGACCCCTGTGTTGTTCCCCCTGGGGGTTGGGGGTGAGTGACAAGCAGGGAGCCACCCACATTTCAGAGCAGGTTCTTCTGCTGGTAGAAGAACAAGACTGGCTCACAGGGGGCGCTGGCGGAGGGCCGACTCACAGCCGTCTACGCGGTGCTCCGTCCAGCCCCAGCGCAGCACTCTGCGGACCGTCATGTCATGTCCATGGAGCAGTAATACATGATGACGAGGTCTCATCATCTGGATGATGACAGAGGGGGCTGGATGAGGAAAAGGCAGGTGCAGTGGCTCCCTGACCACCACCCCCGCCATGACCCCGAGATCAGGAGTTTTATTTTTTAGCTCCAAGTGTATATTTTACATGTTCATTTTTTGGGTGGGTAGGACATTGGCAGAGCTCATGACTAGACCACCCTAACAGGGAAGAGTAGAGACTTCCTTCCTCACCGTCCCCAGCCCCCCAGCTTCATCCTCTCTGGAGTCAGCCTGTTTCCTGCATCTTGCTCTGGAGCTACTTTAGGCTTATACCGTCCAAGCAAATTGGTTCTGAGGTCCTTGTTTCCTCCTTTTTTATCCAAGTGGTGAAGATACTCGTTTGCCTTCAACTTTATTCACTTCGTATAACAAGAGGACTCTGTGTCGGTGGGTTAAGAAAGTTCCTGATTGTTACAGTATCCTGCTCTGTGGTCGTGCCATTTCTTAGTTCTAGGTTGATGGATATTTGAATTAAAATATTCCTTCCAAGATGGATTTAAGCAGTCTTCAGTTGCCCTCCTTTGGCCCAGATCCTTCTGCTAGGCAAGGCAGAGAGTCCCCAGCTCACCGCTGCCCACACCACCAACTCTGCCCTCCCTGACTCGTCTCAGAGAGACCTTCCTAGATCTCCGGGGCCGCCCACTGTGAGCTCTTCCTCCTGCTAGTTCCTCCAGAATTCCCTTGTAAAATAGACTCCACCGGTGCATTAAAAACAAAACAAAAAAACAAGTGGGACTCATTCCAGGAAGGCAAGGATGGTTTAATACAGTTTATTGTATTCACATGGGAGGAAAAAGTCCTCCAGTCCTCCGATCATCCTCATAAACACAGAAAGGGTAATTAACAAAATTCAGCATGCATTCGAGATTTTTAAAGAGGCTAGTAGTTGATAAATGTCTTCAGCCAGCATCTTAATGGAAACTTGCTTCCCCACTGAAGTGGGAACGAAACAAAATGGCCCACTCTTGCTCCTGTATCCTAGGAGAAACCTAAATTTGAAAGAAGGGGGTAAAACTATGTCTGTTTGCAGATGATCTGATTATATTTCTGGAAAACTCAAGAAAACCAATAGATAAGCCAGTGTAGGCTTCAGAGAATTTGATAAAATAACAGGATAGAGCATTAACACACAGAAGTCAGTAGGCTACGCGTATACAAAAATCTCCAGGTGGAAAAGAAGGCCCTATTTGCAATAGCAACAAGATGAAATAGTAAATGCTCAGGCAAGGGGCATCTGGGTGGCTCAGTCGGTTAAGCGTCCGACTTCGGCTCAGGTCATGATCTCACCATTTCAAACCCCACATTGGGATCTCTGCTGACAGCTTCGAGCCTGGATCCTTCTTCGGATTCCGTGTCTTCCTCTCTCTGCCCCTCCCCCACTCACTCTGCTTCTCTCTCTCTCTCTCTCTCAAAAATAAACAATAATTTAAAAAAATAATAAAATTCTCAGGCAAAACTTATCCAAAAATGTGCCAAGTCTTAAGGACAATCTTTAAGGAAAAGTTGGACAAAATACTCCTAAATGATTCAAAGGAGACTTGAACAAAAGGAAGATATAAATGTGCCTGGATAGGAAGACCACATCATAAAGGGGGTGAGAGTTCTCAAATTAGTTTATAGTGTTAACGTGATAAGATAGTTTTTAGTCGAATTGGTTCATTCTGACATTCATATACAAAAACAGACAAGCAGACAATGGCCAGGAGAACGTAAGTGAAGCAAAGCAAGATGGTGGGGGCGAGACAGGAGGTATTCAACTCTCCCAGATACTAAAATCTAATAAAGCCACTGTACCTAAAACGGAAGTGCACTGGGGGTGGGGGGTGGGGGGGCGCGGGTAGACAAACCCCTGGAACAGAATGGACTCCAGAAATCAACCTAAGGAAATGTGGAATGTTGTATGGGTGAGGGTGGTATCCCCTGAAACAGAGAAAGGACAGACTTTCAACTGAATGATCCTGGGACAGCTGGGTCACAATTTGGAAAAAGGTAAAATTGAACCCTTACCTCATCCCAAAAACTAGGATGAGTCCCAAATGGATCAGAGTTGTAAACGTAAGAAATAAGTTCATACAAGTACTAAATAAACCATGAATAGATCCCTTTATAAGCCTAGGATCGGGGGAGGGGAATGGTCTTAAAATCCAAGAAGAAATAACAAAATATTGATAAATCTGATAAAAAATTTTAAAAATAACTTTTGCGTGACAGAAAGATACCATAAAGTAAGGTCAAATGATAATTGACAAGGGGGGGATATTTGGAACTGGTATCACAAAGGGCTGTTAGCCCTAATATATAAAGAGTTCCTAGAAATCAAAAAGAAAAGACCCAACAATCTGTCATAAAAAAAAAAAAAAGAAAAGAAAAGAAAAGAAAAAGAAAACTGAAGAGATAAGGAGCACACCGAAGAAATTAAAATGGCCCTTAAACTTTGGGGAAGATGTGTGATCTCACTCGCAGTAAGAAAAAAATCCCCATTTCAAACTACCCCAAAATGCCATCTCACACCTAAGCGGTTAGAAGAACATCCAGAAGTTTGGCAGTATCCTCTGTGGGTGTGGGTGTGGGTGTGAGGAAAGGACCATTTCATCTATCGCTGGTGGCAATGCAAAAGTGTGTGGTGATAGCTAGCAAAATGGTCGACATAGTTCTCTTTAATCTAGCAAACCCACCATGAAGAACCTATCCTAAAGATCCTAGCAAAAAATACGAAATGAAATGCAAAGGTGATTTAGTGTGACATTGGTTGTAGTAGCGACAAGACTGCAAACAGCTTACTGTCTGTCAATAAATTGTCCAGCAACTTATGGCCTATGGTCTTACGGGTACTAACTCGGCTAAATAAACGATGGCAGTGCCACACAATGAATAGTAATTATAGAAGGAGACAAGGAAGTCTTCAACTCGGATAGAAGTTCTTCGAGATAATGTAAAGTTTTAAAAAATGGAGATGAGTATGTACAGAATGCCAGTTTTTGTGTGAGGAGGAGGATCTCTGTGTCTCTCTCTCTCTCTCTCTCTCTCTCTCTCTCTCTCACACACACACACACACACACACACACACACTTGCTTTATATTTGCAAAATGAACACCAAGAAAAGGAGAAACCAAAAACTACCAAGAGGGGCGCCTGGGTGGCTCAGTCGGTTAAGTGTCTGACTCTTGATTTTGGCTCAGGTCATGATCTCACCGTTCATGAGTCTGAGCCCTGAGTTGGGCGCTGTGGTGACGATGCAGAGCCTGCTTGGGATTCTCCCCCTTCCCTCTCTCTTTCTGCCCCTCCACTGCGCTCTCCTGCTGTCTCAAAATAAGTAAATAAACTTAAAAAAAAAAAACAAAAAAACCTAATGAGAATGGTTCCCCATAGGGAAAGGAAGGCACAGTCTGGGGTTGAGGGTGAACAGGAAAGGTTGGAAATAAGGTCTCTCTGGGCATAACTTTTTATGTGGCTTTGGAATCATTAAATAATATGCAAATCCAAAAGTTAAATTTAAGAAAGCAATCCCTTGGGACGCCTGAGTGGTTCAGTCTGTTAAGTGTCCAACTCTGGCTCAGATCATGATCTTACAGTTCGTGGGGTCGAGCCCCGCGTCGGGCTCTGTGCTGTCAGCACAGAGCCTGGAGCCTGCTTCCGATTCTGTGTCTCCCTCTCTCTCTCTGCTCCTCCCCCATTTAGCGCTCTGTCTCTCTGTCTCTCAAAAATAAACATTAAAAAAAATATTTTTTTAATTAAAAAGAAAGCAATCCCTAAATACCCCACACCAACATGAAACAAATGTCCTCCAACCGAATGTCACTTTCATGCTTAACTACACAGAAAAAATAATTATTTCAGGCAACTCGGTGTTTTTATTATACATCCACAGTGAGGAATGTTATAAGGAAAATCAGAGCTGCAGAGAAATCTTAAACTTCCTTGGGTCGTTTCATTCTTAGTAAAGATTGGTGTATTCCTTTATGTTTTTTTTTAAATTTATTATTGAGACAGAGAGAAACAGAACATGAGTGGGGGAGGGGCAGAGAGAGAGGGAGACACAGAATCTGAAACAGGCTCCAAGTTCTGAGCTGTCAGCACAGAGCCCGACGCGGGGCTCGAACCCACGAACCACGAGATTATGACCTGAGCCGAAGTTGGACGCTTAACCAACTGAGCCACCCAGGTGCCCCAAGATTGGTGTATTCCTATCCTGCAAGCTTTTTTGCAGCTAATGGAATAATGCAAAGGATTGTGTTAACAGTTTCAGGAGTCAAACATTTTAGGGAAAGAGATAAAAAAGCACCGTCATGTTCAGTGTGAACTGGAAACACTGGTGTGAACTTGTGATTCCCCATCTCAAGTCTGTTTCCTAGCTCTGTCCACTGGAAGGGCCTGGAAATGACAACCCAGTGGCAATGAGTGCCCCTCGCACCCAGACTGCCCCCCAACCCCTGCAAAAGGGGCTCCTTTGAGGCATGGCCAATTCTAGGACGTGGCAGGAAATGTGAAAGGCACGGGTAGGAAGTCGTGCTAGAAATCGGAAGACACATGTGTCAGCGAGAAAGGGATCTCCCTGGCCAAAGACGTGAGAGCTGACCATGAATTCCTAGTGATGAGAGAGAGCAAAACAAAGGCAGCCAGAAATAACCAAGCTTGTGGTCCCCATTGGGAGTCGCCAGGATGCCAATGTCTGAGTCTAGAAAATGGCCGTCTGAGGAACGGGGCATCTATCCCACCTGTCTGGAAGCTACAGTATTTCAGGATAACCAAACAGCCCTCGGCGAGAAAGGACATTTCTTCTTTGGCGGAGGACACCTGCTAATCGGCGTGGAAAAAATGACTGGAAGAGAAAAATCCCAAGTTGGCAGTGTCTAATGAAATAAGGGATTCGGGTCAGCAGCGAATGGAAACCAGGAAGCAAGACGTCCAGGGGTTTTTACAGCAGTGGCTGTCTGACCCAGTGCGCGTCTGTCCCCAGGGCTGCCACGACGAAATGCTACATGTTGTGTGACTCAGACAACAGGAATTCTACTTTCTCACAGTCCTGGAGGCTGGAAGTCCAAAATCAAGGTGACACCTGGGCTGGTTCCTTCTGGTTCCTTCTGAGGCTTCTCTCTTCGGCTCAAAAATGCCTGTTTTCACTGTATACTTCCCTCTGGGTGTGTCTGTGTCCTGATCTCTTCTCATAAGGATGCCGGTCAGATGGGATCAGGACCCACCCTAAAGGCCTCTTTTAATGTAATGGTCTCCTTAAAGACCCTCTCTCCACATATAGTCACATTCTGAGGTCCTGGGGGTTAGCGCTTCAATACACAGATTTGGGGGTCACAGTTCCACCCATCTCAGGCCTGAGGGAGCCTCCTGGAAGTTACACAATCCAAAAAGTATTGATTGAACCACAGGGCTCTGCGCTGAATTTGCCCCGATCCATCTACCACCACTCGGGGGAGGAGCCAAACCCTGAGGCGCACAGAATGTCACAGCCACACTGTTGTCAAAATTGCAGGGAATGGGGGCAGGGGGCGGGGGAGGGACAGGCCTGCATGGCTCAGTAAGTTAAGCATCCGACTCTTGATTTCAGCTCAGGTCATGATCTCATGGTTTGTGAATTCAGGTCCCATGTTGGACTCTGCGCTGTCTGCACAGAACCTGCTTGGGATTCTTTCTCTGCCCCTCCCCCGAGCACGTGCTGAGCGTGTGCTCTCTCCCTCTCAAGATAAATAAACTTTACAAAAAAGCACTCGGCAAGCCCAGCACATGATCTGTTTTTCTCACCTTCTCAAGTCCGCCATCTGTATCCCAGGGAAGGTGCAGGGGCCCGATTCCTCTGAAATAACACACTTGAACACATTTAAAAGATAAACCGGCCACGTCGAAGAGACACCTAAGTGTTGTGTGCTGGCCGACGAAGTTCACGTCAACGCCTGCAGAGTGTGCCTGAAGAAACGACATCTGAGTCCCAAACAAGCCCCTAGACCCACGACCGGTTTATAGGAAATCTAGGGGAGAGAGGGAGGTGGTGAAACGTGCTTTGCAATCAACAAAGATCCAGGCTGTGCCAAGTAAGGGGATGGAGATGTGGTTTCTTCAGCAAATACAATCGCAAGGAAACCAAAGCAGCGGAGATGGAATGAGCACCTGCAGATGACCAGGAACGTGACCCAGAGCGACCAGCTGCAGTGTCAGCCTTATGTAAATTGGCATTAAAACCCAGGCAAGAAGAACAAGATTTTGAGGATGTTCACGGAAGTTTGAATACTGATCAGCTATTTGATGATATGAAAGATATTTAAGGTGCTGATGATCACAGAAATGTTCTGATTTTACAAACATCTTCATCTTTTAGAAAATATATGCTGAAGTTGGGGTGCCTGGGTGGCTCAGTCCATTAAGCATCTGACTTCAGCTCAGGTCATAATCTTGTGGTTTGTGAGTTCAAGCCCTGAGTCAGACTCTGTGCTGACAGCTCGGAGCCTGGAGCCTGGAGCCTGGAGCCTGCTTCTGATTCTATGTCTCCCTGTCTCTCTGTCCTCTCCCCCTCCAACTCATTTTCTGTCTCCCTCTCTCTGCCCCTTCCCTGATCATCCTGTCTCTCTCTCTCCAAAATAATAGTAAATAGAGAGACTATGTATATATAGTGAATATATAGTGTATATATATGTGTGTGTGTATATATATATATATATATATATATACTGAAATTGGGGTGCCTGGATGGCTCAGTCAAGTAAGCTCCAACTTCGGCTCAGGTCATAATCTCAGGGTTTGTGAGTTTGAGCCCTCTATCGGGCTCCCCACTGACTGTGCAGAGCCTGCTTGGGATTCTCTCTCTCCCTCTTTCCCTGCCCCTCCCCCATTTGTGCATGTGCTCTCTCTCTCTCTCTCAAACTAAATAAATTAACTTAAATATATATAGGGGCAACTGAGTGGCTCAGTCAGTTACACATCAGACTTCAGTTCAGGTCATGATCTTGCAGTCTGTGAGTTTGAGCCACTCTGCATCAGGCTCTGTGCTGACAGCTCAGAGCCCGGACTCTGCTTCAGATTCTGTGTCTCCCTCTTTCTCTGCACCCCCCCAACTCATACCCTGTCTCTCTGTCTCTCAAAAAATAAATTAAAACTTAAAAAAATTTATATATATATAATATATAATATATAATATGTATATGCAATATATATATTATATATATATATATACACCAGGGAGTCAGGGTGTCTCAGTTGGTTTAGCATCCAACTTCAGCTCAGGTCATGATCTCCTGGTTTGTGGGTTAGAGTCCTGTGTCAAGCTCTGTGCTGACAGCTCAGAGCCTGAAGCCTGCTTCGGATTCTGTGCTCTGGATCTTCCTCTCTCTCTCTACCCGTCCCACCTCCCCATCTCATAAATAAACATAAAAATATTAAAATCTATTTATATATACTGACATATTTACAGATTAACATTAAGGCACAAAATGTGCTGAACCTGAATCTGAGTACACTGGGAGCTAACTGCATGTGCAGCGCAAATGAGGGATAGAGAGACAAGTTAAATCATACGGGGCAGGAAGCCTCTGGAAAAATCCTGAACGTGAGCTGCTCTACAGGATAACTGAACCAGACCCAGTCAAAGATCAGAGGGAAGCAAGCTGGGAGGCCTGCCCTCCGCAGATTAGGAGGCACCTAGTAAGGTGTGGGCCTTGTCCTCTTGCTAATCTCACCAGACAGAGATCAAAGAGACATTCTTCAGTCACTGGGGAAATTCAGAGGTTGGCCTGGGCATCGAATGTTCTCGAGGCATGAATGTTAATCATCTCAGGAACGCCCACTGTGGGGTCTGGAATCTGCTTCAAAAATTTTTCTTAACGTTTACTTATTTTTGAGAGAGAGAAAGAGAGAGTGCACGCAAGCAGGGGAGGGGCAGAGACAGAGCAGAGCACGAGACACAGAATCTGAAGCAGCTCCAGGTTCCAATCTGTCAGCACAGGGAGCCTGACTCCGTGGCTCAAACCCAGAAGTTGTGAGATCATGACCCAAGCCGAAGTCAGACGCTTAACCACTGAGCCACCCAGGCGCCCCTTGGAATCCACCTCAACGTGCACAGTTGGCAATCGCAACGTTCTGGCATAGACAGAGCAAGCGTGGCCGGCCCTGCATGATGGTTCCATCTGGGGACGTGGAGATCCCTGAGACGGTCAACTGTGTACATGTTTGAAATCTGGCACCACAAAAATACCAAAGGTTTCCTTGCTGGCTTTTTCACTGGGGGGCACGCACACCCACAAATGTCACAGAGACCTCTCCTTCCTGTTGCGGACGGAGCGCGAGGCTTCATGGGGTCAACTTTCCCAGACTGACGGGCCTGGGCTTCACTGTCAGCATTGTTATTTGACACTGCATCTCACCAGCTGCCTTTTTCTACTTTCTTTTGGTGTGGGGCAGGGGTGCGGGGGAAGGGCTTTTGTGTGTGGGGGGCAGGGAGAGGCGATGGGTACTTTGGGAAATAGAATATGAGTATCACTTGCCATGGAGGGAACCGTACAATGAAATACATAGCGATGCAAACAGCCCAGCTGTGATACTGGACCCCATCGAATAAGATGTCACCACTTAGGGGGACCTGGGTGAAGGGTACAGGGCAATTTCCCGTGAGCCTATAGTTCATCAACACATTTTTTAAAATGCATAATTATTTTATTTTTTTAAATTTTTTAAATGTTTTATTTATTTCTGAGAGAGAAGGAGAGACAGAATGAGCAGGGGAGAGTCAGAGAGAGAGGCAGACACAGAATCTGAAACAGGCTCCAGGCTCCGAGCTGTCCATACAGGGCCCAATGTGGGGCTCGAACTCACAAACCGCGAGATCATGACCTGAGCCAAAGTCGGATGCTCAACCGACTGAGCCACCCAGGCGCCCCCCAAAAAAATGCATAATTATTTTAAAAAGTCTCTTGTGGGGGCGCCTGGGTGGCTTAGTCGGTTAAGCATCCGACTTTCGCTTAGGTCATGATCTCGCGGTTCGTGGGTTCGAGCCCCGCGTCGGGCTCTGTGCTGACTGCCAGCTCAGAGCCTGGAGCCTGTTTCAGAGTCTGTGACTCCCTCTCTCTCTGACCCTCCCCTGCTCACGATGTCTCTCTCTCTTTCTCCTAGAAATAAATAAAACATTAAAAAAAATAATAAAAAAAATAAAAAGTCTCCTGTAAACAGGGAACTTCCCTGCAGGTAACACCTTGGAGGGGGACATTGACTCAGAGAAATGGACCTCCCGTGCCTGGGTGTTTCAGGGAGACGGTTCACAGGGGCCCCAAGAAAATCCAACCTCAGTATAGCCCGAGCTGCACGTGTGTCAGCTGGGTCTCCTCACCGTCCCTTGTGCAGAGCGCGGCCTTGCAGCAAGTCCCCGTGTGTTCATGCAACACGGGCCACCCGCCACGGGCCTCGGCTCCCTGCAGCTTGGCTCTCAGACGGTGCACAGGTGACTGAAGCAACTTTGGAAACAGACGGGAAACTGTCCTGGGAGGAAGCCTCCCCCACCTGCCCCACATCGAGGAGGTGCTTGTAGCATTTCTGTCCACATTCACAGACGATGGACCTGAGGCCTGGGAAGCTAGGTCTTGTGCGGATTACAGACAGGTGGAGAAAGTGACCAAGTGTGACCATGGCGCCAGTCTCCTTGGCTCCAAAGCCGGTGTCTGAACTGGGCTGGCCAACCTCCCAAGGGCCAGGAGCCAGCCTCAAACAACCTTCCCTCCATGGGCCTCGATTTCCCTGTCTGTAAAATAGAGGCTTTGATCTCCCTAGAGAATGTCATTCTGCCTTGGCTTCCTGTCACTTTGAGCACCTGGGCCTTGAAAACCCCTTCCAGCGGTGTTTTGAATGTCCACAGAGAGAACAGCAATGGCAAAGAGAAGGATCCTCAGACTTCTGGAGCACTGGCTTCAAGCCAGACCTGCTGCACGGACTTGCACCTGAGATGGCCCTAAAACAGGCACTCAAGCCTGACAGGGTCCGGGTTGAAGGGCCAAGCCAGTTGCCTCCAGGGACGCCTGGACAGACCCAAGGCAGAGGCCTACAGGGTCCTCAAAGGCTAACAGGGGCCCTGCAGCTCACAGAGATCTAGAAAGTTCTCCACAGTGAAAATCCACTCTCATACTCCAGCCCTGTTTATTGTATTTCTTCACTTCTGGCAGCTATGTGGGTACAAAAGGAAGGCAGATACTCTGTTCCTCTTAGCATAAAGCCACAACGCAAGCACGATCCCTAAATGGCAGGTGGCACTTGGCCTCCATGATGGAGAGGCAACCCTCCGTGGGAGTAGGGGCACCACGGGGTGGGGGGAGGGAAGCAGAGAGGGGACCCCTGCTGACACGGTTAAAATCTTGACCTTGAGACCAACTGCTTCCACCACCTCAACTGTGTGACCCCAGGCAAGTTGCCCGATACCTCTGGGAAAAGCAGGATGCTTATGGTGCAAAAAACATTTTTCTGGAATGTTCTGAAAGCTCAGAGCTCATCCATGTAGTGTCAAGAACAGCACTGGGCTCAGTAAAAAGCTCGAGCTGCATTCATGCTGCTGTTGCCATGGGGACGCGCAGGCCCCGCGTTGCCAAGTCAGGTGATTTTCAAGGGAAGCTGAGAGTTTTGATGTGGCATCTCTCGATATTTGAAGGTTGGCCACCACTTTGGAAAAAAGTCTTCAAGATGCTGTAGGGACGGGGCACCGCGGTGGCTCAGTCGGCTCTGCGCCCAACTCGTAATTTTGGCTCAGGTCGTGGCGTCATGGTTCGCGGGTTTGAGCTCCGAGTCAGGCTGTGTGCTTGGCAGTGCAGAGCCTGCTTGAGAGCCTCTCTCCTTCTCTCTCTGGCCCTCCCTGCTTGCTCGCTCTCTCTCAAAAAATAACAAACTTAAAACAAAAA
Organism: Crocuta crocuta; assembly: GCF_008692635.1. Taxonomy (NCBI): domain Eukaryota; kingdom Metazoa; phylum Chordata; class Mammalia; order Carnivora; family Hyaenidae; genus Crocuta; species Crocuta crocuta. The sequence goes on from NW_027527386.1 coordinate 569,260, forward strand.
TTTTTTTAATGCCATAGGGCCCCAACCGCTGGCCCAGGGCTGCTGAGGACGGAGAAGTTCATTAGCTCGGCCTCTACCCCCCCCCCCCCCCCCGGCCCNCCCGTGCAGGTGCTAACAAAGGGCAGGCCCCACCTGCCCGCGAGGACAGCGGCCCCAGCCCCCGGTGGCGACCTCTGATTCCCACCTGCACTTCTCTGAAGGCATTTCAACTGAATGTGGCCTTTTCAGGAGGTCAGCGCTGCCGGCATGCAGAAGTAACCTGAAGACGGAGTCTCACCTGCCAGCACCGGCCGGCCCCTCCTTTCACAGCTCAGTTGTCCCACATCCTCACTTCGAGGAGGCCACCAGGCCACCCAACTCAAACAGCCCACTTGGCGTCCCTCCGGGATGTCATTCTGTCCTCCTCTCTTTGCGGCCTTTACTGCTGCCAGAAACGTCTCTGTTCCGTTCGGCAAGTCACGTACTGGTCACTGCCTGTCTGCTGGCAGGGGCTGAGTCTGTCTCACGAACGCCTGAGGACAGGGACGTGCTCGAACCATTTGGGGACAGGTGGCTGAATAAATAGATGAGCGAATAGCTACACTCCATCTTTATGGCCCAGGGATGATGCTAAACCCATGCGCTGCTCAGCGGACAAATGATCCATGTGCAGGAAGAGATTAGTATGACTTTGTCCCTGCCCTCAGAGACCTCAACAGCTAGCCACCCAGGTTCTAGAAGCTTCCAGCAGTCTCCTGACTGTGCCTCGAACATCTAAAACTCCATTTCCCCCTGGCCATCTCCTCTCCCCAGAGTCTCATCCCTTCTGATCTCTGCCCACACTGGGGAGGGAGGGGTAGGTCCACATCTTGCCACGTTCTCACCCCCTGGGGTCACTCACAAGGTGCTCAAACTCCTTGGCCCGCTTCAGCTTCCGAGGGAAGTCGTCAGTGAGAAGCCTGGCTAGGAGAAGCTCCTAGCGCGATAGCATGAGGTCACTGATCATGTCTGTGATGGTGCCCTGGGCAGGAAAGGGGTGGTGGGTTTGGTGCCCCAGGGCCCCCCCACCTACGTGGCCACTTTGTCAAGTTTTCTCTCTCGGCCTGGACTTCTGGAAAATTCAGAAGAGCACCTGCCCTGGCCAATGCCTGCCCTGGTGCTCCAGGGCCAGTCTCATGCACTGAGTCTGTTTACCAGGGCAGGTGGCTATGGTGTGCCAGGCTTGCGAGGTCTCACTCACTTATTACTACCTTCTTACAGGTAGATACAGGGGTGACCTTCATTCTTCAGGTGAGGGGACGGGTACAGGAGGGGCCAGTGATATCCATGCCCAAGGTCACAAAAGGAATAAATACGAGCTAACTTTACTGAGTGTTAAGTGCCAGGCACTCCGCCAAGCACTTTATAGGAATGACGTCAGCCAACCGTCACTACAGACTCGAGCTGGTCTCCCATTTTACAGGTGAGGACACAGAGGCTCAGTGAGCAAAGCAGTGGCCAGGCCGGGAGCCCGAACCTTCCGGGCCTATCTGCTTCCACGGGGTTTCCAGAGAAGCTCACCCCGATGTACCTCCTTCTTCCCTCTGCCCCTGTGCCTGTGAGCTCTCACCGTGGGCACCAGGGGCCCCTGCAACATGATGCCATGGATCTTCCGGCCCCGCTGGGTACTGCGTTGGGCCTCTTGCCGCAGCAACTGGCCCAGTCCAACATGGCAGAAGCCATGTTTGATCGCCATGTTCTTGCACTGTGTCCCTTTGCACAAGCTGGGCCACCCATCATGAAGATGAGCAGAGTGGACTTGAGGATGTCCGGCGGGGCCCAGGGAAGAGGTGGAGAGAGGCTTTGGTGTCTGCGGGGGCCAGCACGCACGGATGTTGACTGTGCCCACAGCTTAGTGTGTGTCCTTGGGTGACACTGGACACAGGTCTCCTTTGCTATGCCCCAGGGTGGCATCTGGGGGTGCACATCCATGCCCAAAGGCATTTTCAGGCCTGGCATCATTAGTGCTGTTACAGGTAGCTGGGAAGATGTGAACTTGAGCAGACCAGGCCTTCTGCACAGAGCATCTCCTTGAAGAATCTCAATGACTCTACCATCCCATTTTGCATTTGAGGAAACAAGCTCAGAGGGGCACAGGGACTCACCCATCTCCCAGACTCATCCCACACCACCCTCCTCTTCCTTTGCTCGGGGTCCAGCCCCAGTGGCCTTTTCTGTCCCTTGAACTTGCCAAACTCATCCTTTCGCTCTCCTCCCCCGCCCCCTCCCCACCGCTACAGTAAGTCCCGGCTCCGCTACCTTCAGGTCACAGCCTACCTGTCAGACTCTAAGAGCCTCCCACCCCATCATTCCATCTCAGAGCCCCATTTCTTCCACAGCAACAGCCATGGTCAGTAACGATTTTGCCTGTTTACTTGTCTCCCCAGCCGGACTCTACTCCATGAGGGCAAGCACTGTTTTTGTCTTGCTGGCCCCAATATTTCTAATAATTGGCACCGTTCCTGATATACAGTGGTGGGCGATGAGTAAATACACGTGCATGGCTACCAGGACGTGCTACTCACTATGGAGTGAGGTAGTTTATAGGCAATTTTGGTGTCCTGCTTCCTTCCCCCTTTGCTTAGTGAATTTCTAGGCATCCCGCGGGGCGGGGCATAAACCTCCCCACTTCCGGGAGCCCTCAGAGCTGGTGCCTCCTTCCCGGTGTCAGCCGTTCCCTCCTGCTTGTAGATCCCATTTTCTGAGACTGCCTCCTTCACTACACTGTAATCTCCAGGAGGCCAGGGAGCTAGTTTGACGCATTCACCGCGGAGTGCCCAGAACCTGGCCGGTGCTCAAGTGGAGAAAAGAATGGCTGCTGATCCGCGAGCATGTGCAGTTGTGTTACTACCACGGGTGGGTGCGGGGCGTGAGCACGCCTGGACTTGGGGTGTGGGGCACCTGTACCTCCCTCATGCCCTTCACAGCCTCCTTACTTCCCCCCAGTGAGCCAGCCACCCGCGCCATGCTACCCTTCTCCTGGGGTCTCAAGGGCCTGGCCTTGTGGGCCAGCTTGGACATGCACAGACCCATCCCGCCAGCGGCCCGTGGAGTGGTCGCGCCGCATCCCCACCCACGCCCTGACTCCTCCCGGCTCGGCTCAGCGTCACAGGGGCCAGATCATTCGGAGAGATGATGAAGTCTCCCAGGGGCAGAAGGAGGAAATGAGCCCAAAGAGGCTCAGGTGGAGCCCTGGCAGCTTGCAGCAAACGAAACCTCGGTCGCTATGGTGACGCGGCCTCCTCGGACTCACTTCCGGAGCGGAGTGGCGCATGCGCGAAGCGCCCGAGAGCTCGCGAGGAAGGCCGGGTTCTCCCTCCCCTCCCAGGATGCCCCGCGGAGTGTGTCGTCACGGGGAGGCGTGGCCACGGGCTGATTAAATCGTCTGCGCTGTATAGAGCCGCGAGCGCGGGTGCGAGCGGCAGGCGGTGTTTCTTCCAGTCGCAAGTCTGTCGTGGCTCTTTCCTCTGGAGAGAGACGAAAGGGAATACGTGACGCGAAGGAGGTTACCATCGCGACGCGCCCTGAGTTTCTCTTCCAGGTTAGGCGCAGGCGCAGACGCGACCGGAGTGGTCGCTGAGCCGGCCGAGCGAGCCCAGCTTCCCGGGAGTTGCTCCCAGGATCGGTGGCACCTCGGTCTTGGGGTCCTCGATCGGGGGCCAGAGACCCGGCACCGCGAGAGCGGCGTCCCCGCGACTGAGGGACGCGGACCGAACGGGACCGGACCCGAACCACCGAACGTCGTCGCCCATGGCGGCCCTCGTGAGTATGCGATGGGGTTGGGGGGGTCCCGGCGGCGGCCTCCGCAGCCCCGCACTCACCGTCCCGCCTTCTCTGCCCGCAGGGCCCCGGCAGCCAGAACGTCACCGAATATGTCGTTCGCGTTCCCAAGTAAGTCCCTGGCCCCTCTTTCCACTTCCTCGAAGGGGGATCAAAATCTTCCTGGGCTTGTGGATCTGGCCGGCACTGCCTGCGCTTCTCCCTCCTAACGAGCAGCGACCCGATGACGGGGCTGGGGTTCAGCCGAGGCCTCTCGAGGGCATCGCTGTGTTTTGAGCAGAGTGAATGAAAGAGTGCATTACTAGGCAGCAGGATGCAGCCTTCTGGCCTAGCTGTCTCTCTGGCTGGAATGCCTTTTCCCCACTTGTGACTGTGGGGTGGATACTTGTGGATTCCTAAAGCCCAGTTCCAGTATCTTCCTACTCCTGGGAAGCGTTCCCTGCCTGCCCTCCCCCATCCCCAGGGCAGAGTTCCTCATTATTCCCGTATCTTGGGTTCCCCCAGATCTTTGTGCCCCATTCTGCTCTTCTGTACGGGGTTGGGAGAGCATGGACCTGTTCCCTGGCCGACTGGGAGCCCCTGGGGTCTTTGGTGGGTCCCCAGCACTGCGGAACCGGGGAGGGTTTGCTAAATGAATGAGTGACTGAGCACTGCCGCCTCTTGCCCGTTCCAGAAACACAACTAAAAAATACAACATCATGGCCTTCAATGCAGCAGATAAAGTCAACTTCGCGACCTGGAATCAGGTAAGTCCCTGTTGGGGAGTGTGAGAACTGGATCCTGCACTTGGTGGTTGTAGCAGTTCACTTAGTGGTAGTAGTAACTAAGGCTTGGTTTCCTCCTGGAGTGGAGATCCAGTGACATACTAAGGGCCAGGCTGAGCTGCTGGGTGTATCCAGGTGAGGAAGATTTGCGCCGCGCACNGAAGGTTTAGAAGTTGTGCCCACTAATAGGCATTTTTGGCCTCAAGTTATCCGGGCAAGGAAGGGGCTGCATCCTACACATGGTGTTTGGAAGCCGTCTCTGCCCTTGGCGCTGCTTTCACAGAACACCATAGTCTGGATGGTGTATAAACCACACAGGTTTATTTCTCACAGTTGCGAAGGCTGGAGAGCCCCAAAGTCAAGGTGCCAGCAGATTTTCGGTCTGGTGAGGGCCCACCTCCTGGTTCATAGATGGCTGTCTTTTCACTGTGTCCTCACATGGCAGAAGGGATGAGGGAGCTCTCTGGGGCCTCTCTTGTAAGGGCACTGATCTCATTCACAAGGGCTCCACCCTCGTGACCTAACCCCCTCCCTGAGGCCCCACCTCCCCCTGCCATCCCATTGGGAGTTGAGTTTCAACATGTGCCTTTTGGGGTGAAACACAAACATTCAATTGATAGAGAAGCCATTAAAGACTTTTAAAGGGGGGTTCCCCAGGGGCTCAGTTGGTTAAGTGTCTGACTTCGGCTCAGGTCACGATCTCACCCTTCATGGGTTTGAGTCCCGCGTTGGGCTCTGTGCTGACAGCTCAGAGCCTGGAACCTCTTTCGGATTCTGTGTCTCCCTCTCTGTCTCTCTCTTCCCCTCCCCCGCTCATGTTCTGTCTCTCTCTCAAAACATTTAAAAAAAAAAGTTTTTTGTTTTTTTTTTAATTTTTTTTTTAATGTTTTATTTATTTCTAGGAGAGAGAGAGAGAGACAGTGTGAGCAGGGGAGGGTCAGAGAGAGAGGGAGTCACAGACTGAAACAGGCTCCAGGCTCTGAGCTGGCAGTCAGCACAGAGCCCGACGCGGGGCTCGAACCCACGAACTGCGAGACCATGACCTAGGCAAAAGTCGGACACTTAACCGACTAAGCCACCCAGGCGCCCCTAAAAAAAAAAAGTTTTAAACAGGAGGATTCTAAAGTGATCTGGGCACTGTCAAGACAGACTGTGGGGTCAAGGGCAGACGGAGGGCGTGCAGGTTGGAGGCGTCAGCTGTGGTCCAGGTTGATGGTGGTTGCATGGAGCAAATAGTGGTTATGACAAGTGGGTGGATTCTCGTGTGTTTGGAAGTGGAGCCGGTAGGATTTGAGGGGTGTCAGGGCCAGATGGATGGAGTGTTCAGGAATTCAGTTCTCATCTTACATTAGACCTCCCGGAGGAGACCGTAGGTAGGCGGTTGGACATCTGAGTTTGGAGACCGGGAGGGCACACCTGGGCATTTGGAGGAGCGTTCAAAGCCCCGGAGACTGGAACAGCCCAGCACAGGACTTGTCCCCACGTCTGACGTTGGCAGGTCAGGCCCTCTTGCAGTGGGCGACTCCCACTGCTCCTCTTGTCAAGCACAAGTCTGTCTTTGGACTATTTTTCTATTAATTTTTTTTTAATGTTTTATTTATTTTTGAGAGAGAGAGAGACAGTGTGAGCAGAAGGACAGAAAGAGAGGGAGACACAGAATCCAAAGACAGGCCCACAAACCACGAGATCATGACCTGAGCCAAAGCCGGATGCTCAACCGACTGAGCCACCTAGGCGCCCCTATTTTTTTTTTTATTAATTTTTTAAAAATTTTAAATATTTTAGAGAGGGAGAGAAAGAGAGCCAGCTGGGGAGATGGGCAGAGAGAGAATATATTTTTTTTAATGTTTATTTATTTATTTACTTTTATTATTGTTTTTTAACATTTATTTATTGCTGAGAGATAGAGCATGAGCAGGGGAGGGGCAGAGAGAGAGGGGGAGACACAGACTCTGAAGCAGGCTCCAGGCTCCGAGCTGTCAGCACAGAGCCCGACACGGGGCTCAAACCCACAAAGTGCTAGATCATGACTTGAGCCGAAGTCAGACACTTAACCTACTGAGCTGAGCCCCTCAGGCGCCCCTAGTGTTTATTTATGTTGAGAGAGAGCACAAGCAGAGAGGGGCAGGGAGAGACAGAGACAGAGGATCTGAAGTGGGCTCTGCTCTGACAGCAGCCAGCCCGATGCAGGGATCAAACTCACGAACTGTGAGATCATGACCTGAGCTGAAATCAAGAGTTGGACGCTTAAACGATGGAGCCACCCAGCCACGCCTCTTTTGACTGGTTTTAAACATCGCTTCACCTAGTTGAGCAAATGAGACTATGATAGTTGAGAGAGACATGATAGCAGCCTGCCCCTCTGGACATTTGGCGGGTAGATACCTGCTCAGGGCACCCTCTTCCCTGGTAGGGAGCCTGCCTCCCAGCATGGCCAGCTGCACGTGTGTTTGTATATAGACTCATGTGTTCCCCCTGCTTCTGGCCTCACCTGAGTTATCCAGAGAGGGTGCCGGGTTTCCAAATCCCTGATCACTCAGTGGGGGGACATTCTTCATCACTTACCATCCAAGAGAGAGAAGGAACCCACCCTTGGGTACCCTGGCCCCAAACACTGCTTGCGAAGAGGAATAACCTGGTAAATACCTCGGGAACACACCACTCTTGATCCAGCGTTAATAGGAGAGCCCCTCTCCCTGCATCCATGAGAACCGAGAGGAGTCTGCCCCTCAGCCACTCGTACCTTTTGAGGGTCCGTGCCCCTCATCACCCACTGCGCCTGTGTAGTCAGTCACCTCTTGAGACATGTGATCTCCCAGCCGCTGGTAACTTGGGGTTACATATACCCTATTCCCTGATCGTCATGGGGGGTGCCACTCATCTCTCCTTGCTTTTACCACGCGGAGGTCAGATTCCCTAAAACCCTAGTCACAGGGAAATACAGCCCCTTGAATTTTCTTTTAAAAAGATTATTTTTTTAAATGTTTTATTTATTTCTGAGAGAGAGAAGCAGCGTGAGCAGCGGAGGGTCAGACAGAGAGGGAGACACAGAATCCGAAACAGGCTCCAGGCTCTGAGCTAGCTGTCAGCACAGAGCCCGACGCGGGGCTTGAACCCACGAACTGTGAGATCATAACCTGAGCCGAAGTCGGAAGCTTAACCGACTGAGCCGCCCAGGCGCCTCAGCCCCGTGAATACTCATTGCCTAAGCGGCACACTCCTTAAAAAACTAAGAGGGGGAGAGGCGCCTGGGTGGCTTAGTCGGTTGAGCGTCCGACTTTCGCTTAGGTCATGATCTCGCAGTTCGTGGGTTCGAGCCCCGCGTCGGGCTCTGTGCTGACTGCCAGCTCGGAGCCTGGAGCCTGTTGCAGTCTGTGACTCCCTCTCTCTCTGACCCTCCCCTGCTCACGCTGTCTCTCTCTCTCTCTCTCCTAGAAATAAATAAAACATTAAAAAAAAAAAAACTAAGGGGGATTACATTTCCCTGGAGAAAACTAATCTGCTGGGTTGACACCCCTCTGTCACTAATCACCCAAGGGAAGGGGCAGATAGAGCCATCCAAGCACTTAAAACCACAGGGGACATCCCCCTCCTCCGTTCCTCACCCAGGGGCAATGTGTGGGCAGAAACCCCCTCCAAGTGCATTCTTTCCGCAGTTTTCCCACGAGACCCTCCCCTGGGCTAACGGTGAACATGCCAGGCAGGGGCCCCGCCCTCTGCGGTGACCCATGTTCACAGAGTCAGACCTGTGTACCTTCCTTTTGGAGTGAGGCACACCGGGGCTGGCTCTGTGACAGGGTGTGGGGCGCACACCGATTCCCTCGCACCCCTGGGAGTGTCCAGATTCCAGCCTCAGGCTGGGTAGTGTGACTGGGTATCCAAAGCTAGCCTGGTGAACAAAACCCTCGAGGGGTTTGTTCCGTTGTTCTCTGGCTTCTGGTGTCGGCTGTGGAGAGCTTCTGCCACTCTCTCTCTTGTGCTCTATATCAGGGGTCAGCAGGCTTTTTCTTAAAGGACCAGCTAATTATGTCGTACTTAGTCGGCGGGTTTCTGTGCAGCAGCCCCTAACTCTGCGCGTACGCAGTAAAGGCACACGTTACATCGAGTGGGCGTGGGCGCAATGCCAGTAAGACTTTGATTCTACAAACGTGGCTGGCTGGGGACTTTCCCCTCTTCCTGGGAGCTGGTAGGATCTTTCTGTTCCCAGCCGTCTGAAATCTCTTGTCAGTAGGAAGCAGTGTGGACCATCTTGTCTCTTTCAGTCACTGCGCCTGGAGACTTATTCCCTACAGTCACCTCCCTTTTCTTTTCCCGCCGCTCTGCCTTCCATTGTGTGGGGGAGGCCGGGTGTGTTACGCGGCGCCCCGCTGACTGACTGCCAGCCTTCCACCGCAGTGGCCGAGGCGTGTGTCCTTTCCCCTCCGATGTCTGGAGGAGGCACCTCTAGGGTGAGCGGTGCGTGCATTTTAAAGTTTATCTGCTGCTCAACTGCCTGGAGATCAAAATTTGGAAAACAGCCTTTAATGGCGCCTGAATGCAGAGAGCCAGCCGGTTCCACGCAGCCTGTTTTCCTTGTTTGTTGTTTTTGTCCTATCACCAACATGATTTCACTGTTTGTTTATTTAACTGTTGACTTAGAAGTAATATCAAACTCTCAAAAGCTGCCAAGTAGAGCTGATATGAGGTTGGCCCACACCCCTTCACCCCGATGCACCACTGAAGGCCAGCATTCTATCCCTTTTTTGTTTTGCTAAGCGGAAGGTCGGCTTTGCAAGTCTGCAGCTCAGCCTGGGAGGTGGGGTGAAGAGGGCGTTGGGGTGTTCGCGCCGGGTAGTGAGGTGGCGGGCCCAGCTGGAGCAGAGGCGGGCAGCCTGATGAAAGGTTTGTTTCTTGTCCGCCCCCTCCATGCTCCGTCCCCCCAGGCCCGGCTGGAGCGAGACCTGAGCAACAAGAAGATTTACCAAGAGGAAGAGATGCCCGAGTCGGGTGCGGGCAGCGAGTTCAACCGCAAGCTTCGGGAAGAGGCGCGGAGGAAGAAGTACGGCATCGTCCTCAAGGAGTTCCGGCCCGAGGACCAGCCCTGGCTGCTTCGCGTCAATGGCAAATCGGGCAGAAAGTAAGTGGCGGCGGCGAGTGCCTCCCGCGACCCCCTCACAGCCTCCTAACCTGTCTGGGCTCCTCCCTGAACTCCTGTGTCCTCATGGAGTTTTCTTTCTGAAGATAAACCAGGCTGGTGCTGGTTCCGGAGCTCCAAGGGCCAGGGAGCCGGAGAGCCCACCTGATCACGTGCAGCAGGTGGCTGCCTGGAGACTGGGGGGCGTGAGGACTGGGAGGTCAGGTGGGTGGAGGGCGCTCCAGGAAGGATGGCACGCGCAAAAGCAGGGCATGGCCTACAGAGCCCTAGGGCGTGACAGTGACAGAGGGCGGGTGCATAGCGCAGGACAGTGGATGCCAGGATCCAGCTGGAGCAGCGGTGGGCTGGGGCCCAGGGGATCCTTGAAGGTTGTGGGCAGGGAAAGGCACTTGGTAAGATTTCCTGGACTTTTAGGGCAGAGAAGGGTGAGGGCAGAGGCCAGGAGGAGGAGCAACCTGGAGGCAAATCCAGGGGTGTGACTGCAGGGCCCCTGCTTCACAGCTAATCTAACACGGTCCTTCCAGAAAGGACCTTGATGTGTACAGCGAGGAGCGCCCTGAGCTCGCTCCGGAGGTGGGGAGTGCCGCCTGGTTTTCCAGGTGCAGAAATCGAGGCTCGCACAGTTGAAGGGCGGGCTCAGGATCTCTCAGTCTTGGGTTTTGCTCAGTGAACCCAGGTGGTTCTGGAGAAGCACCTGGTTGTGAGGGCCAGGCTGTGACCTTGACTCCCTGCAGGTTCAAGGGCATCAAGAAGGGAGGTGTGACCGAGAACACGTCCTACTACATCTTTACCCAGTGTCCCGACGGGGCCTTTGAGGCCTTTCCCGTGCACAACTGGTATAACTTCACGCCGCTGGCCCGGCATCGCACGCTCACTGCTGAGGAGGCTGAGGAGGAGTGGGAAAGGTGAGTGAGCCAGCTGGGACTGGAGGGAGGCAGGATGCAGGCATTGCCCTGTCCCCAGCTTCCCCAGGAGGGGCTGAAACACTTGGAAATGGAGCGTGTCACTGTAACTTTCTGCCTGGCCGGGGACTGACCAGGTCAGACTCCACCAAGCCCTTGGAGCTCCCAGTTCAGTAGGGGAGACGGACATGAAAGCTTCAGGGATGCACAGGGCCCAAGAAGGCTGGGGAGGTAGTAGCTGCTGAGCTGAGCCCTGGAGCAGGAATCGGCAGTGCAGGGGGAGGTCTCCGGGGTCCACCTGGCCTCCCCCCAGACAGGAGGGCTATGGCTGGATCAACTGCAGGTGAATCCACATAATGTAAAGTTTATCCTTTAACTGTTTCTAAGTATCCAGGTTAGTGGCAGTAAGCACATTCACATTATTATTCAACTGTCACTGCCATCCATCTCCAGAACTTTCTTGTCTTCCCTAACTGAAAAACTCGTCTCCATTAAACAGTAACTCTTTCTTCCTCTCCCCCAGCCCCTGGCTCCCACCATTCCACTTTCTGTCTCTTGAGTTTGACCCCTCTAGGAATCTCCTAGGAGTGGAATCATGCAGTATTTGTCCTTTTGTGTCTGGCTTATTTCAGTCACAGTGTAATGTTCTCCAGGTTCATTCATGTTGTAGCATCTACCAGTGCTTTGTTCCTTTTTTAGTTTTTTAGATTAATATTTATTTTTTAATATTTATTTTTTTGAGAGAGAGAGAGCATGTGCACACAAGGCAGGGAGGGGCAGAGGATCTGAAGTGGGTTCTGTGCTGACATCAGCACAGAGCCCAACATGGGGCTCGAACTCAGGAATGGCAAGATCATGACCTGAACCAAAGTCGGATGCTTAACCGACTGAGCCTCCCAGGCGCCCCCCCCATCATTAATTTCAATTAAAAATGCTTTTACTTGTAAAAAACTTTAAATTTACATCTTAACCATTTTTAAGTGTACCTTTCAGTAGTGTTAAGTACACTCACATTCTTGTGCAGGAGCTTCACTCCTTTTCACAGCACTGATGAACTTTGCTTGTGCTGTTAGATATAATCCTAAGGGCTCTCCTTAGATGCAGTCATATTTTTTAAAACTTTTGTCACCAAAGTAAATGAAAACAACAATATTGCTTTTAATAAACACAAAGGCATCCATAAACTGCCGTAAAAACAGACGGACGTGAATATGTTGTGTCCAGATTCTGTTGCCTGAGAAAGGCCCTGAGCTGGAGAGAGATGCTAGGACACCCAACCCCACACTGAAACCTTCTCCTTGAGGGACATGGGGCAGACAAGGGATCAAAGCAGGGCCAGCTCTCCCCATGTGATTTCAGGGTGTTCCATACCATGGGTGTGGGTCCCCTCATTTCGCCAAAGTCATGTCTGTCGTTCCCCTTTGGGAAGTGCCTGGTGGAGACTCAGGGAAAAGGCCCAATTTCTGGAGCCAGGCCCCTTGTCAGTCCTCACTGCACCCTTCCCCTGCCCGCAGGAGAAACAAAGTCCTGAACCACTTCAGCATCATGCAGCAGCGGCGGCTTAAGGATCAGGACCAGGATGAGGAAGACGAGGAGAAGGAGAAACGCAGCCGCAAGAAGGCCAGTGAGCTGCGCATCCACGACCTGGAGGATGACCTGGAGATGTCGTCTGACGACAGCGAGGCCAGCGGCGAGGAGGGTGAGGCTGGTGGAGCCTCCCTGGGTGGCTGTGCGGACCAGCCTGGGTCGTGCTCTGTCAAGGTGCTTGAGTGATGACTCAGGAAGGTTGATGCCACTGAGGGAAAGCAGCCCCTTGAGAATGGGGACAGGGCACGGCGGGCTGCACACGACCCTGGGGAAGCACGGGAGTTGGTAGGAGGCAGAGAGAGTGACAGGAAGGTCCCAGCCACAGCATTTACAGGGGTGTCTGTGGGATGGGCAGCGCAGGACAGGGTGAAGGCTTTGGACCAGCCAATTTGAATGATGCTGGAGGGCCCTGGGCTACAGGGGTGGATTCTAGTGGTCCGATACACAGTCCTGGGGGGTGCAGGGATGGAGACGGTGGCCCTGAGTGTGAGTCAGAGAAAGGAAGTTGAGTGTAGACTTAGACCGGTCAGTTTGCGTGTGAGAGGCGAGTCCGGGGCGTCTCTCCCTGCTCAGTGAGGCCCCCAAGACGTACAGACGTCCTCAGGATGAGTGCCCAGCCTGAGTCCTGCTCTGCTTCCCTAGGTGGCAGAGCCCCCAAGGCCAAGAAGAAGGCACCGCCCGCCAAGGGAGGCAGGAAGAAGAAGAAGAAGAAGGGGTCCGACGATGAGGCCTTCGAAGACAGCGACGACGGGGACTTCGAGGGCCAGGAAGTGGACTACATGTCCGACGGCTCAAGGTGAGGCAGGTGGGAGGCGGGAGTGCGGCGGGTGCGAGGCCTGCGCCAGCCTGGCCCGGGCGCTCCCTCACCCCTGGCTGGTTCTGGTCTTCCAGCAGCTCCCAGGATGAGCTGGAGGGCAAGCCCAAGGTCACCCAGCAGGAGGAGGGCCCCAAGGGCGTAGATGAGCAGAGTGAGAGCAGCGAGGAGAGTGAGGAGGAGAAGCCGCCCGAGGAGGAGAAGGAGGAGGAGGAAGAGAAGAAGGCGCCCACGCCTCAGGAGAAGAAGCGCAGGAAAGGTGGGTCCCCTCCCCGCGGCCCGGGCGCCCNCCTGGTGCTGACACTCCTCTGGCCCCACGCAGACAGCAGCGATGAGTCGGACAGCTCAGAGGAGAGCGACATCGACAGCGAGGCGTCCTCGGCCCTCTTCATGGCGGTAAGGCCCGGCCCCGGGGCGGCGGCGGGCAGGCAGGCGGGTGTCTGTCTCTAGACTCACGTCCCAACCCCATCTCCGCAGAAGAAGAAGACGCCCCCCAAGAGGGAGCGGAGGCCGTCGGGGGGCAGCTCCCGGGGCAACAGCCGGCCGGGCACGCCCAGCACGGAGAGCGGCAGCACCTCTTCGACCCTGCGGGCCGCCGCCAGCAAGCTGGAGCAGGGTGAGCAGGGCCCGCCCCCACCCCTCGCCGCCACCTCTTGCCCGCCACCCTCAGCCTCTCCTTCTGCCTCAGGATCAGAGGCCAGAGTTGGGGCAGAGGCCCGGGCCCCCTGGGCACGGGATCCCGGCACCACTCTACCTGGGCTCCTGGGGGTCCAGTCTCCAGGCCTGGGACTCAGGCCCTCCACTGCTCCCCCAGGCAAGCGGACGAATGAGACGCCGGTGGCCAAGCGCTTGCGGCTGGACGCCGGGCCGCAGAGCCTGTCAGGGAAGTCGACCCCTCAGCCCCAGTCCGGGAAGTCGACCCCCAGCAGTGGGTAAGTTGGTGAGGGTGTTGGGGGGCAGGCAGGGGGCGTGGGGAGGCCTCCTGCTGACGCCCGCCCGCCCTGCCCCCTGCTCTGCTCCTCAGCGATGTGCAGGTGACGGAGGACGCCGTGCGCCGCTATCTGACTCGGAAGCCCATGACCACCAAGGACCTGCTGAAGAAATTCCAGACCAAGAAGACGGGGCTGAGCAGCGAGCAGACAGTGAACGTGCTCGCCCAGATTCTCAAGCGGCTCAACCCGGAGCGCAAGATGATCAGTGACAAGATGCACTTCTCCCTCAAGGAGTGACAGCTGGCGCCGCCCCGCCCCCCAATAAACAAGCTGTCTCAGAACGTCTGTGCTCCTTGCGTTGTCTGTCGCCTGCTCCCTGGACCCCGGGCCCCGTGTTGCCGATTCCAGAACAGCCCTGGCCGTTTTCTTAGCTTAGGTCTCTCCCCCTCTCTGTCCCTCCTTCTGGAACGTTCTGCTGCCCCTTAGAGCTTGCTCCTCTTTGCCCTCGGCTTGTTGTGCCCGCTGAGCATCTGCTGCCGCAGGCTGGCCATCTCTCCAGCTCTGGCTTCTGGTTCTTTCTTCAGCAATAGTTCATCCCCCCGTTAGCCTGTGAAGTGCTTGGCTTCTGTGACTCACTTTTCCAGTCCTCGAATTATCTTTGCTTCCTTTTCAGATCAGCTGGTCTGTTTTGGCCCCAATGGCTTTGATCCCTTCATCCCACGTTTGTGTTTTAAGCTTCCGGTCTTACTGTGGCCTCTGTCAGGGAGCCGGTACCTGCAGCTGATGGCCATCCTGTTATCCCCTGACTCCTCTCCACAATGGATTCTTGTGTTTTTTAACTGTGGTTGGGGACTCAGGGCCAGCTCAGGCGCTCTACCTGGGCCTCCTGGGCAGCTGGTTTTGCAGGCAAATCCCACAGGTGCTTTTAGCCTTTGCTCCCCCACGAGGTGTCCCGGGAGCCCTGGACTGAGCCCGTGTTAAGTGCCTCTGGGCTGGCGGGCTCTGTCCCAACGTGGCCACAAAACCCCAAACTCTTGCTGACATTGGCACTTGGGCCCTGTTTTCCAGCTTCCCAGCGATGTGTCTAGAGCTTCCCTTATTTCCTAACGAGTTAGTTCTGCATTTATTTTATCTAGCATTGCTAATGTTGTGCCGTGGGAGGGCTTTTTGGCTTTGTGGACAGTTTCATTGCTGGAAACGGAATTTGGCAGCTGGCGCTACCTTAGAACCCCGTCCCGAGTCCCGCTGGGGGCAGGATGTGGGGCTTCCGTCTTGCCCCAGTCTGGAGACTAGGTGGAACGCTTCCCCGCCCAGTTCCATGGGCCCTTGGCCGCCGAGCAGGGATGCCGGAGATGTCAGGCTAATTCCTAGGAATGTCCCAGGTCTGTCCAAGGAGGCCCCTCCCCATCCTTCCGCCAGGCCTTTTGAGGCAGCAGGAAAGCAGTGTTGACCCCTGGCCCCTGCGCTCCCAACTCCTGCTCTTCCTGGCCCAGGACTGAGGCCAAGGCCTCTCCCCACCAGGCCAGCCCACGCTCCCTAGTGGTTAGGAGCAAGGGCCTGGTGTTCAGCAGGGTCTGGCTTCAGACCCTGGCTGTGTTGAATTCTGGGTGACTTTGGAGCAGTGACTCTTCTTGTCCGAAGGTGGTCTCAACAAGCACTGAGGGAACCAGCACCCACCACAGCAGAGCGAGGGAAGGAGTGTGAAGCAGGTGGGAGTTCGGGTTGGTTCAGTCCTCGCTTACGCGAAAAGCCAGCGGCCACTCCTGAGCTCATGCTTGCGCCCAATGGAGGCTTTCTTTTTTTTTTTTTTAATTTTTTTTTTAAATGTTTTATTTATTTCTAGGAGAGAGAGAGACAGCACGAGCAGGGGAAGGTCAGAGAGAGAGGGAGACACAGACTCTGAAACAGGCTCCAGACTCTGAGCTGGCTGTCAGCACAGAGCCCGACGCGGGGCTCGAACCCACGAACCGCGAGATCATGACCTAAGCGAAAGTCGGATGCTTAACCGACTAAGCCACCCAGGCGCCCCCAATGCAGGCTTTCCGGGGCTCGGGAACGTGACTTGCAGTTTCAGTAGCGAACACTCGATGGCCCCCTGGTTTGCGCCCCTCACCACAGCCTGGGCACCCCTGTGTCGCACACCCCCGCCTACAGCCATGTGTGCGCACGGCACGCTTTCTGGGTTTTGCCCACTTGGGCTGCAGGGTCTCATCCGAGGTTTTGCATGGCCTTAACCTGTGTGTGACCCAGCACCTCTTTAAACCTCCCTAAGCTGTTTGTGCTTCTTTGCCTCGAAAGCTCTTGCAAAAGCTCCTGTCAGATGGCATATTACACTATATGCTCCATCTCTCTGTCCTCAGAACCTCATGTGGGAAAGACGGATTAGCCCCCTTTCATAGGTAAGGGATGGCCTCACATCCCTGACGTTATAGGGGCCAAGCATGGAAGTCACTGGAAACTGCTGCTGGGCTTCTCTGACCCAGCGGGCTGAACCTCCCCTCCCGCCCCGATGCCAGGGCAGGGCTGACGTTCCAGGGCCCGGGGGCCTCCGGGTGGCCTTCCAGAGACAGGAGTCGCTGAAGGGTGAGCTTCTGACCCCTGTGTTCCAGTTCTTGGCCGTCCCCCGGCCTCTCCCTTTTCCTGTTTTGACGCTGGCCCAGCCAGGCCCGGAGACGGGCATGATGTCTTAATCTTCCAGGTGGCAGCCATGATGGATTCCCCATGGGCTTGGCCACCTGCTGACCTGTCTCTTCCCGAACACCTATCTGCCCCACCCGGTGCACGACATGGGTACTCCTGAGCCCTGGCACCCTGCCTGAGTGCAGACGGGCCACGCTGGTGGGCCCACAACGTCCCCCAACTCTTTCCAGAAAGCAGGTGGGGTGGGGAACCCGGCTGCCCGCCCTGGGCTCGGCTCTGGCGGCCACAAGGGTAGTAAATCAGGGGCGGAGGGGGTGTCGGAAATGGGTCTGCGGAATGTCTGGATGGGGCGGGGAGGGGGTGAAAGCTTAACTCTTAGAAGCAGTGGGTGTGAGGCAGAGGGATCGGCTTGCCTGGCCCTGAGGATGCGGGAGAGCCGCTGGTATGGGACGTAGGGTCTTCATGCCGTTAGCAGCGGCAGCGAAGAGGTTATTTCTCCAGCCCAGGCAGGGAGATAAATTGAAGGTGCGAGGCGTCCCCGCCCTCAGGATCTGCCCATCACAATGGCCCCAGGAAAGGTCCTACTCTGCTCTCTGCTGCTCCTGTTGCTGGAGCAGGGCCTCAGCAGGGGCTCTCGCGCTTGGGGGGCTCCGGTGGTGGAGGAAGAGCCACAAGGGACCCTGAGGCCACAGCTGGGTAAGGACACTCTCGGACCCTGCATGACTCCCCAACTCCTTCCTGCTCAGACCCCACTGGCTGTCAGCCGCCCCTTGTCCCCGGCAGGTGCCCGCCTGCGCCGAGCCCTGGCCGGTCCCTGCCAGCTGTGGAGCCTGCCCCTACCTGTGGCCGAGCTGGGACTGGGCTACGCTTCCGAGGAGACGGTCATCTTCCGCTACTGCGCAGGCAGCTGCCCCCGCGGCGCCCGCACCCAGCACGGCCTGACGCTGGCCCGGCTGCGGGGCCAGGGCAGAGCCCATGGCGGGCCCTGTTGCCGGCCCACTCGCTACGCCGACGTGGCCTTCCTCGATGACCGCCACCGCTGGCAGCGGGTGCCCCAGCTCTCGGCAGCTGCCTGCAGCTGTGGCAGCTAAGGACGCCTGGCCTGGGGCCCTGCAGCCGCTCGAGAAGCTCTGCTGACCTATTTATTGGAGACTTGGATGCCGATGAGATCAGAGAGGCGGTGGGCTGGGGGCCACCTGCAAGGTGCATAATAAAGGAAACTGCTGCCGCATGACTGTGTTCAGCCAGGGTACGCCTTGACCCTGTCACCGGCATTCCCGGCGCGTGGACAGGGAGGGTCCTAGGCTTCCCCCGCACCTCTCGGCGCCTGCCAGCAGCCAGCGCAAGGAAGGCCAGTCTGTCCACTTTCCAACTTTATTCACAAACATGGTGTCTCTGGGGGCGGGGGGAAGCTGCGGGAAGGGCCTGGGGTTCAGCAGGCTGGGGGGGGCTGCCCAGGCTCACCTGGTCCCATCCCCTCAGGGAGGGAGCGGCAGATCACAGAGATGCGTCGGCCCCGGGGAACCCGACGCCCCCCAAAAAAGGACTCTTCATCCCGAAGAATCTCATGGGAGAAGTCATAACGGGCCGCGCCCCTGCAAGAGAAAAGAGGCTTGGGCTGGGTGGGGTGAGGGCAGCCCCTGCGCGGGGCAGGCTGCCTGGTAGTGGTGGGGGGGTGGTGGTGCGGGGGTAATGACAGTGTCTGCTGGGAGGGCTCAATAAGACAAGGCACTCAACGAGCAGATGGGTGAGCATCTGATGAGTTATGGGGGGGAGGGGGCTCCCCGGCTGCGCAGTACCTAAGGATGTAGAGGGAGCCCGGCTCCAGCAAGAGTTCCAGCCATTCCCCGGGCTCCTGGGTGTGCACCAGCCGCATGACGCTGGGAGATAGCAGGGATAGGCCAGCGATGGTGGCTCCACAGAACTGGAAGAGAGCGCATGGGGGCCACTCAGTCTCTGGCCTGGCCGGTCCACCCCTAGCTGGGAGCTCCAGGGCTCTGGCTGCTGCCCACCTTGATGCTGTCCACATGTGGCTTGATGTAGCCCCGAGGTTCCAGGTCCAGCACATGCACCGAGGACAGCAGGGTCTGGCCGGGGCTAAAGGCGGCCGCTTGCACGCGCTGCAGGATGGCCCGGCTTGCCTCTGACCAGTGTGACTTCTCTGTCTCTCGGAAGCCGTGGATGGCCTGCACAGAGAATTTGGGTCAGGCCAGGAAGCTCTCAGAGGGAACAGGGAAACTGAGGCACAGTGGTGGTGGGGGCAGAGTGCAGACCAAAGGACTGGTTTTCCCAGCATGACCCTTGACCCCCACCACCCTCAACTCACCACCTTGGTCCTATCGACCCTATGATCCTGAGCGTCAAGCCCCAACCCCAACCCCTACCCCACCTAGGTCTAGCCCTACTCCTCTGTACCCGCCCTTAGGCTCCAATTCAGTCCCAGATCCTGTCCCCAACGCTGGCCCCACCGCGATATCCAATTCTGTCTCCGCCCACAACTTGATCCCACTCCAGTCCTCTGTCTCCGCACCCAACTGGTGACCCTCCTCATCTCGCTCCACACCTGTCTCCGCCCCTAACCTGGGTCCTGTCCCGCAAACACCCCACAGTTTCAGACTGGCCTCCAGTTACGGCCCTTCCCTCATCTCCGAAGTGCTTTCCCTGCCAGCAAAACACCCCGGCATCAAGCTCCGCCCCATGCCGCCGGCCCCGCCCCCGGCCGTAGCTCCCAGCGACCCGGCGCTCCACCCCTATCTTCACCGCTAACGTCACTGGCCGCGCCTCCGCCGTAGCCCCGCTCGAGGCCCCGCCCCCATCGCCGCCGGCCTCACCGCGTCCCAGTGATCGTACTCGTAGCGGCGGCGGCGCAGCTCGGGTTCCAGCTCGCGGCTCAGCGTCTCCTCCTCGGCCGCGCTCAAGAAGCCGGGCCGCACCACGGCCGCCTCCCGAAGGCGGCTTAGTATGGCTGGGCCCGAACCCCGCACCCAGCTGGACCGGGGGACGNCCAGAGCCATTGGCTGGGGCTTCACCGAGCCCTTTCAGTGGTTGGCCTTCTTCGGGGTCCCGCCTCCCCCTGCCCCGCCAAGACTACTGGTTGCTGCTCAGCTCGCGCTCTCAAGCTATTGGCTCCCCGTAGAGCCCGCCTCCTTTCGTGCGCTATTGGACGCCGTCCACGGTGGAGGCCGGGGGTCGGGGCTCGACGGCAAGATAGGGCCTCGGGTTCGAGTTCAGGAGTTACGGGAGGATTTAGGGCAACGCCCAGGTTGTAGAGCAGGCCAGGACTAGAGATTAAAGAGAAGGTACAGTCTGGCTGAGGTGAAGGGGTCAAGGGCACAGAGGTCAGGGGGTGGGGCCAACTTAGAGGTTGGGGTCGAAGGTTAAAACCAAGCGTCACCCATTTCCCGTCTGGACTGGGTCATTCCCACCCGTGTACAAACAGGCTGGCTCCCACCTTATAAATAAAAAAATAGGGACGCCTGGGTGGCTCAGTCCGCTGATGTCGGCTCAGGTCATGATCCTAGAATGGTGGGATCGTGTCTTTATACCTCAAGTCACCGGAAATATCAGGGACAGATGTCACAACCTGTCCTGACCAATCATCAAAATTCAGAGGAAAGTCCACAGGACAAAGGACCTTGTTTCTCCAACAAGGGAATTTCAAAGGATGACAAGAAAAAGAGGGAGAGATTGAGGCAGAGATTAAGGGGAAAACCCACAGTTAAAAGACTGCGATATCTCCACCAGTTGCAAGGTATGCACCTGACTTGAACAAATTAAAAAAATAGAGACAACTGGAGATATTTGGACACTGGTTGACTATTTGACCATAGTAAGTACTGTTACTTTTTTAGGTTTCAAAATGGCATTGTGGTTGTCTTTTAAAAGATGTATCTTTTTAGAAATACCTGTGGAAATAGGGACTCCCTGGCCCCTCCAGTGACAGCCCCATGTTCTCTGCTCTCCTTATACAACAAAGTTCTTTGAAAACCTTGGCCAGCTCCCCTGTCTTCCCGCCCCTGTCTCAGTGCCCTCCAGTCTGGCTCTGGCCCCCACAACACCGGAAGTGCTCCTACCTGAGGCTGTCAGTGACTTCCACTGTGCCAGATCTAGCAGCCAGTTCTTAGCTTGACTGCTTATTGACAAACATTTTGATTTTATTTTACGTTTTTATCCCCAACACTGACCCCAGATTCATCATCCTCTGAGGCACATCAAACACCGGAAGTAACATGGCCAAAGTCAACTCCTGATTCCCGGCCTCCCAACCTGTTCCTCCCCACAGCCTTTCTGCCCGTTAGTCCTGCCTTTAAAGCCTGGCTGGAGGGGCGCATGGGTGGATCAGTCGGTTATATGTCCGGCCTCGGCTCAGGTCATGATCCCACGTTTGTTTGAGCCCCGCGTTGGGCCCTGTACTGACAGCTCGGAGCTTGGAACCTGGAACCTGCTTCAAATTCTGTGTGTCTCTCTCTGCCCCTCCCCTGCTCGCGTGCACTCGCTCTCTCAAAAATAAACACTAGGGGCAGCTGAGTGGCTCAGCTGGTTAAGCATCTGACTTCAGCTCAGGTCATTACCTCACAGTTGGTGGGTTTGAGCCCTGTGTTGGGCTCTGTGCTGACAGCTGGGAGCCTGGAGCCAGATTCGGATTCAATGTCTCCTTCTCTGCCCCTCCCCCATTCATGCTCTGTCTCTCAAAAATGAATAAATGTTGAAAAAAATTTTTTTTAAAATAAACAGCAACAACAAAAAACCTGGCTGGAAAATCTGACCCCTCTGACCACCCAGCTGGGACTGCCAGCCTTCTTCTGATTATTCCGAGTCTCCTAACGGGTCTCCAGGCTTCCATGCTGGCTGCGCTTTGCCCACCACTGCATGGAAGCCACAGTCTTGCTTTTCGTTCTTCTCAGAACCTCCATGTCTCGTCTCCCTCCCTGCGCAGATCTACCTCCATGTCTCGTCTCCCTCCCTGCCCAGATCTCCCAGGCCTTAAGATCTGTCCTCCTTCTGGGGCGCCTGGGTGGCTTAGTCGGTTAAGCGTCCGACTTTCGCTTAGGTCATGATCTCGCGGTTCGTGGGTTCGAGCCCCGCGTCGGGCTCTGTGCTGACTGTCAGCTCAGAGCCTGGAGCCTGTTTCAGTCTGTGACTCCCTCTCTCTCTGACCCTCCCCTGCTCACGCTGTCTCTCTCTCTCTCCTAGAAATAAATAAAACATTAAAAAAAAAAAAAAGATCTGTCCTCCTTCCTTTCTGCTCTCAAATCTCCACTGCCCCCTGCCACTCCACTTCAGCCACCGGAGCCTCCTTGTGGCCCCTCCCACAGTGGTAGCCACAGTCCTGCCACAGGGCCTTTGCACTTGCTATGCCCACTGCCTGGACTGCTCTATCCCTCCCTCACCTCACATCTCTTGGTTCAAGCCTCACCTTCTCAGCAAGGCCTTCCCTGGCCACCCCATCTAAAACTGTCACACACTCACACTGCATACCTCTTTCCTTGCTTTTTAAAACTTCTACCCCCACAAGAATAAGCTCTTTTGAGGACAGGAATTGTTGTTTTCTTCGCCATACGCTGTGGCCTCTAGAACAGTGACTGAAGTGTCGTGTTTGCTGAGTAGACTTTGCTGAAGTTAGGGAACTGAAGGTCAGAGTCTCAGGGTCAGGGCGAAAGCAGACGGGGCCTCATGAAGGGCACCTGGGTGCGTGCCATGGTGGAAGGGGAGGGAAGGTGACACAGATGGGGATCAAAGACTACAAACATTTAATTGCAAATCACAGTGTCTCATTCAAGGTATCTGCCCTTAGCAGCACCCCCAAATCCATCCAGAGTTCCTCCTGGCGCCCTTCAGGCTCAGCAGCGAGGGGTGGGCAGGGCGACAGCTCCTGCGGCTGACTGGCGCCCAGTCCCCCCAGCTTCTCCTCTGGAGGGTGAGGGCCAGGTCTCAGACGCCCGCCGGGGCAGGTTCTGGCGCTGTCGTGGCCGCCACAGGCTCCTTCTGCACCAGTTCAGGCTCGTCCTCACCGTCCTGGGGAGGGTGGACCAGAACCTTGTCTAAGATGCCGAACTCCTGGGCCTCCATGGGGCTCATGTAACGGTCCCTCTCCATGGCCGACTCTGCCGGGGAAGCAAGAGGCAGGACGTGTGTGGTTAAGGGCGGGCACCCAGGGCCAGGCTTGAGTCCCCGTTCTGCTGCTGCTTTGCTGCGTGGCCTTGGCCTTCCCTGCTTGGTGCTTCAGGTTCCCCATCGGTAAAACACCCGTTTCCATGCTGCCTTTTTTCACTTGTTACTGATGTAGAATGTACATCCAGCAAAGGGCACAGCTGGGAAGTGGACAGTGTGAACTTCAGCCTGAACTTACCCACAAGGCCAGCACCCAGATCAAGAAATGGGATGTCGGGATGCCTGGGTGGTTCAGTCGGTTAAGCGTCTGACTTTGGCTCAGGTCATGATCTCACGGTTTGTGGGTTTGAGCCCCGCATCGGGCTCTGTGCTGACAGCTAGCTCAGAGCCTGGAGCCTGTTTCAGATTCTGTGTCTCCCTCTCGCTCTGACCCTCCCCTGTTCACGCTGTCTATCTCTCTCAGAAATTAAAAAAAAAAAAAAGAAAGAAAAAAAAAAAAAAAGAAACGGGACATCACCAGACCTTTGACTGCCGCAGCCCTGCTGAAGCCTACTTTGGGTCGCTGACTCCTCTGGCCCAAGAGGAATGACTATATGCTAACAGCATAGATATTAAGTCTGCTGCTTTTTGGTTTGGAAATGCACGGAATCAGAGAGTGTTTACTCCCTTTGGCTGCTCAGCAGCAAGATCTCAAGGTTCAGCCAGGCTGCAGTGTGTCGCTGTGGACGGGACTTCTTGTTGCCCCTTCTGTGGCAATTCCACAGCGTAAACAGAGCCCTGATGCACTCAGGTGCTGCTAGCCATGTGGGTGCTTTCCTGGGGGGGCTCAAACACACAGCACCGCCGTCAGCATCCTGACTGCATCTTTGGGGAACATAAGCACTCCCTTCTTTTGTTACATGCTGAGCGGGGTGCGGGGAAAACCATGGCATTTAGGGCATTTTTAGCCCGAGCTGGTAGTGCCAGACAGCTTTCTCCTGTATCGGTACTGTTTTCACTGCCGCTGGCAGCGGGTAAGCATTCCGGCTGCTCCACAGGCATCTGGTGCCATGTTTTCTATTTTAGTGGTTCCAGTGGATTGAGATGCTATCTCGCTGTGGCCTTAATTTGCCTTTCCCTAAAAATGAGTGATGTTATTATTATTATTTTTTCAATATATGAGCTAGGGACGCCTGGGAACCTCAGTCGGTTGAGTGTCCAACTTCAGCTCAGGTTGTGATCTCGCGGTTCGTGAGTTCGAGCCCCGCCTTGGGCTTTGCAATGGAGCCTCTGCTTTGGATGCTCTGCCCCCTCTTCCATGCCCAACATGGGGCTTGAACTCCCGACCCTGAGATCAAGAGTGGCGTGCTCTATCGACTGAGCCACGCAGGCACCCCTCATGATGTTATTTTTATTTTTATTTTATTTTTCAATTTTTTTTAATTTTTTTTTTTTCCCTAGGAGAGAAAGAGAGAGAGAGAGAGACAGCATGAGCAGGGGAGGGTCAGAGAGAGAGGGAGTCACAGACTGAAACAGGCTCCAGGCTCTGAGCTGGCAGTCAGCACAGAGCCCGATGCGGGACTCGAACCCACGAACCGCGAGATCA
The DNA here is from genome assembly GCF_008692635.1 of Crocuta crocuta. Classification (NCBI taxonomy): domain Eukaryota; kingdom Metazoa; phylum Chordata; class Mammalia; order Carnivora; family Hyaenidae; genus Crocuta; species Crocuta crocuta. The sequence goes on from NW_027527386.1 coordinate 593,527, forward strand.
TGACCTAAGCGAAAGTCGGACGCTCAACCGACTAAGCCACCCAGGCGCCCCTAATGATTTTATTTTTAAACATCATCACGAAAGATGATGACCATCTTTTATTATATTTCTTGGCCGCTTGGAATATTCTTTGTTGAAGACCCTGTGCAAACCTTGGACCTATTTCAGTGATGTTTTTGTGAAGATTCTGCAAGTGGGTCTTTCTGAAGTGCTTAGAACTGGGGTTTTCAAGTGGCAGTGATTTTGGCCTCCGGGGGACACTGGGTGATATGTGGAGGCAGTTTTGACTGTCACCAGTGGAAAGTGCTACTGGCATCTAGGGGCCCCGGCCAGGGATGCTGCTGCATGCCCTGAATGGCCAGGGTGGCCCCCGCAACAGAGGACGATCCAGCCCAGAGTGTTAGCAGTGCCAAGGTCGAGGGACCGTGGCTAAGCACAATGCCTGTCACATGTGTGCGTGTCGGGCACAACAGAAGAGAGTGGCGGGGGGTCTGCACTCACCGATCACCTGCAGGCTCTGTTTGGTGTGCTTGGCATAGATGCTATAGAGCTGCTTCTTGAGTTTCATGATCTCCTCTGCCTGGATGGCGATGTCTGTGGCTTGGCCCTGGGGGGCGGGGCGGGTGGTGCGTCCCAAGGAGGTTAAGAGGGAGAAGGTTAGAATGAGAGTCACCCAGGAACGGGGAGGCTGGAGAGGGTGTTCAGACAGGTGGGACAGGGCTTCTCGAGTCCTTCCACATCCTGCGGCATCTTCACCACCCCCGGGAAGGCCTCCTGCGTGAACTGCGTTTTAAGTCCTGCACATGCAGCCTCACCCCTCCCAGGGCAAGCGGATTCCTGGAGACAGCCTACAGCTGGCCCAGGAGCGTTCACGTGCAAACCAGCCGCTCCCGGGTGCACAGCCTCACCACCTCCTCCCTGGGGCTCTCACGCTCAGGGCCGCCATCCCCCTGCCCCATCACGGCGGGGCCCGGTACCAGAGACCTAGGCCAGACCCATAAACCCTGGAGTCCCCTGACATTATTCAAACTAGCCAGTCCTGAGCCTGTGTTGGGGGAGACACAGGAAGATGGTTACAGGGAGAGACAGGAAGACACAGGCCGCCATGGGAGGGCCACTGTCCATGGGGCCTAGACCAATACCATGGAGCCTCACGGTTCCTTCCTGCAGAACCCACAGTAAAGGCCTTGTCCACTGCTCCTCCCCCTGCCTGCCCGGCTCCTGACGGACCCTGGTGCTCCCCGTGTGGCCCTGCCTGGCCTGGTGTGCCCCCACCCCCGCCTGCCCCCTGGGAACTGTGAGTTACAAACTGTCTTTCCGGTGGTGGCCCTTTCCTGATCTGCCAACCCCGCCAAATGTGCATCAAAATAAAACCTACATTTTAAAACACTGACACTCCCACACGACTTCCACCCAGTAGCTCCTTCTGTCCAGACGCCACCCCCCATCCCAAAACAGGGCCTGGCACTCACCCGGGCGCCCCCAGACGGCTGGTGGATCATGATGCGGGAGTTGGGAAGCGAGTGGCGCATGCCCGGGGTGCCGGCGGCCAGAAGCAGGGAGCCCATGCTGGCGGCCTGGCCCACGCACCACGTGCAGATGGGGTTCAGGATGTACTGCATCGTGTCGTAGATGGCCAAGCCCGAGGTCACCATGCCACCTGCCGGGGGTGGAGGTGGGGGGGTGGTAATGAGGGGCTGTGCTGGCTCCTGGCCCACAGCTTTCTCAGCTGCGCCCTGGCCTTGGGGAGAGCCTGGGTAGAGGCAGCCCTTTGAAGCAGGCGTCGCAAATGCAAATACTTCCAAGGGTAGAGAAGTGAGGAAATGGACCACGCGAAGTAGGTGGGGGCAAAAGGCGAGCACTTGGTCCGGGGTACCAGACCTGTCAGTGTTTCAGAAGAAGCTGGAAACCTGGGTGGTGTGTGTGTGTGTGTGTGTGTGATCGCCTAGAGGGAGGCTCTGGAGCAGGCCTGCGGGAGGGCAGTTTCTCCTGTGTGGCCTCTGCCTCTCAGAGCCACAGGGTCTCCTGGCCGACTGGGGACAACTAAACAGTCCCTATCACAGGAGGCCGCCACTGGCACAAGATGATTAAATGCCCGTAAAGTACTTGTGAGGGGTGGGGGGCAGTGAGCGTTCGATCAAGGTGGCGGCAGCAATGTGAAAACGCTGCTCGCAGGCCAGGTTAGTAAAATGCTGCGTGTGGGATCAATGAGGCAGGTTCCGCTGCCGGTTTGTGAGCCCAGACGTGAAAGTAGGAACAGGCAACTTTTGGAGGTTTGGAGGCAGTTTTGGGATTCTGAAGGAAGCTCAGCACCCTTTCTTCCTCTGCAGGGGGAGCGTTCCTGATTGGGGCTCTCTGTCCCCTGAGTTGCCTCGTGTGTCCCCGGAGGTGCCCCTGCCGCCCAGGGAAGGCTCCGTGCACCTGGACTGTTGATGTACATGTGGATGGGCTTCTTGTTGCTCTCGGACTGCAGGAAGAGCAGCTGCGCGATCACCAGGCTGGCCACACTGTCGTCGATCTGCAAGTAAGCAGGCAGGGTGGGGGGACCCAGCAACTATGAGGGGGCTGGGGACAAGTCAGGGGAACTAGGATGGGTGTCAGAGCCCAAGTGAGAGGTGGGGGAGAATACAGGACCAAGGAGGGGAGGTGGTGAAGGGTGGTAAGGACCCCTGGACCCAGGGAGCTGGGGCCCTGGGGGGCAGGGAGTTATGGGCTCAGGGCCAGGAAGCGAAGGGGTCACGTGGGTTGGGGAGAAAGATGAGACCCAGGAATGAGGGAGGAGGATCCCTAGTGAGGGAGGGAGTCAGAGATCAAGAGGGGAAAAGCAGAGGGTTTGAGGAAGGGGTGGGTGGGGGATTAAGGGCCAGAAGAGGGGGCTGAAGGCCCACGAGCCCAGGAAGTGGAGTGTCAGACTGGTACCAGGGCACAACCAAGGTAGGAAAGTCAAGGGAGGGGGCAGGAGGTCAAGGGGGTTCGAGGAGGAGGGGCGCGTGGGGTCTGGGCAGGCGCAGCGGAGGATCCCGGCGGGGCACTCACCGGACCCATGACACACACGATGCGCTCCCGCAGCAGCCGCGAGTAGATGTCATAGGCGCGCTCGCCGCGACCCTGGGGGAAAGAGATAGAAAGACAGAAAGAACCTCCAGCCCCGAGACCCCGACTCCCTCCCTAGGCCAAGTTCCCGCGGCCGCTGTACCGTCTGCTCCACCACGATGGGTATGAGCGGGAGAGCCCGGGCCGCCGTCGCGTGCAGGCTCCGCTTAAGGGCCAGGCCTGTCTTGGGCGTCCGATGCGAGGGGAAGCGGCAGGCGAGGCGAGGCCCCAGGGCGGGGTAACTACCTGCCGCCACCCGGGCCCCCCCAACCAATATTCCCAGCCACATCCCGCCGCAGTCCTTCTCGGCTTCCGTCCGATGGCGGAACTACAACTCCCGGCGTGCTTTGCGCCCACGGCGCATGCTTACCAGGTCGCTCACATCCTGGGAGCTGGGAGGCATGTTGGGGGGCGGAGCCCGAGGGGGGCGGAGCCGGAGAACGTCTGAAGCGGCTAGTTCTAGTCACTTTGCGTGACGAATTTGTCCTTCCTTAATTAATTAATTTTTTTCAAGTTTAAGTTATGTTTGCTCCTGTCGTTCCTTAATTTAAAAATCAGCGGGGCGCCTGGGTGGCTCAGTCGGTTGGGCGTCTGACTTTGGCTCGGGTCATGATCTCGCGGTTCGTGGGTTCGAGCCCCGCGTCGGGCTCTGTGCTGACAGCTGGTTCAGGGCCTGGAGCCTGCTTCGGATTCTGTGTCTTCCTCTCTCTCTGACCCTCCCCTGCTCACACTGTCTCTCTCTCTCTCTCTCTCTCTCAGAAATAAATAAAATATTAAAAAAAAAAATCAGCTCCTGGGGCGCCTGGCTGGCTCAGTCGGTGGAGCATCCCACACGGTATCCAGGTCGTGAATTAAGTCCCCATATTGGGCGTAAAGCTTAATTTAAAAAATAAATAAATAAATAAAAATCAGCTCCATTGTGCCCACTGAGCCCTGGCTTAGCCGAGTTTCCGGTTCAGTGGAGCTGACTCCACCGAGACCTTTCCTTTCATCTATGGACCCCAGGCTGTGGGAGCCCGTGGAAGGGTGTTGCAGACTCTGTCTGGGAGATCCGTGTGCAAAGGTTTCCTAGGAGTGAGTATTGGAGCTGGGTTTTGAAGGGTGGATAGGAGTTCATTAGATGGGAAAAGACATTTCTGGCCGAGGGAGGAGAATGGGCAAAGAGATGGAAGTAGGAAGGTTCCTGCTGACGTTTGAGACCTCTCTTTTCCTGCAAATCGTCTCAAGGTGAATTCTTTTTCATCTTTCGGCTCAAATGCCACCTTCTTAGAGTTGTCCCCAGAGCCTAGAATGGTGCCTAGCACACAGTAGGTGCTTATTAACTACACTTTGAAGCAAGAGGTGATAAGGGAGGAAGGTCAAGAGCTGAGGGCTTTAAGAGGCAGCTGCCCCAGCTGCGGAGCTGGCTTAACCTATGACTTGCTGTGTGATCTTAGGTCATTGCTTAACACCCCTGGGCCTGAAGTTTCTCATCTGGAAGATGGCAGTGATCAAACCAATCTCAGGGAAGGGCTTTCCTGTTGGTGAGAAGCCTGCTTTGGATCCTCTGTCCGCCCGTCTCTGCCCCTCCCTTTCAAAAATAAATGTACATTAAAAAAACAAAACAAAAAACCAGATACCTTCTGCTGAAGCAGCATATTGAAGTCACCTGAGTCCAGATCTTGGCTCCATTACTTCTTAGCTGTGTGTCCCTGAGCCTCAGTTTTCCATCTGTAGATAGGGATAATGATAATAACATATATGCTAAAGCTGCTGTAAGGTCCTCAGAATGGGTATTCACTATTTTAAAAAAAATTTTTTTTTAACATTTATTCATTTTTGAGAGACAGAGAGTGAGCTCGGGAGGGGCAGAAAGAAAGAGGGAGACACAGAATCTGAAGCAGGCTCCAGGCTCTGAGCTGTCAGCACAGAGCCTGACACGGGGCTTGAACCTATGAACCATGTGATCATGACCTGAGCCGAAGTTGGACACTTAATTGACTGAGCCACCCAGGCGCCCCTATATTCATTATTGATGGGTATTAATTATTGACCTGTTAGCCAGGAGCCACAGGGGTCCAAGAAGGTCTCCCTTACAAGGGGCCTTTTGAGGTGGGTTTTGACAGATAGATAGGAGTTCACCAGGCAGACAGCGCCTAAATGCTGGCCCCTTAAATTGATGCTGGGTGCCGTAGACAAGGGTACACTCTGTGTTCACAGCAAATCCTGGTCTCACGGGGAGAGAGAACAGGACAGGGACACTCGCACCTTATGAAATCAGAGCAGGACAGAGAGAAGGACACGGGAAGGGAGACGAGCTTGGAGGAGGCCTTGGAGGCACCCCTGAAAGAAGGCTTAGATCTAGGCTTCGCTGACTGGGGTTGGGGGCCAGGGGTCGGGGCAGCCGGTGTTCAGGCACTGGGAGTGCCATTCCCCGGTGGGGACTGTGGAGGTAGGGGGACGGCATGGGCTGTCCCAGTTTCTGCTGTGAGTCAGGTGGGTGGCTCTGCCCAAGCTCCCACCCTGCCCTGGGGAGAAGGGTGAGCCATCAGGTGCTGCCGCCCCTGCAGTCCCTCCCACAAAACTCTCCCCCGCCCTCACTGCCTCCCTTTGCTTCACTGGCTCTACCCGTCCAGAGATCAACTACTTTTTTTTTTTTTGTAATTTTTTATGTCTTTATTTTGAGAGACAGAGAGCGAGCAGGGGAGGGTCAGAGAGAGAGGGAGACACAGAATCCCAAGCAGGCTCCAGGCTCTGAGCTGGCTGTCAGCACAGAGCCCGACGCGGGGCTCGAACCCACCTACAGTGAGACCATGACCTGAGCTGAAGTCGGATGCTTAACCGACTGAGCCACCCAGGCACCCCCAGAGATCAAGTACTTTTCACCTCCTCGTTACTACCCTCTGTAATGTGCATTTCAGCCTAACCCAGTGTCCTGTGGTTACGTCTTCATTCAGCACCCAGGGAAGGCTCACCGAACCATATGCCTCTCTTGCCTAAAACCTTCCCCTTGGCTCCCTGACACCCTCGCTGACCTTTTCCTTCACTCGCCTCCACTCTCCTGACCCACTTGGCTCCAGCTATGACGCTGGCCAGCTTTCTGTTCCTCAAACACGCCCAGCCCCATCCAGGCACCTGGGCTTTGCTGGCATCCTCTTCCTGGATCCAGCTCCTTCCCAACACAAATCTCCCCCTAGACATCACCTCCTTAGGGAAGCCTTCCCTGATTCCCCTTGCTAATATCCCAGACACTCTCTGAGACCTTTGCCTTGTTTAAATGGCTATCCAAAAACAATTACATCAGTTCTCTTGCTTTCTTGTTTATCATCTGTGGGATAAACAAGTTCCTTTGAAGCCAAAGGTCTTTTTCAGCTCTATGGACCTTGGGACAGTATTTATCAAACCTTTTTTATTAGGACTCACAAGGAGAGACGCATCTTATGTAGCGTCTGAGGCTACAAAAATACAAAACTTTCATGAAATGATATTTATCCTTATTTTGAGCAGTCACCTTCTGATACTTTCTATTTTTTCCTGTTCTAGTACATTTCATTTACACTGGAGTTTCCCAGCCTTTAGACTGGTGACGTTCTGGGTTGGACAAGTCTTTGAGGAAGGCCATCCTGTGTATTGCACGGTGCTGAGCACCCTCGGTGGCGTCGCCCACTCGATGCCTTGTAGTGCTCTCTCCTCCCCCGTCATAACAATGAAAAATGCCTGAGACATTCCCAGGTGTCCTCCTGGAAGGAAGGAAGAATGGCTCGCTGTCGAAAATCACTGATTGTATTTTATTTTTTTATTTTATTTATTTTGAGAGAGGAGGAGGAGCAGAGAGAGGAAGAGAGAGAATCCCAAGCAGGGTGCACACTGTGATCGTGGAGCCGATGTGGGGCTCTAACTCATGAACCCTGAGATCGTGACTTGAGTGGAAACCAAGAGTGGGATGCTTAACCGACTGAGCCTCCTGAAAATCACTGATTTAAATTAAAATGGAGAGTGACCTGCAATGTTGAAATGAAAAAAAAAGCAACTTTTGAACACTTCCTGACACATTGTAGGCACTCAGATAGTTCCTGTGTGACTTACTCCTCCTAACTTTGTGAAATATGTCCTCAGTGAATGAGTGCATGTAAGTGGGGAGGAAGGGGGTGGGAGAGGGAGGAAGGGAGGGAGGAGTATTTTGGCTCTTGGCTGTAAACTCAGTCCATGCCACTGGTTTTAGGTTATCACTCTGTGGTCAAAGGAAAGCTCTGATCACTCTTATCTGTTCTTGTATGCAAAACAAGCCTATTGAAATGGATAGAAATTGAAAATTAAGAAAAGAAACAAAACCAAGGGCCGAAGAGGCCATGGGTAAATGGATATTCCCATAAACAGCTCACAGACATTGCTACACTTCTCTGGAAACAAAGTTGATACCACAGCTCAGATTCCCATAGTCCACTTCTAGTTACTCACTTGTAGGAAATGACCAAAGGTGAGCACCAAGATTTGGCCATAAAGTTGTTTATGGCCAAACTGTTTATACAGTTAGGACTAACTGTTGTTTCAGTTAGCTAGTGCTGTGTAACAAATCATCCCATACACCTAGGGGTTTCGAACAGCCACAGCTTATTACTTCTCACAGTTTGAGAATCTGGATTGGGCTCCTTTGTTCTCTACAAAGGGTTTGCTGAGACTGGAATATCCACGGTGAATATTCTGTAGTCACAAATCTGGGGCCATACCCCTGCTGGCTGGGCATCTCTCTCTCTCCCTGTGGCTGCTTGGGCGTCCTCACGGTATAGTGGTCTTTAGTTCTCACCTGGCAACTGGCTCCCCAGAGAGAGGAAGTAGAAGCTACCTGTCTTCTTCTTAAAAAAAAAAAAAAAAAGGAAGAAGAAGTCTATTTATTTATTTATTTTTGAGAGGGTAGGGGGAAGGGCAGGGAGAGGGAGACAGAGAATCTCAAGCAAGCTCCGCATTGTCAGCACAGAGCCTGATGCAGGGCTCAGGCTCACCAACCTGAGATCGTGACCTGAGCTGAGATCAAGAGTCAGTTGCTTAACCGACTGAACCACCCAGGTGCCCCAGAAGCTACCTGTCTTCTTAAAAGCCTGGCCCACAAATCACACAGCAGCTCTTTTGCCACATTCTGTCCATCCGAGGAAGCCACACGGCCAAGCCAATATTCGAGGAGACGGAAAGGGGAAACTGACTCTTGGGGTGAGACGTGGCAGGGGCGCATGGGATGGAGAGGATTGCTGGTGGCCATCTCCGGAGGCAGTCTACCACACTCACATTAGCAAAGAATGGAAATAAGCGTCCAGAAAGAGGGGACTGATTAAACCAGGTAAATTTTAAATTAAAACAATTATCAGATCCTGTAGAATATAACTGGTATTTACTGATTGCCTGCTCTGGTCCAAGGTTCATCAGTTAGGCGTGACTGTGAGTGCCAGTGACTTAGACAAGATAGAAATGTCTTCCTCTCTGAGTAACAGGCTGGAGGTTGGCCCCCAGGGTGGACAGGTGGCTCTGGACCACAGACGCCTTCTCCTCAGCCGTTTCTAGGGCGGGGCCCTCCTTGTCTTCGAAATCCAACATGGGGCAACAGCTGGCACGTTTCCATTCCAAGAAGCTGGATGGAAGTAGAGAGGAAAGAACAGGCAAAAGACGCGTGTCAGCCAGTCTTTTTTTTTTTTTAATACAATTTATTGTCAAATTGCCCAACATGCCGTATGTGAAGTGTGCTCTTGGTTCTTGGGGTAGATTCCCATGGTTCATCGCTTTCATACAACACCCAGTGCTCATCCCAACGAGTGCCCTCCTCCATGCCCACCACCCCCCTTCCCCTCTCCTCCCCTCCTCCATCCACCCTCAGTTTGTTCTCTGTATTTAAGAATCTCTTATGGGTTTGCCTCCCTCCCTCTCTGTTTGTAACTTTTTTCCCCTTCCCTTCCCCTATGATCTTCTGTTAAGTTTCGCAAGATCCACATATGAGTGAAAACGTATGATATCTGTCTTTCTCTGCCTGACTTATTTCACTCAACATAATACCTTCCAGTTCCATCTACGTTGTGCATGTCAGCCAGTCTTGAAGGAAGGCTTCCACCCACCCTCCACTTTTTTTGGCTACAGAGCATTCCATGATTCCATTATGTATGTGTGTGTGTGTATACATATTTGTACATACAATATATATAAATATGTGTATATATATGCATACGTGTAAATATATGAGTACAGGGGCCCCTGAGTGGCTCAGTCAGTTAAGTGTCCGACTCTTGATCTCGGCTCAGGTCATGATCTCAGCTCAGGTCGTGATCTCACAGTTCATGAGTTTGAGCCCCGCATCAGGCTCTGTGTTTACAGCATGGGGCCTGCTTGGGATTCTGTGTCTCCTTCTTTCTGCCCCTCCCCTGCTTGTGTGTTCTCTCTCTCTCAAAGTAAATAAATATTTAAAAATTTAAAAATATGTACGTATATATATTATTACATATTATTCACGTATAATTAATCATTAATTATATTTAAGTTTATTATATTACTTTATAAGCATATATTATATAATAGAAATATATAATTATATATGATACAATTAATTATACAATTAATATATTAATCATATGATTAATTATACAATTAACATATATTAATCATATACTATATGCTAATCATATAACAAATTA